>NC_071353.1:88789004-89141504 GCF_943734655.1 Sabethes cyaneus | reverse complement strand
GGAGCGGATCATCGAGGGCCTCTTTCCGCGCCACGAGCCAAGGCCCTGGCCCCAGGCCGCTGAGTCGTCCCACGGCCGACGTTCGAGTATCTCAGACCATAGCGTAGGATGGTCGGCCTCCCAGCCGAACATCCAAAGTAACGTGGGCGACGGCGGTTTGGAGGTCGGGGACGAAGTGACGGTTACGAACGAGGAACTCATTGATATCGCTAAATCCCTAAAGGTGAGCAAGGCACCGGGGCCAGACGGTATCCCGAATATGGCCATTAAAGCGGCTATTTTAGAGGCTCCCGAATTATTCGGGGCAGTAATGAATAGATGCCTGGAAGCTGGCCACTTCCCGGACAGATGGAAGCGACAGAACCTGGTCCTATTGCCGAAGCCGGGAAAACCTCCGGTTGTCCCCTCGTCATATAGGCCGATATGTCTACTCGATACTGCCGGCAAGGTGCTGGAGAGGGTTATCCTTAACAGACTCGTACAGTACACGGAGGGTACAAACGGTCTGTCAAGGAACCAATTCGGCTTCCGAAAAGGCAAATCTACGGTGGATGCCATCTTGTCTGTCACTAAGACAGCCGAGGTGGCAATCCAGCCCAAGAGGACAGGTATTCGTTATTGCGCAGTTGTCACGCTCGACGTGAGAAATGCGTTTAATAGCGCTAGCTGGGACTCCATAGCCAGCTCGCTTCGGAACGTCCAAGTGCCGGTGTCGCTGTACAGAATTCTGGAAAATTATTTCCAGAATCGTGTGCTATGCTACAACACGGAGGAGGGTCAGAAATGCGTTCCAATCACCTCAGGGGTTCCGCAAGGTTCCATACTGGGCCCGGTGTTGTGGAACGTCATGTATGACGAGGTGTTGAAGCTAAAGTTTCCGGTAGGGGTGGCGATTGTCGGCTTTGCGGACGATATCACCTTGGAAGTCTACGGTGAATCTATCAGAGAGGTTGAGTTGACGGCTGCCCACTCTATAAGCATTGTTGAAGATTGGATGCGATCCAGGAAACTGGACCTAGCGCATCATAAAACGGAGGTTATCGTGGTTAACAACCGCAAGTCGGTGCAGCAAGCAAGTATCAGTGTCGGGGACTGCACTATTTCGTCAATGCGGTTCTTAAAACTCCTTGGAGTCATGGTCGATGACAAGCTCAAGTTCGGGAGCCACGTCGACTATGCCTGCAAGAAGGCTTCCACAGCTATTTCGGCATTGTCTCGTATGATGTCTAATAGCTCTGCGGTATATGGCAGCAAGCGAAGGCTTTTAGCCAACGTGGTCCAGTCCATACTCAGGTATGGCGGGCCGGTGTGGTCATCGGCGTTAGGTACCAAAAGCTATCTAGCCAAGCTGGAAAGCACCTATCGTCTTATGTGCTTAAGAGTGGCGAGTGCGTACCGCACAGTTTCACATGGCGCAATCTGCGTCTTAGCGGGTATGATGCCTATTGGTATCATCATCAGCGAGGACGTAGAGTGCTTCAACCAACGTGGAACTAGAGGCATACGGAGTACCACAAGATCGGCCTCGATGATCACATGGCAGCGGGCATGGTCTGATTCCACAAAAGGCCGGTGGACACATAGACTTATCCCGGAACTATCCGGATGGGTCAACAGGCGTCATGGCGAAGTCAACTTCCACCTGACACAGATTCTGTCAGGGCATGGTTGTTTTAGACAGTATCTGCACAAATTTGGGCATGCGGAGTCCCCCGAGTGTCCCGAATGCGCGGACGTTGAGGAAACTGCAGAACATGCTTTCTTCATATGCCCTCGTTTCGAGGGCGTGAGAAGCAACATGATGGCAGTTAGCGGACAGGACACTACTCCGGATAACTTAGTCCAAAGGATGTGTTCTAGCTCGGACGTCTGGGGTGCGGTCAATGCGGCTGCTACCCAGATCGTACTTGAGCTACAAAGCCGCTGGAAAGCCGATCAACGGCGAATAAACAGCCTAACTACCATAGTCCAGTAGTTATCTAAGAGCGTGCGTTAACCACAATAGCCCCTCCCTGAAGTAATACCGATAAGGTGGTTCCAGGGGGGATTGAGGCTGGAGACTCGAGTAGGGTTTTAGTGGGTCTGGATCTTCACGATCTTCACGGGATACCAAACCCCACTCCCTGAGCTGTCTTCTCAGGTGTCTGATAGCAGATTTCGTTAAAAAAAAAAAAAAAAAAACACACCCACACACACCTACACACACACCCACACACACACACACACACCCACACACACACACACACACCCACACACACACACACACACCCACACACACACACACACACCCACACACACACACACACACCCACACACACACACACACACCCACACACACACACACACACCCACACACACACACACACACACACACACACACACACACACACACACACACACACACACACACACACACACACACACACACACACACACACACACACACACACACACACACACACACACACACACACACACACACACACACACACACACACACACACACACACACACACACACACACACACACACACACACACACACACACACACACACACACACACACACACACACACACACACACACACACACACACACACACACACACACACACACACACACACACACACACACACACACACACACACACATTTGGTATATTAGGACATGCTTCGAAGCAAGGCCAAAACCCTCATACACATAAGCACGCATAAAAAAATCAGAGGGGTTGTGTACATGACACGACCGCATATATAGGTGACGCAGGACTACGTAAGTTTCTTTGTAGTGATAGTAGCATGTATTTATGCCTGTAATCATTCGATTCTTCATGTATACATGCTATATGCAACATATATACATGCCAAATGCGTTGTATGTTACATTTATTAAAGTGGTAACATTGCATACGTTCAATTCTCAAAAGATTGTGCATTTGAAAACAATTTAACAAAATGAAGAACACAAACTATTGCTTTCCTGCTACCTTACTGAAATTAAAGATTGTTTTTATTGTCTATGGTTTCCCACGTTGAACGGATTTTACCAATTCAATCCTATTTTATCAACAGCACATCTTTTCACTACACTTTGTAACCGTCGGCCTAGTCTCCGCCCAAGATTTAGGAGACTGTCGCGCGTGTAAAATGTTTAACAAATGTCACAGAATAAATGGTCAAGAAAATAGTTGAAATACTGTATTGCAAACAGCTTTCCCCGGCGACGTACGCAGCCACGCGTCAACGGTTTCCACCCACCCACCACCAGGGGGCGGAAAAATGGAGTCCAGCTAGCGTGGATTGAGTATGTCAGGAAAACGATCAGCCAGGGAGAGAGAGAGAGTAGGGTTCTTGGCGCGAAGAAAGGTCATAGGTCGTTGGACAAAAGCGAATCGAAGCGATTACCTTGTCTGAAGCCAAACCGTTAAAAGCTAATCATAGCAGTGAAACAGAAAGACGAAATTAGATCAAAAGGTTGTTTGATTAAATATACAAAAGCCCTTCTAAAGGAAGACAGAAGTGAAAGACAAAAATACTGGAAGGAGGAAAGGAAAGAGTGTGCAACAAAGCAAACAACAGGACCCCTGTGCTTACCCTGTGCATACCCTGTATTTACCCCGATTGCCTGACGGTATCAGCGTGATCCGGAGCAGTACCTGAGTGTACCGAATTTGGTCCTCACGTCCACCGCTGCCACCACGATCGTCAACCCCGAAGCTGAGAGAGCGTCCCCGCCATCGACGCCATCGCAGTAACGTCGCGTCGTCGCCATCGCGCTTGACAGAAGCCCTGAGTGAGCCCGCAGTCGGAACGCCGGAGGTTAGTCATCGAACCCCGTTCCAACGTCGCCGACCTGACCGCAATTGGATCCCGGCCAGCATCGAAACCGGAAGTGATCCCCCGAAGCCAAAAGGTAGGAGTTATCGAAGGGAGTTGTGAATAAACGGGAATAGTTTGAGCAGCAGGTATCCAAGTGTTTTCTTGACAGTAAGTCGCGAACGTTTGCCGTCCCTGAGGCTTGATTTAGGGGGTCTCGTAAATGCTGGGTAGTTACGACCCCGTCAGTTACACTTTGGCGCCCAACGTAAATTTAGAGTCGCGATTATTGTCTCGAAAGTTAACACACTTGAAGACCAGTTACCTGTCTGCAGAAGTCTCTGGGAAAACATCCAAAATTCTTGATCACGATTTACCACTTTCACTAAAAAAAATCTATCGCTGTGAACACAAAAAAGCTTTTCAGAAAAAAAAATTTTAGGGGTCCATGTTCGTTTGCCAACGCGGAAAATTATAACCCAACACAGATAAAACAAATTTTACTACCAAGTCACAAGAACCTTTGAACTTACCATAACAACCTGAAAATTAAAACAATACTGCTGAAACAATCTCATTTTCGGATACTGGGAATAATACACAAAACAGAAACCAGAATTTATTGAAACATTGCTTTCTGAGTACAAATATTCGGACGATAAACTAAATAATTTTAATTCGTGTTTGATAGGTGTATCGCATTTTAGTTTGTTTTTCTAATTTTTACCTTCCAATAATCAAATCCCACTCGTCGCAATGGAAATATCAATTTTACTCGCACAGTATCAGGCGATGAACGTAACTCATTTAATGGTAGATGAGTTGGAGTACGAACTGCGAATTCGCGGATTGAATGTTGTCGCATCGCGTACTCAGTTGGAAAGAGTGTTGCGTAATCGTCTGAAAGAAGAAAAAGAGCAATTAGAAGTCGTGTATGAATTTGTTGCAGAATCGGTAGAAAGTGAATTAAAAATATGTAACGAAATCTTGAATGAAATAAAAGGGGAATTAGAGAAGAAACGAGTTAGTAAAGCACCAGAGCAAAAGTTCAAGACCAGATTAATTCATGTGTTTTTTAGAATGGAAAGGTTGAAACCCCACGTCAGGGATGAGGAAGATTTAAATAATTTAGCCGTGAAAGCAGGAAACTGTTTAAGATTGTTGAGTGTGTACTTCTCAGTCACTTCTCATCTGCCTGCAGTAAGAGCAGCAGAGCTAGCATTAATAAACGAAAGTTTGAATCAGATGCGTAGTGGTACAGTTAGTGAAGCAGAAAGAATAGAGGAAGAGAGAGAAGAAGAAAGAGAAGAAGAAGTAGGAAATGTAGACCGAAATAATGAAGAGGAAGAAGAAATTATAGTTCAAGAACCTGAAGCTGAAAATTCCGATGAAGGGGAACCGGATGTCGATGAGAGAAACGGAATTGCTGATAGGCAGGTAGTTGCAGTGGATATTAGTGGATATTCAGAGTAAGGAAAAACGGGATAGAGAGAAGGAAAAGTTAATTTCGGAAAATAAAGACCTGCTGACAGTTGTAAATCAACTATTGCAGCGCATTCAGGTGTTAGAAGCAAAACAGGATAAAGGACCAGTAGCGGAAGTACAACCTAAATCTATGAATAGCACCCAGATTGGTGCAAAAGATAGGAAAACTGCAGAGAATCCAAAGTCAAGCCCATTAGATTTTTTGGAATGGATCAAGGAGAGAAATAGCTCAATAAAAAGCTCAGAAAAGCCAGAAGCCAGAAAAGCCAGTGAACATGCTCGCACTATGTCAAGGAATAATGACCGTCTACCAGTACACAAATGGTCGGTTCGGTACGACGGTATGGATAATGGGAGGAGGTTAAACGAATTCTTGAAAGAGGTAGAATTCAACCGGCGCTCAGAAGGGTTTTCTGAAGCGGAATTATTCCAGTGTGCACACCATTTGTTCACACACAAGGCTAGATCCTGGTTCATGGAAGTGAATGGAGAGGATGAGCTAGGAAATTGGCAAAATTTGGTACAGGAGCTTAAGAACGAATTCTTACCAGTGGACATAGATTACTTCTATGAGCAGCGAGCGCATAACCGTAAACAGGGTGCCAGAGAGAAGTTTCAGGACTATTACCTGGATATGGTTCGGATCTTCCGCAGCTTGTCGTGTCCATGGGATGAAAAGCGAAAATTTGATGTTCTTTTCCGGAATACACGGGATGATTGTCGAATCGCTATGCTTGCTGCCAACATCGCCACCATACCTAAAATGAAGGAGTTTGGTAAGCGATTCGATTCGATTAACTGGCACTTGTATCAGCGAAAAGAAAATAGATTTCCTCCAAGATCAGCGCAAATTGATGAGGTTCAGTATCAGCGCCAATCGTACACTGGAAACAGAGCACAGTTTCCAAATCGAGGGCAGCAGGGAGGAGAGCAGAATCGAAAATTCAGCTACAAGCCAGAGTTTTACAAAAACTACCGGCCAAATACAGGAAGGACAAATCAGCAAAACAACGACCATAAAAGGTTGGATGATGAACGGAATTTGGAGAAAACGAGACCTTTTCAAGACAATGTTCAACGAGCCAAAAGTCCAGTGGCAGGTTCTAGTGGAACAAGTGCATTGTATCGCATAGTTAGAGCTTACGTACCAGTACGGAAAGGTGTGTGCTTTAACTGTCACGAACAAGGGCACAGTTTCAGGGACTGCACAAAACAGAGGAACATGTTTTGTGAACATTGTGGTTTCCCAGGTTTTCCAACTGACGATTGCCCATTTTGTCAATCAAAAAACGTTCACAAGACTGTTCAGTGAGGCGAGACAGTCCTAAACGTAATGCTACAAGACCTCACAGAAACGTAACAGACAACCCACCAAATATACTTTCAAAACCCACACGTTCCAGTGACGCAGAGATTGCTACTGTACTGATAAACCTTAATGGCGATTCTAGACCCTTTGCAAAGGTGGAAATGATGGGAATCCCTATCGTAGGTTTACTCGACAGTGGCGCAGCAAGGACAGTTATCGGAATTGGAGGCAAAACTCTAATTAAGAAGCTGGACCTTGAATTAAAACCCACACCAATCAACCTGAGAACAGCAGCTGGACGAAGTTTAGAAGTGCAAGGTTGCGTAGATATCCCCATTTCATTTAACGGGCAAACTAAAATTCTGTCGGTTTTAGTTGCACCGAATCTAAGTCGAAGATGCATTTTAGGATATGATTTTTGGCAGAAGTTTGGAATTAGGCCAATGGTAAGCGGATACATCGAAGCGATTGCAGAGGAGGAACAAGAGCAGGAAATTGTAGACGAGCTGAACAGTGCGCAGAAAAGACAGTTGGAGGAGGTAAAGCAAAGATTTTTGGTTGCGAAACCAGGACAGTTTGGAAAAACTAGACTGATGGAGCATAAGATAGAAATTAAAAGGGAATTTCAAGAGGCAGAACCGATTCGCAAAAATCCATATCCATGGAGTCCGGAAATACAACGGAAAATACACCAGTCAGTTGATAATATGCTGCGAGATGGTGTCATAGAGCCATCGGATTCCGACTGGGCATTGCCTGTAGTACCTGTCAAAAAGAGAGACAGTGACCAAGTACGGCTATGTCTGGATGCTAGAAAATTGAACGAGCGAACCAAAAGAGATGCTTACCCCTTACCTCATCAAAATAGGATTTTGAGTCATCTAAGCCACTTCAAGTATCTCTCTACAATCGACCTGTCTCAAGCTTTCCTACAGGTGCCGCTCAACCGAGAATCTAGGAAATACACAGCTTTTTCGATTCCCGGCAAGGGCCTATTTCAGTTTACGCGTCTTCCGTTTGGTTTGATAAACAGCCCAGCCACCTTAAGCAAACTTATGGATAAAGTTCTGGGCTATGGCGTTTTAGAACCCTTCATATTTGTTTATCTAGATGACATAGTAGTCGCTAGTAATACATTCGAAGAACACCTGGGCAGATTGAAGGATCTGGCAGAACGTTTAGAACAGGCTAATCTGTATATTAATATAGATAAATCGAACTTTTGTTGCCCTGAATTACCGTATCTCGGTTATATTTTATCTCGGGAGGGATTGCGGCCTAATCCAGATCGTGTTCGAGCGATTTTGGGATTTGAGGCTCCCAATTCAGTAAGATCACTTAGAAGATTCCTCGGTATGGTCAATTACTACCGTAGGTTCATCGAGAAGTTTAGTGAGCTTACCGCACCGCTCACTGACCTACTGAAAAATAAACCCAAACGAGTACGATGGACAGAGGCAGCAGAAGAGGCATTTAAAACCATTAAGGAAAAGTTGATTTCTGCTCCTGTAATGGTGAATCCTGACTTTAGCCTACCGTTCTGTGTTCAGACAGACGCCAGTGACACTGCTCTCGCCGGAATCTTAACCCAGGTTCAAGACGGCGAAGAACATGTGATTGCATACCACTCGGAAAAGCTAAAAGGCGCTGAATTAAACTACCATGCGGCCGAGAAAGAGGGACTGGCTGCACTCAGATGCATCGAAAAGTTCCGCGGCTATATAGAGGGAACGAGATTCACTTTAATAACTGACTCGTCAGCTCTCACCTTTATAATGAAGGCCAAATGGAAATCGTCGTCTCGATTAAGCCGCTGGAGTATCATCCTACAGCAGTACGACATGGAGGTTAAACACCGGAAAGGGAAAGAGAATATAGTTCCGGACACTCTTTCTAGATCCATCGAAGCACTAGATGTCGGAGATGAGGATAAGTGGTACAGACAATTATATAGAGCAGTTGAGGAGGATCCAGAAAAGTATATGGATTTTAGGATCGAGGATGGAAAGCTCTATAAATTCGTATCAACCCGTTCCGACGTCATGGACTACAGGTTTGAGTGGAAGGAATGTGCTCCGGAATCAGCTCGGTTGACAGTCATGAAACATGTACATGATGATAACTTGCATATTGGGTTCGACAAATGCATCGAAAAACTCAAGCGGAGGTTTTATTGGCCTCGAATGAGTACGGACTTGAAGAAGCATATAAAAGAATGCGAATCCTGCAAAATAAATAAGCATTCGACTAAACCAACTGTCCCAGAAATGGGTCAGCAACGAATTACAACCAAACCCTTCCAGATTATCTGCATAGATTATATACAGTCTCTTCCCCGCAGCAAGCATGGTTATGCTCACTTATTGGTCATTTTAGACATCTTTTCTAAGTACTGCATGCTTGTTCCGGTGAAGAAGATATCTGCTGCTAATCTATGTAAGATTCTGGAAGAGAAATGGTTGCGAATGTTGGGTGTTCCTCAAATTCTTATCTCGGATAATGCTACAACCTTCTTGTCGAAGGAGTTTCAAGATTTCTTAAGGAAATATGAAATTCGGCACTGGGCGAATGCGCGGCATCACAGCCAAGCTAACCCTGCCGAACGCTTGAACCGAACAATAAATGCGATGATCCGCACGTACGTTCGGCAAGATCAGAGGCTGTGGGACACTAAGATCTCTGAGATCGAATTTGTCATCAACAACACAGTCCACGCTTCTACGAAGTTTACTCCACATCACATAGTTTTTGGGCACGAAATAGTAACCCGAGGAACGGAACACGATTTAGAAGAAGAACATGAATTCACCGAAGAAGAGCGAATGCAAAAACTGAAAGGAGTTGGGAAGAAAATCTTCGAACTGGTAGGGGAAAACTTGCGTAAGTGCCACGAGAAAACGAAAAAACAGTACGATTTGCGACATAAAAGATACTCACCATCATTTAACATTGGCCAGCGAGTATTCAAGCGAACGTTCGGTCAATCAGCAGCCGGCAAAGCTTTTAACGCAAAATTGGGTCCTCAATACGTTCCGTGTGTTGTTACCGCGAAGAAGGGATCCAGTTCCTACGCACTTTCCGATCTAAAAGGAAAACCGCTGGGAGTCTTTTCCGCAGCAGATTTGAAACCGTAGGAAAACAAATTAATAAGAAGCCGTTTGTTCTTGAGAAATGTGTGGTCTAGCAGGAGGAAGGGAAAATTTCCGTTATTTCTGAATACATCAGGAAATTTTACCCGAATCTACTAGCATACCCTCGGATCTGGGATGGAACGATCAGGCAATCTTAAGCGACACTGTGTTTAGCGTAAAATTGAATGTATTTTAATTAAACGTTGCGAAGTTATGGGATGATTAGAGGAGAATTTTAAATGAAAATTTTTGTAGTTTTAGAATATGTAAAATTGTTAAATAAATAGAAAAGAAGACGGAATTGAATTAAGAAAAGTGCATGCCTATGTATACATGCAATGCATCGAGTTATCCTGCCTACAACCCTGTTAATAATTTGTCAAGGGCGTAGAGCACGTGATCGGTGATAACAATGAAGCGAATAAGGAGAAAGAGAACATGCAAAACCAGAGACCATGACCTTGAAAAAACTATCGAAACTATCACAGTAAACTCACCAGAAACGAATAGAAGAATCACAATTCCACCGTTTCACATAGCCTTTGGTTATACTGAACATCACGAGATCCGCATAGTCACTAGATTATGTCGCATCGCAATAGTCAGTCGTCTAAAACCACCAGGAAAAGAGAGTGAAATTATATAATTTCATTTCTACTTACCTGTTTCGAGAATATTTCACCTATAATTGATGAACTTTTAGCTAAATCTTCTGATATGGAATTTAGAATACAAGAATACACCTTTAAGAGATCACTTGGCCAAATTATTATTCGACAAATGTCGCAAAATGATAAATTCTTGATTAAATGCGCACCTATCATAGATCTAGCTAAAACTACATCGATCACCACGTTGTACCGATCGTTGATTCAGGGCAGCTTTGGTTAGCAGAGAGTTCACTAATACCGATAAACTGATAACGTTATCGCGATTAGTAACGGTATGATTGGTTCGAAAAGGATCGATTCAAACCGCGTGAAATATTTCACACCGTAGCATGGTACCACTTTGTAAATAGATTTTCTTGCATGATATTTTTAAAGTCTTTTAGAATATAGAATATTTAATGCATGTGGCTTGTAAATATAGTTTAAGATGTATTTTATTATGTGTTGGTTGTTAGTAAAAAGTAATTTGCCCTTGGTCGACGCTTGGATTCACTGAAAATAATTCTTAGAGGTTTCGTTGAAAAGCAGTGATAAAAAGAGACTAGTGATGGGTTGATCAATGTTCTTGAAAATTTGGTTCAGAGGTACGCGTCATTTAACTAGTTTTCTTGAGTGACTTTAATTTGCATAAAACGGAAAAAAATTAGTTTTACTAATTTTTTTAAACCGAGTTGGGGGAGAGTGTAACCGTCGGCCTAGTCTCCGCCCAAGATTTAGGAGACTGTCGCGCGTGTAAAATGTTTAACAAATGTCACAGAATAAATGGTCAAGAAAATAGTTGAAATACTGTATTGCAAACAGCTTTCCCCGGCGACGTACGCAGCCACGCGTCAACGGTTTCCACCCACCCACCACCAGGGGGCGGAAAAATGGAGTCCAGCTAGCGTGGATTGAGTATGTCAGGAAAACGATCAGCCAGGGAGAGAGAGAGAGTAGGGTTCTTGGCGCGAAGAAAGGTCATAGGTCGTTGGACAAAAGCGAATCGAAGCGATTACCTTGTCTGAAGCCAAACCGTTAAAAGCTAATCATAGCAGTGAAACAGAAAGACGAAATTAGATCAAAAGGTTGTTTGATTAAATATACAAAAGCCCTTCTAAAGGAAGACAGAAGTGAAAGACAAAAATACTGGAAGGAGGAAAGGAAAGAGTGTGCAACAAAGCAAACAACAGGACCCCTGTGCTTACCCTGTGCATACCCTGTATTTACCCCGATTGCCTGACGGTATCAGCGTGATCCGGAGCAGTACCTGAGTGTACCGAATTTGGTCCTCACGTCCACCGCTGCCACCACGATCGTCAACCCCGAAGCTGAGAGAGCGTCCCCGCCATCGACGCCATCGCAGTAACGTCGCGTCGTCGCCATCGCGCTTGACAGAAGCCCTGAGTGAGCCCGCAGTCGGAACGCCGGAGGTTAGTCATCGAACCCCGTTCCAACGTCGCCGACCTGACCGCAATTGGATCCCGGCCAGCATCGAAACCGGAAGTGATCCCCCGAAGCCAAAAGGTAGGAGTTATCGAAGGGAGTTGTGAATAAACGGGAATAGTTTGAGCAGCAGGTATCCAAGTGTTTTCTTGACAGTAAGTCGCGAACGTTTGCCGTCCCTGAGGCTTGATTTAGGGGGTCTCGTAAATGCTGGGTAGTTACGACCCCGTCAGTTACAACTTCTAATGAAACGGCAAGCATGCGTAATTCGAAAACAGACACTGAGGAAGCCTGCAAGTCGTAGGCGAAATACGTATCTGTCATTGAATAAAATACACATAGTAGAATTAAATTGGATAAGTTTTCTTATTTTTTATTTTTAGGTAAAATAATTTCGTTGGATGTATCGAAAGGATCGGGACCGGATGGAATACCGAACTCTTTGCTAAAACGTTGTGTGGATGGCTTGCTACTTCCGCTCTATGTACTATTCAACGCATCTTTGACAACGGGAATATTTCCAGATATCTGAAAAATGTCGCATATTGTACCAATTCACCAAAATGGTTCGAAGATATCCGTAGAAAATTATAGAGGCGTTTCTATTTTGTCGGCAATACCGAAGATGTTTGAAAGTATTGTATACGATCATGCATATACATGGATCGAGCCTCTAATGCTAGACTGTCAACACGGATTTCTGAAAAAACGTTCAACAGTGACTAATCTAACGGAATTCGTTTCCAGGACAGTGCAATGGATGTCAGATGGCTTCCAAGTCGATACTGTGTATACAGATATGTCCAAAGCATTTGATGTAGTCAACATAGGAGCAATGACCGCAGTTGTCCGGAAGTATGGATTCAATGGTGTCTGCTAAAAATGGATAACTTCGTACCTGACCAACCGCTTACAATATGTTAGACTACACAATACAAATTCTAAACTGTTCAATACGCGCTCAGGAGTACCTCAAAGTAGTCATCTGGGCCCTCTGCTGTTTGTTATCGTCATGAATGAGTTACCCGATATGCTAAACGATGTTTTCGTGTTAACCTATGCTGATGACGTAAAAATGTTTTCTCCTGTACGTTCCCCGAAGGATTGTGCGACTCTTCAAGAGAACTTGAATCGTTTTCTGGACTTTTGCAAATTGTTTGGACTAAAAGTAAACGTTTCCAAATGCAAAGTGGTCTCTTCTAGTCGCAAATCGCGTAAAATCGAATATGGATACCGCCTAGGTGATGATTTAGTCCCAAGGAAAACTTGCCATTGTGATTTAGGCGTTGAAATGGACAGTGAATTGACCTTCGGCAAGCACATCGAGAAGATAGTAACGAAAGCAAATTCATTATTCGGAATGGTGAAACGATTTAGCCGTGAATTAGATGACCCGTACACGATAATTGCTATCTACACTGGTTTGGTCCGCACCACAATTGAGTATGCAAGCGTGGTATGGCGGCCATTTTATAACATATACGTTAACCGGATCGAGCGTGTGCAGAAAAAGTTTGTGCGATATGCTTTGCGCAATTTTGGTTGGAGAGGTGAATTGCCTGACTACCAATCTCTTTGTTTGCTAGTAGGAATCAACAGCTTGAATGACCGCAGGATTTTAATTGATGTTCTGTTTCTAAAAAACGTTATTTCGGAGAAATACAGCGCACCATGCTTGTTCAGCCAGGTGACTAGATATGAAGGCAGAACCAGCTTAAGAAGAATTAGGCCGTTCTATTTATCGAACATGTCGCAGAATTATGCCCGGAATGAGCCCATGTATCGAGTGATGGCTATTTATAACGATCTTCAATCCGTAATTTCCATTGATATGTCAAGTGGTCAGCTTAAACATAATCTTAAACAGTATTTTAATAATCATGTGTAAAATTTTTATGTATTTACTTACTTGTTAGAATCTATATGTACAGCTTTAAGTGTGATAACGGACAAAGCCTGTACATCAAATAAATCAAATCAAATCATCCCACGTCACTTGCAGCTGGCCACTAGGAGTGGTATTTCAACGTGACTCAGAACCATACACAACGGCTTCGTCGATCGCATAGCTGCTAAGGTTTTCCGGTTGGTTCGTTGCAACAAGCCGTGCCTGGTTTGCGGTTATCGGTATTCCAATTTACCGAACAGAGAATTACGTTAAGTGCGTTAGGGCAGTTTATTGCAATCTAGAGTTATGATAATCAAACAATCGGTCCTTTCAAACAAGGGCCACACAACGAATGAAGAGTTTATTATATTTTCTTGCCCAGTTAATACCATAATAACACAGGCAACGAGGGAAAAGTTGGATTTTTCGCCGTTGCGGACGACCAATAAATTTCGGAAATAAGTTTTCTGGTCACGGGCGACATTTTCTGCGACTTCCAAAACGTCTGCAGGTTGTAAATGCTTTATTATCAGTGTTCTTCTGTAAGCCGCAGAAAAGTTGCGCAAAATTTTCAACTTTTTGAAAACTCGCGCGTACCGTCTACCGATTACCAGAGGAAAAGCACTATTCAACGTAGAAACATCATAAGAATTTATTTACTGTTTGGTTGAGTGTGACTTGGTTTCGTTTTGATACAATAGATTCAATCAATTCATGGATATAACCCCAAAATCGGTTGAGGATTGAATGTTTACAATGTTACTATTTTAATAAACGTTACGTATGTAGCTTGTATACATGAAGAATCGTATTATTACATACATGGATACATCCTACTATCGCTACAAATAGACATACGTAGTCCTACGTCATCTATGCGGTCGTGTCTTGTGCACAATCCCTCTGATTTTTACTAACCTTACACTCAAAAAAATCAGCACGTCATGTTTACGTGAAAACATAGGTAATTCTCATCCATCACACTTATCATGTAACATTCACGTGAATTGTTGGTTACTCGCACTCATACTAACCAGTTTACGTGCGATCCCGGTAAATTTTATCAATTTTCCCATTAACTAGTACATGAAGTTCACGTAAGTTGCTGTACAGAAGTTTACATGATTTTTCACGTGGATGCGACATGTCGATTTTTTTGAGTGTAATACAACAGATATACTGTAATGTCCAGATTGGCTCAAAAAACATCCAAATGTTCAAATCCAAGAATTTGTCTCAGAAAATCTCGTAGTTGAATATATCACTTGCCACCCTTTTTACTTATTTTACAATTTATAAATGACCAGTTTAGGTTCCGGTAGTACTCTAAACGGAAGTTTCGTAGTGTGGAGCGTGAACGAGTGCTCTACAGTATAATGTATTCATTCTTACTGACCCAAAATGAGATGGCAGTAGCAGATTTCGTTTTACTTCATCTGTTACTTATGACGTGAAAAAATAATCCCTCTGCGATCTGGAATATCTCCGGGAAATGGATTTTAAATTGGCTAATATATTTTTTCATTGGAGGTCAATCTAAGGTTGTTCTTTGAAGATAAGTTGTATAAAAATCGATCAAAAAATAGTAAAGATAGAGCCAAAAGTGTAACGGCAAGTATAATAATTTTTGAAGTCCCGGCGGGAACGTGAAGGTAAAAGTAGGTATATAATAAGGCTGAACCTGCACAATTGTGTAGGTATGAGAAACAATGTGCACAAGTAAGTTGTAAAAGTTATTTCCCGTTAATTTTTAATTACATCAATTAGAAATGCTTATTACCAATTATTTTTTATCCAAGTAATTTCGAAATATGGATCCAATAAGAAAATACGACAGATAAAACTTTTTGCTGTTTTCACACGGTTTTGAAGACTGGACAATAGAGTGTCCCAAAATAGCACTATGTCAGAAAACCCGGGGGCTCACCCCTCAAATGATAGCTTAGGGTGTCACAAGAAAACTTTTATATGACGTCAGCATTGGTTGCCGCGATTTAGGGGTCGCACATTTGAGTTTTATGAAAAAATGGCATTTTTCAGGAGTAAATTCAAAAAAATATTTTTAGAAATGTTATAATAGATGAAACAAGGTACTTAACTATTTTTTTCACAATCATTGGGATCTGATACATTCATAAAAAAGTTATGGTGGCATGTCTGGAGTCATATTTGGTTACAAAAATTTATTGAATTTGGCAAAAATTTAAAATTTTCGAAATTTCATTTAAATAAACGTCAAAACAGGGTATCGAACAGTATCTCAGAGTAACATACGTATACTGTATAGATGGGAAATTTTATGACGAACAACTTTGCCGAAGAAAGTATGGACGTATCTTCAAATCTCGCTGAGGTATTCACGTTTTTTCTGAAGGCGGGACCAAACATATTTTCGCAATTTTCAAATTTTAGTAGTTCCACGTGAAAAAGGTAAATGAAAAAACTTGAACTGTTTACTCTAAACGTCACTTACGTTTTTGATTACAGGAAATATGCATCTTCCAAAAAATTTGGCAACATTTCGGCTCAAGAATCCCTTCTAAAAAGGGCGTATTTATTTTAATAGGTACTATGTTTGAGAAATTGTATCTCCTGAAACTAGGTTTGCTCCATAATGAAGCCTAAGCGTGAGTTTTTGAAAATTGAGTTTTAAACATGAAAAAATAAAAACTGCAAAAAAATTCACTATGCTCCAAAGTCAGGAAAAAATGTAAAATTAAAATATACAGGAAATGGTAACCTCGATTTTTTTGGTGATTTGATACATTTTGAGACTTTTTCTGAAATGGTGCACCATTTATCAAAGGATTTTGTAGAACAACGACTTTTATGAATATTTTGTAACCTAAGATTATTATTATATTTCTTATTATTATTCTTATATTTCTCGCTATACATATATGTAATTTGAATTTGAAGAACAACTTCACATGTGCTTGACAACACGTGTTCAAAATAATAATTAGCTTCTAAATGCAGCCGTATTTAAGATATTTAAAAAAAATTTAATATATTTTATATTTTTATTATAAACGTGCCGTTTTCATATGTTATCCGCGTTATATTACCATGTTAGCAACTAGAATAAATATTACTAGAATTAATATTTGTCTGAATACACCATGCTGATTCTACCATCTACTGACAGTACAAAAAGGGTAAAAAAAAATTTCAGTGTTTATTTTTTCAGGTTGAAAAATCAATTTTCTGCAACTCACGCTTAGGCATCATTTTGGAGCAACCCTAGTTTCGGGAGATACGATTTTTCAAGCATAGTACCTATTAAAATAAATACGCCCTTTTTTAAAGTGATTCTTGAGCCTAAATGGTGCCAAATTCTGTGGAAGGTGCATATTTCTTCCTATTCAACACGTAGGTAACGTTTAGAAGACATACTTCAAGTTTTATCATTTACCTTTTTCACGTGGAACTACTAAAATTTGAAAATTGCGAAAATATGTTTGGTCCCGCCTTCAGAAAAAACGTGAATACCTCAGCGAGATTTGAAGATACGTCCATACTTTCTTCGGCAAAGTTGTTCGTCATAAAATTTCCCATCTATACAGTATACGTATGTTACTCTGAGATACTGTTCGATACCCTGTTTTGACGTTTATTTAAATGAAATTTCGAAAATTTTAAATTTTTGCCAAATTCAATAAATTTTTGTAACCAAATATGACTCCAGACATGCCACCATAACTTTTTTATGAATGTATCAGATCCCAATGATTGTGAAAAAAATAGTTAAGTACCTTTTTTCACCTACTTTAACGTTTCTAAAAATATTTTTCTGAATTAACTCCTGAAAAATGCCATTTTTTCATAAAACTCAAATGTGCGACCCCTAAATCGCGGCAAGCAATGTTGACGTCATATAAAAGTTTTATTGTGACACCCTAAGCTATCATTTGAGGGGTGAGCCCCCGGGTTTTCTGACATAGTGCTATTTTGGGACACTCTAATGCGTATTCATACAGAGTCGTATTATAACTGAACACTACAGCTGTAGCACATTTTTCCAACACAGATATCAAATTCGCCTAGGTTTAATCGTCTCGCAGTCAAGAATTTGCGATCTGTTGGGGCAACGAACTTGTGCCATTTTTTCTGGCACACTTCCCTAACACAGACATCAAATTGGACTAGGTTTAATCGCGTTCGTAAGAAATCTGTTGGCACTAGGGGGTTTTGTCACTCTCTCTGGCGTACTTCCCAAGCAAGGACATCAAAATGGTCTAGGTGACCGCGGTGTTAAGAAATCTTGTTGAAATGAGGAAACTTTGTCACTTGTTATGGCTTACTTCCCAAGCACAGATATCAAATTGGTATAGGTTTAGATCATCGTAAAGAATCTTCCAACCAATCACGAAGCGAAAATTCTGGTAAAACATAGGTTCATTATTTTCAATTTTTCAATAGTTCAACACCAAGAATCCATACTTTTCTTCATTTGGGTCAATTCTTAGATTTTCCAATCGATTGGTGTAAGAATATTGAAAATCGATAGGAAAACCGCAGAGCTATTAGCGCTCAAAACCTTTCATTTTTCGTGACGCTCACATTTTTCGATTTTTTGGAATGACACCCTATCTCAAAACTTGCCGTAAGACGTAGTCCTACGTCAATAAATTTAAGCTTATCGTTTACTCAATAACGATAAAGCACAGAAATGCAGTGCAGAATACAGCATACACCCGGGCAACATAACAATAGATCAATAATGTTGTGGTCAAAGTGATAAGCCCATACAAAAAAAGGCCAACTTACGGTTACTGACCATCACCGCTTCCGTCTTGTGGTGGGCCAATCGTAGATTGACACCCGCCATCCAACCCTCTATTATGCTTATGGCGTCCGATGCCAGCATTTCCACCTCCTCCAGAAACTCGCCTACCACTGCAAGGACGATATCATCGGCGAAGCCAGTGATCTCGACCCCAGTGGGTAGTTCGAGCCTCAGCACCCCATCGTACATGGCATTCAGGAGCGTGGGGCCGAAAATCGAGTCCTGTGGAACACCCGCTGTCACTTTGTACTTCTTCGCCCCATCCGCCGTGTCGTGCACTAGCGTCCAGTTCTCGAAGTAACTTTTAAGCAACCTACATAGATGGTTCGGTACCCTCATCCTATGCAGCGCTAACGCGATTGCACCCCAGTTAGCGCTGGTGAAGGCGTTTTTGACATCGATTGTGACTATGGCACAATACCTGTCACCTCGTCTTTTCCGTTTCATGGGCTTCTCGGCCCTCTCCACTACGGACTTCATGGCATCTACGGTGGAGCTTGCCAGTCCGACATTACTTTCGACCACAGGTGTCAGCCTGTTTAGGATTACCCGCTCTAGCAATTTGCCTAACGTGTCCAATAGGCAAATTGGCCTGTACGACGAGGGATCACCAGGCGGTTTCCCCGGCTTTGGCAGCAGTATCAGTCCTTGGACTTTCCATTTGTCTGGAAATTCGCATACCTCTAGCCAATTCTACAGCGTCTCTCTAAACATATCGGGATATGCTTGGATCGCCACTTTGAGTGCCTCGTTCGGAATCCCGTCAGGACCGGGCGCTTTCTTCGTTTTTAAACCCCTGGCAATTACGATGAGTTCCTCATTCGTGACCGGAATGAGGACATCATTCGATTGACCATACGGGGTCGGAGGCCACCAAACTGGATCGTGTTGCGGAAAGAGCCCTTCCACGACGACTTTCAGCTTTTGGGGGCAGGTTTCCTGCGGAGCGGATGTACCCTTCATCTTTTTCATTACCACTTGGTATGCAACGCCTTAGGGGTTCGAATCCGTATCGCGGCATAGCTCCTGAAAACAAGATTTCTTGCTACGCCCAACCTCCTTGTTGAGCGTCAACCTGGCTGCTCTAAGTTCGACCCTCCGAGCTTCGGCATCTGCATCGGTCGGGGCCCTCCACACTAGCCTTCTCGCTCTGTGGCAGCTGAAGCGGAGCTGGGCAATGGTAGTGATGTCCGATTACTTCTCGATTAATTGAACTAATCGATTATCCGCTAAAATAATCGATTAATTTTTAATCGATTGCTTTATGTTCCGATTATTAGATAATCGAATACCTGGCCGATCGATTCTGCCGGATTATTTAAAATTTTATTGTTTGACAATTTCTAACAAATTTAATTATTACAGTGGCAGGCGCTTACCTTCTAAATTAACCACATGCAATCAGCCAGTTCGTTGGTTTCGAGGTACGATGCTGATTTAAGAAACCAATAGTCGTATGTTCAAATCTCAGCTAGGCAGTGCTCCTAGATAGAGTCAGTAGGATTGTTGCAATAGCCCCGTAACTGTCTTGTACTCTAATTGGCTGTGAAGTCTGTCGATAAAGATGGATCAAATCTTAGAAAGTATGTTTAACCCCTAGGCTTTGCTTTTAATCATCCAGTTTGCACGCAGTAGGCCGGTTTAAATACCACGCTGAAACCTAAAAACCAAACTAAACTTTATCTAGATATTAACCGTGCCACCGTCAAAAGATAATTCGAAATTTGTCAGTCTGTCAGACACGAAATTTTGTTAGGAATTTTTAGAAAACTGGGTAATACCCTTCGTCTTTTTCTATACAAAAACCAAAAAATGCGGTCTCCTCGATTTCTATGTAACTAGCCTAAGTCTGACTGCACATTCTAAAACACTCGTGGACAGTACTACGGGACGCAAAGCTATTTTTTTGGTGTCGGGGACTATAACGAGGTTACAAAATAAATAAGGTAACAAACTCTATTGTCCAATCCCACACACAACCTTCACTAAAAGCCTGTTCGCGTTACCTGCCGTTATCCCCTAAAAAAATCAGAGGGGTTGTGTACAAGACACTACCGCATATATAGGTGACGCAGGACTACGTAAGTCTCTTTGTAGTGATAGTGGCATGTATTCACGCTTGTAATCATTCGATTCTTCATGTATACATGCTATATGCAACATATATACATGCTACATGCGTTGTATGTAACATTTATCAAAGTGGTAACATCGCATACGTTCAATTCTCAAAAGTTTGTGCATTTGAAAACAATTTAACAAAATCAAGAACACAAACTATTGCTTTCCTGCTCCTTACTGAAATTAAAGATTGTTTTTATTATCAATGGTTTCCCACGTTGAAGGGATTTTACCAATTCAATCCTATTTCATCAACAGCACATCTTTTCACTACACTTCTAATGAAACGGCACGGCAAGCATGCGTATTCATACAGAGTCGTATTATAACCGAACACTACAGCTGTAGTACATTTTTCCAACACAGATATCAAGTTCGCCGAGGTTTAATCGTCTCGCAGTAAAGAATTTGCGGTCTGTTGGGACAACGAGCTTCTGTCATTTTTTCTGGCATACTTCCCTAACACAGACATCAAATTGGACTAGGTTTAATCGCGTTCGTAAGAAATCTGCTGGCACGAGGGGGCTTTGTGTGGCGTACTTCCCAAGTAAGAACATCAAAATGGTCTAGGTTTAACCGCGGTGTTAAGAAATCTTGTTGAAATGAGAAAACTTCGTTACTTGTTTTGGCTTACTTCCCAAGCACAGATATCAAATTGGTATAGGTTTAGATCATCGTAAAGAATCCTCCAACCAATCACGAAGCGAGAAATCTGGTGAAACATGGGTTAATTATTTTCAATAGTTCAACATCAAGAATCCATACTTTTCTTCGTTTGGGTCAATTCTTAGAAGATTTCCGGATCGATTGGTGTAAGAATATTGAAAATCGATCGGAAAACCGCTGAGCTATTAGCGCTCAAAACCTTTCATTTTTCGTGACGCTCGCGTTTTTCGATTTTTCGGAATGACACCCTATCTCAAAACTTGCCGTAAGACGTAGTCCTACGTCAAAAGGTTAGGGTACCGCGACAGTAAACAAACCCTGCTAATGTCCACCGGGTGGAACCTGGCGAAACTAGCCGAAGCTGAATCGTCGGTCCCGTCGTAAAGTCCTGTGCTTGACAGGACAGGCAAATCAGTCTGGCGAATGAGCGATTTTAAAGATAACCACCTATGAGACGACACGCAAGATTGGAAAGAGCTAGAAGTTAGAAGACGCAAAGTGATACATGAGAAGACGAAAAGCGAAGTAAACTAGTATTCGGAAAAAATACAATAGACACATTCCGCGGGCCGGTATACCAACCAGACATTTTATAAAAGTTGCTTTTAGCATTGTTGAATATTTTTTCATAATTGGGCAATGTTTGAACCTTTCAAAACTGCCATGACTGATATTCTAGCATTTTCGGAAGTTACATAAAACGTGTATCGAAAATAAATGAAATTTACAAGAAATAAATGATTTTTCGTGATATTTTTAAAAATACTGCTACAGTGCGCTAAAACATTTCATAATATCATTTGTTTTCGACCAACTTGCAAAGGAATATATGCTGAATCAATTCCAAAAATAGTTTGGATGTAATTTTGCAGTTATTTTGTATTTCAAGTGGATGAAATAGGGCCATTTTTTTGCGTTGTAACGTCACGAAAAAGGTGTACTTTTTAGCTTTCGCAGAAAAGTACAAATTCGAACAATCTAATAATCCATATTCTCTTTGTACACAAAAATACCTTTAAAACGGTGCCTAAAGAATGATGATAAGTTAAGTAGAACCTAAGTTACAACTGATTGAAGCTCGCGTTGTAACGTCACGGCGGGCAGCCGGACGGATTCAAAACAAGTGAGACATAAGTAATAGCATCGAAACCTTAAGACATAGCATTATAGTTGCTTCAAGAAAGTTTCTTCATTTAAAAAGCACTTTCTAGTGGTGAAAAAATATTCGGACATTAGGGTGTCCTCAAGCAGATACAAAAAATATTTTCTCTATTTTAATTCAGAAATGATTGCTGTCTACAGAAAATTTGTAAAAAAAACTAATTTCAAGAAACTTCGTTGAATACTGAAGATTTATATTTCTAACGTGAAAAAAGTTATAGAGCAAAACTCTTAGGGACACCCTTAAAAAAAATTTTTTTTCGATCTAGTTCTTCAATAACGCTTCGTACGCCTTTTAGATATTCTAAGAAATTGGTAATCGAGTTAAATTGCACATTTTCGTCGAAGATAGCAGAAATCTATCTTTTTTCCTTAAGAAGCTATCCCTTGTTTCTTTTATTTATACATGTTCACCTACGGTTGCCTTCATATATTTTTTTAGATTTTCCACAGTCTTCTACCCTAAGTTGTACATGGTGGAATACAGCATAAATTAACTCAAAAAAAAAACAAGTGAGATTAGCTGCTCATAGCTGCTCTCCCCCGAGACACACCCTCTTAAAGAGTACATATAAAAATAAAAAAGCCAGTGATAGTTTCTAAAGGGAAAAAGATAATGCTCTACTATTTTCGACAAAAATGTGCAATTTAATTAGATTACCAATTTCCTAAAACATTTGTAAGCCATACGAAGGGTTATTAAAGAGCTAGATCGAAAAAAAATTTTTTAATGGTGTCCCTAAGAGTTTGGCTCTATAACTTTTTTTATGTAAGAAATATAAATCTTTACCATTCAACAAAGTTTCTTAAAATTAGTTTTTCTACAAATTTTCTGTAGACAGCAACCATTTCTGACTTAAAACAGAGAAAATATTTTTTGTATCTGCTTGAGGACACCCTAATGTCCGAATATTTCTTCACCACTAGAAAGCGCTTTTTAAATGAAGAAACTTTTCTGAAGCAACTATTATGCTATGTCTTAAGGTTTCGATGCTATTACTTATGTCCCACTTTCTTAGCATCCCTCCCACAGCGCGACGTAATTTGTGAACAACCCCACAATTACGTAGGCGAAATAGTGAAAGACAAATTAACAACACATTTTTGGATTATCCCTCATGTACAGAGGGCAGCAACAGCGATAATTAACGAATATTAAATGAACAGATTTTTCGTGACGTTACAACGGAGCTACGACCCTCTCTGTGCAAAGCAGAGCGTTGTAACGTCACGAAAAGTAAAAGCTGTTTAAAAATTAACTTCACTAACTATCGGAATTCTGAAAACGGCAAGTTGTTCAGTATTCATCTCTTATCAAATCATAGAAGAAAATCTTTAGATAAAAGTTGAAAGAGAGCAGAATTTTCATGTTTTTTAACAGAAGAACCAAAAGACGTATTTCTGGCGCGTTGTAACGTCACGCTACATATTTGCTTTCCAAAACAATCTGGGCAAAGCAAATGCTATTAATTTGTTCACTTTTAATAGGAAATTTTATGCTCTTTCCAAATATATAATAATATTTGGGGGTTTCTCAACGGTTTTCCCAGCTAAAACATAAATACTGTGCAAAGAAAAGTCAAAACGTTGTAACGTCACGGCGGAATGTGTCAATAACTTCTAAAGTGGAAAAAAACACGGGTAGAAAATATAGGCGCTAAAGCGAGGTTAGATTACCTAGTCGAACGAAGCAAAAGACCACCAGCACCCTCCTTCAAACGGAGGTCTTCCCTTAGATCTTGAGATCTTAGGTCGACTGACGACGGTCGCGCCCTCACCACGTGTCGGCCATGAGTGCGTGATCCGATTCTCCGAGCAACACAACGAGCGAGCAGGCAGTTGCTACCATCCGTGGCCCTATACACCATCGATCGTAGGAACCGATCGTTGAAGAGCCAACCGTATGCTATACCCACCACATAAGCAATTGTTACTGTCCGTGGATTCACCACCGTTCGTACCGGCTACCGGATGTCGGACCCGGTCGAACTAAAACATTCGATTCACCATTTACCACCCACCACGTATCTGGTACGAGCTATCTGAAGCAAACTAACCACTAGATTAAGCGAAACGTGTAAATGAAGATCTGTTAACCCTCGAAATGGTGTTTGCTACGATATGTGTCCTCGGAAAGTGTGAGTCCCCGAATGCCCCCCTCCCAGATCGGCTCGCGAGTTAGCCCCCGGTAGGTTAGTGTAGGATGCCTAGGAGACACTGCACTAGCCGATGGTTGCTCTTGTCACCCTGTTGAGTCGGCCGAACGGATTCAACCGATGTTAGGTTCGTCGGCATTTCGTTCGTAAGTTTATAGTTGAGTGTTTGATGGACCTGCCTTGAGGTATTCTAGCCGGACCGGGTTTAATCCTTGCCTGGCGCTTAAGTGAAGGTTATCACTGCTCCCTGCCCCAAAACCCATTCCACCCCGTTACAAGACGTAAAGGTTATAACCAATCGATTATTTCGATTAATCGATTATGCAGCGCGGATTAATCGATGTCGATTATTGGCCGCCTAAAAAGTAATCGATTATTAACTAATCGATTAACTGAAAAAATCGGACATCACTAGGCAATGGCATCACCACTACACCAGTATACCGAGCAACGACCGTTCGCCCCGTCCTGGGCATAATTTTTTTTTACCGACTCGCGACAGCCTCGCGAATATTTATAAACAATTTTGACCGTCGCGCAACCGCAAGTAACTAGTATTTATAAACAATTTGTGACCGTCGCGTGATTACGATTGTGCGTAAATAATTTATCTTGTCCGCCGCGTAGTGAACTCCAGCCGTAATGAAGTGCAACGCTCCTGAATGTGGAATGACAAGCCTACGTCATCTTTGGAAGTAGCATGGAACAAGCGGTCGCAGTTTTCATGCGGCTTGTATTGGTGCCAAACAAAATTTTGTCCTGCCACTATGCACACCAGACTTTACCGAAAAATACTCGCTGAAACAAATGAACAGTAAGCAGACAGAAAGCCAACATCGTATCATCAAGCAACTGCAGAATATGCAGGACGCAATGGAACAAATTAAAAAACGAATGGCTGCCATTGAACAACATTTGCATGTGGCAAATAAGCAAATAGCCACCGCATGAGCCAGTATATCAAAACATTCTTTGTCAGCAAACGTAAGCGAGCACCTTTCGGTCGTCGTACAAAATGCTAACAGCGAATTTTTTAATCCGCTTAACGCGAAAATGGTAGAATCATTCCATCGTATTGAAGAAAATATATCAGAAAACGTGAATGACACAATTGCAGCAGAAATCCAAAGACACACAAATAAACTTTTGGAAAAGCATTTTGGAAACGCTTTTGCTACACTTGAATCAAAAATTGACGCAAATGAATCATCAATTGAATCCTCGTCAATTAGCAAGCTCAATTGTAGTATTGCAACAAAAGAAGTTCTAGACGAACTAAAAGTACTCTCTGCTGAAACCTCCAAAATGAATGCAATATCAGCGTCAGTCAATCGCCTAAGTCTTTCTGAAGAGATGAAACGCTCACTGTATCTGTCCGCACCTGTAAATGGCACAAAAAATGACTCTCCACAAAATTCCGGCTGGCGTATAGTAGGCAGCAAAAAAAACTGGAAAGTTGATTGGAGTTCTTTTGACTCCGGGCAACGAACCTGCCGCTTTCAAGAAAAACAGGCAGAAATTGCAGCGCGAAGACGCAGACAACAACGTAGACGACAGCGCAAAAATTTGGACAACATCAATAATAACACACGTCACAATCATCACAATAATAACGACTACACTCAGAACAATAGCGAACACCGCAATGTCAGTAATAATATCTACAGCAGCAACGACTTTGACAACACCAACAACAATGTCCATAGAACTATCGAAAGCAATCAGCCAATACTTTTCAAAAAATTATGCATTACCTCTGGACAAGGACCTACTGACAGCTGCAAAACTACAATTTTCTGCGCCACCAACAACGGACATAACATCTAAATTCATCAATTTTCAAAAAGGCGAAACAATTAATCCATAAAGGACCGAAAATCAGACTCCATTCGAGTGACAACCGTTACCAAGTCAAGACGTATTGTGCGATCGCTCGTATAAATAATTTCGTTTTTGCTCGCGATAATCAGGTTGGTAAATTGTGCATAGTGCATAGTGTCGTTCGCTTCGACACACCACAAGTGTGTCGCGACAAAGTGGAGCACCATTGTTTAGACTCCTGAACTTTCGTGCTACTAGCCGTATGAGTTCTGCAAGCATCACAGCAAGTGGCATTGTTTTTTGTTCTACCAATACCGGTATCCATTGTGCCCCGTAGACGTGCTCCAGCAGACATCGGACGACATCAGCTGGCAGTGGTATTGTTCGTGCGGCGCTTAGACTGGATCATCTTTATTTATTTATTTATTTCCAGTTAATCGTGTGTAGACCGTGATACAAGCTTAACCTAATGTTATCAATCGATTTTTGCTAGTTTTCTATTGTTATTGATTTGAGTTACTTATTGTCCTACAATATTGCTTTAATTTGGTTTTTGTAATTGTAGTCATTTTGTTTTTTTTTAAAGAGACTTTGCCTATTTGGCATTCGCCTCTGTTGTAAAGTCATTAAAATTACAATGTTGGTTGTATAGCACAGGGCTATGGTGTGCTTGTCAAACTCCATATATTCGATGCGTTACTACCATGCACCAAAAATTTGGCTCTTAGGGTTACCATTTTTTCCAATTTAGAGTGACCAAGAAATTTTTGCAATATTTTTATAAATTTTTTACTTTCGATTAAGGCGTTTTTTTTAATTGGTTAGAAATTGAAATAACAGAGAAGAAAAAATTTGACTTACATATAAAACTAAAACGCTTGTGAAACTTTAAGCTCGTTTTAATTAATTACAATAAAAATTCATTACAATTATCAATGACCTTCAAACAAAACAAGTTTGGTTAGCTTATTACGAATAGACTGAATGCTTTTTACTATTGAGTATTTGTGTTTTTATGAAGAACGAACATTGGAAGAACTGGAATTGTTGTTTTTGAAATACTACTGCAAATACTAAATAGGAGGAATTTTTTATGGGGATGATGATTTCGATGCTAGGTACGAAATTTTCGCTTGACACCACCCCCCTGGTATAGCACCATCATTTGATTTATGGGCCCGAATTTAGCATAATTAGTTCGATAATGATCCTTGGCAAATAGTGTACGAACACGTAAATTTCTAGTAGGTGCGTAAAAATTTAATTTAGATAAGAGTTCGGCAGAGTCAATACGTTGTGAGACTATGTCATTAACAAATGAGACCATTGCCAATTCACGACGCGCCTTTAATGTTTCGATATTTATAAGCTTGCAGCGGTCGTCATATGACGGAAGAGGAAGGCTCGTCCAATTTAAATTACGGAGTGCGTACAACAAGAATTGTTTTTGTATTGATTCTATTCTATTTATGTGTGCATTTGCAAACGGAGACCATACCACGCTACAGTACTCGAGAATTGAACGAACGTAGTAAATGTTAAGTATTTTTAATGTGTATGGGTCTCGAAAATTAAAGCTAAAGCGTTTTATGAAAGAGAGCATGTTGCTTGCTTTACAAGTAATTGTATTATAGTGATCTATAAACGTTAATTTTGAGTCTAGAATAACTCCCAAATCTCTAATTCATTCACAGTTTTCTATCATTTGATCTCCAAGGGAGATGTTGGTCATAGGTGTATATCGTTTCCTACTGAATTTAATTAATTTACATTTGTTCACGTTTACTTGAAGTAAGCTCTTCTTACACCAATTATAAAAAATTTGAATTTCGTTACAAAATGTGTTGACATCTGTCTCATTTTTTATTTCTAAGTATAATTTCATATCGTCGGCGTAAATAAGGATTTTTATATTCTTGAGAACGAATGAGATATCATTAACGAATAAAATAAACAATAGCGGCCCTAAATGAGACCCTTGAGCGACTCCAGAAGTGACTTGAATGGAATGTTTTTCCTTTAAATTTAACAATTTGCTGGCGGTATGTGAGATATGATTCGATCCATATTAAAAGTTCTTGATGTATACCTATTTTGAAGTAGGACTACTTTTTTGATTTCTATATTAGGGTGCACTTTAGAAAAACGAAAAGGGAACATGTAACGAAAAGTGGTTATGGTTTGCACGCTTATAACTCAGTCATCCGTCAACAGATTCTAGAGATATTGGTATCAATCGATTGGAAATTTTTCAAAAAATCCATTACAATACAATAGATTCCATGTTTCCCAAACAGACGTTTAATAATTGAGAAAATATTAGACGGATATTCATTATTTAATTATTTTCATGTTTTTGCCTTCCCACGCCAATGCTTCTCTTGCACAGATGACAGAAATATATACGAGATGAGCTATGGGTTAAGCTGACCTTTGATTGTATTTAATTTACGCTCTATAGAATCCGCTCGAAAATTGTTGAATTTCAGCGGTTGCTGCTTGCTCGGAATAAGGCATCGAAGACATTCAAATTCACCAAGCAAGACGCCAACAAACCGAAGAAGCCACCGACTTGTCCGCCAGCGAACGATATGGTTTTTGCTGCTATCAATACCTAGTAAAATCAATGGATCCTCGCTGCAAGCCGTTAGAAGTAAATCGCCGCTAGCCACAATTGTGACGTTCCAAGGTTGGACACATTCGTGAAAAAAGTTTTGAAATTAGCTGTCGAAAAGCTGGTCCAAACAAAAAGAACAGGCGCTTCCGATTCGTTCAGGGTTGATAAAATGGACGAAAACAATTTATCTTTGCTAACTGCTGCAAAGGCGGCTCCGATTAAAGCTGTACTACTGGAGTAAATACGCGGGTGCCCCCGAACAAAAATCTACTAAACCAATGAAAACCGTAGCAAAGGCACCGAAAGCCCCAGTCAAAGGAAGTCGTTCCAGCGGAGAAGGTGCCCGAAAAAAACTGCTGCCTAGATGTAAATTTCCTTGATTTGCATTACTAACATCTGGTAGAAAAAAATCAGTTCTTTTAAGAACTACTGAATAAAAGTATACGAAGCAGTTAAATTGATTTTTCTCACATTTTAAATTGATGTTGGCAGTTTAGTATTTTTTTTCCTGTATGGACTCATCACTGCGACCATTATGGTTAGATCTATTGTGACATCGCCCGGGTGTTTGTTGTATAACCCGCACTGCATTTATTTTGGCTATAGTCGCTATTGAGTGAGCGATATGCTTATTGAATTTTTTTTTTTTTTATGCGTGCTTGTGTGTAATTGGGTACCCTTCTTTCAATACTTTACTCTACTTTACCCACCTCGTTCCACATGACAGCGCACAGTCCCCAATTATAGTCATCCCTGGCGTAGCAAACCAGTGCATTTTTACTATAAGGGTCTCATTTTTGCACTGTCAATAGGCCATATCGGGATAATATAGAACTCAGCATGAAGGAAGGGCGATGAGGGGCCTGAGAATAAACCCATGCTAAAGTCACTTTGACATCGAATGGCCTGATTCTACTAAGATTCGAACCCATGACCATTCGCTTGTCAAAGCAGACTCGGTAACCTTGCGGCTACAGAGCCCCTCTGGCAGTTTAGTATGAGCGTTCGAAGTACGAGCCCGTCAGAAATTACATGTTTAAACTGTATTAAGACAAACCTTCCGAAGAATATTTCTGAACACAATTGTTCATATACCTACACATGCAAAATAATACGAATTTAAGATTCTTTCTAAAAACATGAAACGAGTAAGCCACATTATCTGGCAAAAGAAAACTGCACCACTTCGTAATTCGAGACTAAGCGTTTAGTGAGAAAATCGAATTGCATCTTCATTTATATATTAGGCCCTAAAAAGGGCTGATTGTTGTATAGTTACAGAAGCCTGATCAGATACATTTACTATAGGCCGGTATACTTTCGTACTTTCCGAGACGGCGCGCTTGGCAAAATCACCCGGCAGCCAGCCACATTCACAATAACTTGTTGCAATTGCAATTATGCTGGACTGAGCGGGGTACAGTCAAAAGAGCAAAACCGCAATCACACACAACTGTGAGTGCACATCTGCCATGCCCGTGGCCGTACCATCCCTGTCGGCATCAAATGAAAGAAAATAGCGTTGCTCTCCTAGTGGCGTGGCTTCTTCTTCTTTTTCCTATCGCGCTTTGCGGCCTTTCCACTGGTTTTCGGTGGCATGAAGACGATGCTTCATATTAGGTTGCTCTGCAGAAACTGGTAGCTCTTCATTAAGGAAGCACCGGACACCGGTTTTGTTCAAACAATGTACTGTTTCGTTGTACGTTGTACCGCCTTTCTTTCGTGTCTATGATTCTCTGCCCTACGTTGATCCGCCTTTGTTACAACTTGCTGCCGTTTGCTCTTGTATATAATCAGAAGTAAGCCGGCGAACGGCATCATTTTCGCATTGGCATTGGTACGATTGGCACCAGACAGAGAGTTGCGATTATATCTCCCTCACTGGACTCGGCAAACTGGTAAAACGCAGCGCAGCGGCAGCCGATCATTGTTTGGTGTACAGTGCGCCGAACGCGTTGGTACCAGAGCATCGATCTATTATCTGCTATATTAGAATATTTGGTTGCGGGAGCGGAAGAGCTTGAATTAATGGAAAATGCTCTGTGCGGTAACCATTGTCTCCATTGCCCTGGGAGGTGTTGTTTCAAACATTCAAGCCATTCTGCTGGCCGGATTTTCAACCACATAAATTACCACAACCCGTCCTTTTTAGGACGAACGAATTTGTTTATGAAGAGATGAAAATTTTCTGTATACTAAATTTCTTTAATTAAATTTCCAAATGTCGCTGGTTCTTTAAATCATGAAGAATTTCTTCTGATTTGATCTATAAAACGTTAAATATGTGGTGACTCACCATGCGGTTTTCTAACTCACGTTGCTTTAATTTTATTTTTGCTAAAAATGTTTGCCTTCTCACGCCAATGCTTCCCTAACACGGATGACAGAAATATATAGGAGAAGAGCTATGGATTAAATGCCCTTTGAATCAAAGGGATCAACGTTTGATTGTATTTAATTTACGCTTTATAGAATCCGCTCGAAAATCGTTGAGCTACAGCTGTTGCTACTTCCCCGGAATAAGGCAACGAAGACATCCAAATTCACTAAGCGAGACGCTAATAAACCAAAGAGTCAACAGATCCTCGTTGCAAGCCGTCTAGAAGTATATCGCCGTCAGCTACAATTGTGACGTTTCAAGGTTGGACACATTCGTGAAAAAGGTTTTGAAGTTAGTTTTCAACAAGAGAAAGCTGGTCCAAACAAAGAACTGGCGTTTCCGGTTCCTTCGCCTACCAAACTTGCTAGCGAGAAGCAAGATTACTAAGTCAAAGAAGACCATAACAAAGGCACCGAAAACTCCAAAGCCAAAAGAAGTTATTCTAACGGAGAATGCGGTCCGAAAAAAGCTACTGCCAAGTAGTAAATTTCTTCGATTTGTATTATTAACAGCTGGTAGAAAACAATCAGTTCTTTTAAGAACTGCTGAATAAGTATATGAAGCAGTTGAATTGATTTTGCGAACGGCATCATTTTCGCGTTGTTTGGGTTACAAATAATAATGAGAGTTACGATTTTATCTCCCTGTCCAGATCCGGACGCGGCAAAGGTGGAAAAACTCGGCAGCAGCCGATTATTGTTTGGTGTGGAGTGGAAATTACGCCGACCGTGTTGGATTCGAAACATCGATCTATTATTGTCAATTGCAAGGAAAATTGTCCAATCAATAAGTGCGCAATCGCTCATAAAAGTGCTATTTTAGCTTAAATCTGTGGTGACCACCCTCGAGTACAACCCTGACAGAACAGCTGCTGGCAGTGTTCTGATTAGTAAAATAAAGATTCAGTTTTTAGTTTGACTGTCGAACCGTTCACCTCACGTGTTATCAGTACCGTATATCACAGTTCCCTAAGTTTATCTTTACGGTGTTTGTAGGAACTTATTAGTGGCGACGAGTGTAAAGTTTTGGAAAAATCGCGTGTGAATAGTTTTTTTCGACAGTACCTAGTGTTTTTCCTGGAAGGTTTTCCAGTGTTCTGCTGTTTGCGCCGTGCGCTAAGTTTGCCGGTAAATTGAGTTTGCAGCTTGGTTTGCAGTGAAGTGTTTCCCAGCGTTTCGGTTTGCTGGAGGTGTTTTCTGGTAAAGTGAAAAGCAAGATTAAAAAAAGTAAATCTGTTTGCCCCGCCGTTAGTTTGTGCGGAGTGCTGTTTGAAAAGAAAAAAAAAGCGGTCTTTTTAGTTTTCCGCAAGTGCAGTGTTTTGCCGTTGAGTTGGTTTGGTTTATTTGGTTTGCCAATACACAGGTTTGAGTCAACGGTCACGTAAGTTTTTGCATGGTTTTAATTCTGTTGAGTTTAGAATTTGTTTTAGTTTGCATGCTATAAAGTGCGTTTGTAAGCCTTTTCTTTTGTTTAGCACACAGAGAAGACGCTTCTTTTTGTTTCTACCGTGATTGGTTTGGCAAAAGAACCATTTTGTATTTGCCAAAAGTTGCACTAACATAATCAAACCGCAGCATTTTCGTTTCGCTGACAAGTTTCGGTTAATGCAACATTGATACCATTCAGCGACGGTAAAGTTTTCATTCATTCGTTTGCAATTTGCACTACATACCAACAGTTTCACCGTTTGCTTGTGTTGATCGTTCCCGCACAAAACGGTATACGAAAAGATTTACTGTTTATCGCGCTTGCTTTGAGTTGTGTGTGGAGATCAAGTTCGGTTTGTTTTGATTTGATCTCTAGTTTTGCACTGATAAAAATAGCATTGTAGTTTCACGAATAAAAATTAAATATTTTTGTGAATTTATTTTATTTTATTTTTGTTTTTGTTTTTCACATTTTGTCAAGTATGCCGCTAGTAAATCAGATTGAGCCGTACGTTCCCGGCACAATTCCGTTCGCGCAGTTTCTGGAGCAACTAGAGTGGGTGTTCGCGCACCACAAGGTGACGGATCCGGTTGAGCAAAAAGTATCGTTTTTGGCTTCATGCAGTAGGGAAGTTTATAGTGATATAAAACTTCTTTTCCCTGGCAAGGATTTGAAGCTTTTGTCGTTTAAAGAAATTACTGATGCTCTGCGGAAGCGGTATGACAAAACGGAAAGCGATCTGATCCAGCGTTTTAAGTTCTACAAACGCAACCAAGAACCGAATGAAAAAGCTGTGGACTTCATACTAGCTGTCAAGCTCCAGGCAGAATTGTGTGAATTCGGAGCGTTTAAGGATATGGCGATCCGCGATAAATTGGTTTGCGGAATTAGCGATGAAGATCTGCAGAAAAGATTGTTTGACGAGGACAATCTAACCTTAGCAAAAACGGAGACAATAATTACTAACGCCGAATCAGCGGAAGAGATAGTGAAGATAATCTCGAAAGATTCCAGTTCGCGACGTACGAGCGTGTTGAACCGACTTGGAGATTGGGACAGTCGTGTTGATGTTCGAGATCGCTCACGTGGACGGAGTCGTCAGCCTAGCAGAAGAAGAAGTAGGAGTCGCTCAGTATCGTTTGACAGGAAAAATCGTTCCACTTCAAGGCATCGTAATTTGTTTTGCAATTTCTGTCGTAGGAGTGGCCATACAAGGCGTTTTTGCTACGATTTGAAAAACAAGAGGAAGACAGTTAAGTTTGTCGATTCTCCAGCAGCTAAACCCAAGTTGACCGATTACCAGAAGAGTTTGAGGCGTCGATTGAATCGTTCCGTCTCGGATGATGAAGATATGGACTGTATGATGATTTCGTCAGTCAATAAAATCAACGAACCGTGTTTCCGTAACGTTTACGTTGACGGCTTGCGGTTAAGAATGGAGGTCGATTGTGGTGCTGCAGTTTCCGTCATCAGTTTGGAGATGTACGAGGGAGAATTTGACCATATTCCTTTGGAAACTTGCGACAAGAAATTGGCAGTGATTAACGGTAGTCGTTTGAAGGTGGAAGGACAAATTACAGTCCGTGTTGAGTTTAACGGACAGAGGAAAACTGTTGAGCTAGTTGTTTTGAGGAGCGGTAGTGACTTCACTCCTTTGCTTGGACGAGATTGGTTGGATTTGTTTATTCCTGACTGGAGGAGAGCGTTTGGAAACAGCATCAATCAACTGGTAGTTTGCCTGGACCAGATTGTTTCTGAGTTTCTGAGTTCAGAGTAAGTTTGCCAATGTTTTTGATAAATCTCTATCAACGCCAATTAAAGGGTTTGAGGCAGATCTTGTTTTGAAAGATTATAAACCGGTGTTTAAGCGTGCTTATGACGTTCCATACAGGTTGCGAGATAAGGTTTTACAGCATCTCGAAAGCTTAGAAAAAGATGGCGTCATAACACCAGTAGATGCAAGTGAATGGGCATCTCCGGTAATTCAAGTTGTTAAAAAAGATGGTAGCATTAGGATGGTTCCTAATGTTTATCCGCTACCACTCACACAAGATCTGTTCGCCTCTTTGGCTGGCGCGAAGGTTTTCTGTTCTCTAGATCTGGCTGGTGCGTATACACAATTGTTATTGTCAAACAGGTCAAAGAAAATTATGGTGATAAATACGATCAAAGGTTTGTTTACGTATAATCGTTTGCCACAGGGTGCTTCTTCAAGAGCAGCTATATTTCAACGGATCATGGATCAGGTTTTGAAAGGTATCGATGGAGTTTACTGTTACTTAGATGATGTTTTGATAGCAGGCAAGGACAACTCAGACTGTGTACGAAAGCTTAATTTGGTGTTAGAGCGTCTTTCTAATTATTCGAAGTTTTAAGTATTAAAGTTAATATGCAAAAATGCAAATGGTTTGTCTCAAGTTTGCCATTCTTGGGTCACATTTTGTGCGACGGAGGTTTGTTGCCGTGCCCGGAAAAGGTCGAGACGATTCGGAAAGCGAAAGTTCCGAACAATGTTTCTGAGCTAAAGGCATTTTTGGGTTTGGTAAATTACTACGGGAAGTTCATACCCAACTTGTCCTCACGCCTTAGCTGTCTGTATCGTTTACTAAAGAAAGACGTTAAGTTTGTCTGGAGCTCGGAATGTAGCCGAGTGTTTGAGTTATGTAAGCAAGCATTGTTGAGTTCAAAACTGTTGGAGTTTTATGATCCGAGTAAACCTGTTGTCGTTGTAACAGACGCATGTAGCTACGGGTTAGGTGGAGTGATTGCTCATCAGATCAAGAATGAAGAGAGGCCTATTAGTTTTGCTTCCTTCAGTTTAACAAATGCACAAAAATCCTACCCAATTTTACATTTAGAAGCGTTGGCAGTTGTTAGCACCATAAAAAAGTTTCACAAGTTTCTCTTTGGCAAGAAGTTTACTGTGTATACAGATCATAAACCGTTGATTGGTATTTTTGGAAAGGAAGGAAAAAATACGTTGTTTGTGACGCGTCTACAGAGATATGTAATGGAACTGAGTAACTACGATTTTGACATTGTTTACAGACCGTCAGCAAAAATGGGCAATGCTGATTTTTGCTCAAGATTCCCTCTTCCAGAAAACGTACCCGTTGCTTTGCAAAATGAATTTATAAAAAGTTTAAATGTATCCAATGAGTTTCCGCTAGATCATGCGTTGATTGCAAGTGAATCACGAAAAGACTCGTTTTTGCAGCAAATTTTTAACTACATGAAGCATGGTTGGCCGCAGAATTTAGATCGTAGTTTAGCCAATGTTTATGCGCAACACCAAGACCTGGAAGAAGTTGAAGGTTGTTTATTGTACCAAGATCGTGTCGTTATTCCTGCTAGTTTACAAAAGCAAGTACTGCGTTTATTGCATAAAAATCACTCAGGAATAACCAAAATAAAGCAGATGGCCAGAAGGACAGTTTACTGGCATGGCATGAGTGTTGACATCGAAGATTTCGTAAAAACTTGTAGAGTGTGCTGCCAGATGAATGCAATTCCAAAGCAAGTTCCGCATTCTAACTGGATTCCTACCACAAAACCGTTTGCCCGCATTCATGCGGACTTCTTTTATTTCGACAAGAAAGTTTTCCTGGCCATTGTAGACAGTTTCTCCAAATGGCTTGAAGTTGAGTACATGAAGTTTAGTACTGATGCCAGGAGTGTAAAGTCGAAGTTTATCAGCGTTTTTGCTAGATTTGGGTTACCGGACGTAGTTGTTACGGACGGAGGACCACCGTTTAGCTCTAAAGAACTGATTGATTTTTTTTCAGACACATGGTATCAAGGTTATGAAGAGCCCGCCGTATAACCCGTCCAGCAATGGACCAGCAGAGCGCATGGTAAGAGTGGTAAAAGAAGGTTTGAAAAAGTTTCTGTTGGATCCAGAAATGGCAAGGCTAAGTATGGAAGATATGGTGTCATATTTTTTGTTTGGTTACAGGAACACATGTTTGGAGGATAACAGTTCGTTTCCTTCTGAAAAGCTGTTTAGTTTTAAGCCCAAGACGCTGTTGGATTTGATCCATCCTAGGAATAGTTTTAGAAATCATCTGACGAAGCGAGAGTCTATGCGCCCAGGAGATCTAGTTTATTATAAAAATTTTAGACCAACTGACATTCGGCGATGGTTAGAAGCTAAATTTCTAAAACGTGCTTCTTTAAACACATTTCAGGTTTCCGTCGGAGGTCGGGTTTATCTGGCGCACCGCAATCAGCTGAAGCTGTTTGGCACCCGCAAGAATCGTTACGGTTTGACTTTTGCGAGGGATGAGGAGATTAGTAGTAACCGAAAACGAGCACGTGACGATGACGATGAAGGCGTTGACGACGATGCTGACGATTTTCTCGGTTTCGAAGCAGATTCGTTTATTTACCGAGGAACTGACGATCATCCCAAGGTTTGTGATTCGAGAGGTGGAAATGTAGCAACAAGTTTACCACCTGAGGAAGTAGATCCCCAGGAAGGCCCATCTACGCGGCAGTGGTCGCAATCGAAGCCATCGAATCCATCGTCGAGTTCCAGTGTACAGCCGAGGAAAATACGTCGCTCCAATACATCGAAGCAATCGAGTTTAGCGTCGAAATCAAAGCGTCATCCGTCGAGTTTACGACGTTCAACTAGATCACAGTGTTTAAAGAAAAATTCTGATTTTACATACTACTAGCTGACCCGACAAACTTCGTATTGCTACAAATTAACCTGTGTTGTACATAAATCATGAATCTCGGATGATCTTTGTCACTATCTCGAGTTTTGCAAGCCCCCCAGTGGGCGGCGCCTCCGACGGCGGGTCACCGGCAACACTCGCGACCGGCTCGTCCTGAATGATCTAGTGTTACTATAGATAGTTTTTGTGGTCTTGTTATTGATTAATGTTTTATGGAAGAGTCTCGAATTTCTCGAGTAGGATTAGTTTTTGAGTTTCGCAAAAATTTCTGTTTTATTTGTATGAGAGTCCTTATCCCCCTACCACAGGGGTGAGAGGTCTCTAACTATCATAAAATAAATTCAAGACTCAAAAATCTCCTACATGCTAAATTTGGTTCCATTTGCTAGATTAGTACTCAAATTATAAGGAAATTTGTATTTCATTTGTATGGGAGCCCACCCTCTTAAAAGGGAAAGGGGTCGTAATACACCACAGAAAAAAAAATTCTACCATCTAAAACTCTCACATGCCAAATTTGGTTCCATTTGCTTGATTAGTTCTAAAGTTATGAGCAAATTTGTATTTCGTTTGAATGGGAGCCCCCCCCCCCTCCTAAAAGGGTAAGAAGTCCTAATTCATCATGGGAAAAATGGTTGCCTCCAAAAACACCCACATGCCAAATATGGTTCCATTTGCTTGATTAGTTCTCGAATTATGAGGAAATTTGTATTTCATTTGTGTAGAAGCCCCCCCTCTTGAAGTGTGGAAGGATCCTAATTCACCGTAGAAAATATTTTTGCCTCCAAAAACCTCCACATGCCGAATTTGGTTCTATTTGCTTGATTAGTTCTCGAGTTATGGGGAAATTTGTAATTCATTTGTATTGGAGCCCCCCCTCCTAATGTGGGAAGAGGTCCTAATTCATCACAGAAAAAATGCTTGCCTCCAAAAACACCTACACGCCAAATTTGGTTCCATTTGCTGGATTAGTTCTCGAGTTATGAGGAAATTTGTATTTCGTTTGTATAGGACCCCCCCTCCTAAAGTGGGGAGGGGTCCCAATTCATCATTGAAAAAAAAATTGTCTCCAAAAACACATACATGCTAAATTTGGTTCAATTCGCTTGATTAGTTCTCGAGTTATGAGGAAATTTGTATTTCATTTGTATAGGAGCCCCTCCTCTTAAAGTGGGGAGGGGTCCTAATTCACCATAGAAAATTTTCTTGCTCTCGAAAACCTTCACATGCCAAATTTGGTTGCATTTGCTTGATTAGTTCTCGAGTTATGAGGAAATTTGTATGGAAGCCCCCCCTCTTAAAGGGGAGAGGAGTTATAATTCCTCTTATAAAGAGGGGAGGGGTCTCAATTCACCATAGAATAAATTCTTGTCACCAAAAAAACACCCACATGCCAAATGTTGTTCTATTTGCTTGATTAGTTCTCGAGTTAGGAGGAAATTTGTATTTCATTTGTACAGGAGCCCCCCCTCTTAGAGTGGGGGCGGGGGGGTCCTAATTCACCGTAGAAAATTTTCTTGCCCTCGAAAACCTTCACATGCCAAATTTGGTTCCATTTGCTTGATTAGTTCTCGAGTTATGAGGAAATTTGTATGGAAGCCCCCCCTCTTAAAGGGGAGAGGAGTTACAATTCCCCTTATAAAGAGGGAGGGGTCTCAATTTACCATAGAATAAATTCTTGTCACCGAAAACACCCACTTGCCAAATTTGGTTCTATTTGCTTGATTATTTCTCGAGTTATGAGGAAATATGTATTTCATTTGTATAGGAGCCCCCCCTCCTAAAGTGGGGAGAGGTTCTTATTCATCGTAGAAAAAATTCTTGCCTCCAAAAACACCTACATGCCAAATTTGGTTCCATGTGCTGGATTAGCTCTCGAGTTATAAGGAAATTTGTATTTCGTTTGTATAGGAGCCCCCCCCCCCTTTTAAAGTGGGGAGGGGTCCCAATTCATCATAGAAAAAAATTTTGTCTCCAAAAACACACACATGCCAAATTTGGTTCCATTTGCTCGATTAGTTCTCGAGTTATGAGGAAATTGGTATTTCATTTGTACAGGAGCCCCCCCTCTTAAAGTGAGGAGGGGTCCTAATTCAACATAGAAAATTTTCTTGCCCTCGAAAACCTTCACATGCCAAATTTGGTTCCATTTGCTTGATTAGTTCTCGAGTTATGAGGAAATTTGTATGGAAACCCCCCTCTTAAAGAGGAGAGGAGTTATAATTCCCCTTATAAAGAGGGGAGGGGTCTCAAATTACCCTAGAATAAATTCTTGTCACCGAAAACACCCACATGCCAAATTTGGTTCTATTTGCTTGATTAGTTCTCGAGTTATGCAGAAATTTGTGTTTCATTTGTATGGGAGCCCCCCCTCTTAGTGGGGGGAGGGGTCTCTAACCATCACTAAAACCTTTCCTGACCCCAAAAACCTCTACATGCAAATTTTCACGCCGATTGGTTCAGTAGTTTTTGATTATATAAGGAACACAGGACAGACAGACAGAAATCCTTTTTTGCCTTTCTGCTATATAAATCTATAGCATAAAGGTATAGAAATCACTTGGAAAACCGGAAATGGAAAGAAGGTCCTGCGGGCCGAATGTTATATACCATTCGACTCAGTTTCGAAAACTGAGCATTTTCTGTGTGTGTGTATGTATGTGTGTGTGTGTGTGTGTGTGTGTGTGTGTGTGTGTGTGTGTGTGTGTGTGTGTGTGTGTGTGTGTGTGTGTGTGTGTGTGTGTGTGTGTGTGTGTGTGTGTGTGTGTGTGTGTGTGTGTGTGTGTGTGTGTGTGTGTGTGTGTGTGTGTGTGTGTGTGTGTGTGTGTGTGTGTGTGTGTGTGTGTGTGTGTGTGTGTGTGTGTGTGTGTGTGTGTGTGTGTGTGTGTGTGTATGTGACGCTTTTAATCTCACTCACTTTTCTCGGAGATGGCTGGACCGATTTTAATGTTCTTAGTGTCAAATGAAAGGTCTAGGTGTCCCATTGGTCGCTATTGAATTTCATACTGATCGGACTTTTAGTTCAAAAGTTATGTATAAAAATACGAAAAATATGGGACTTCATTATCTCATAGGTCTCTTAACCGATTTGAACCGATTTGATTGCATATGAAAGAGGAGCCTTGCAAACCCTTAACTTCCAAATTTCATGACGATTGGACTTGTAGTTTGAAAATTACATAAAGAAATGTGAAAAAATAGTATTTAAAACATATTTATGTAACATATAAGCATTAATTTAATGAAAAACATCACACATTTTATGATTATTTGAAAATTACTGCTGAGATCTATCAAACGAAACCAAGTTATTTAAAATCGGACGGTTCATTCAAAAGTTATTCAAACTTTAACACTTAAGCACCGTATATTAAACCGTTAAAACGTGTGAAATCAAAACATATCAATCAAATGTTGATTGCATTCAATGTATGAGATGTGTGTGATGTATGTATATATATATATGTATGTATGTATGTATGCATGTATGTATGTATGTATGTGTGTATGTATGTATGTATGTATGTGATGACAATTTGCAATTTTAAAATTTGCAATGAAATTCAAGAAAAGTGAGAAACATGTCAATTGTCTGAAGGTTTTGAAGCCTCTTAGTGGAATACGAACTCTGAAATTAAAGAAAAGAAAAAACTTTTACCGACTAAATTCCACTATTTAATATTTATTCGCGACAGATACGTATACGCTTTGAAATAAGACACTGATGAAGCCTGCACGTCGTAGGTGAACTACGTATCTGTTGCAAATAAATATTAAATAGTGGGATTCAATCGAAAAGTTTTTTCTTTTCTTTGATTTCAGATTTTAATTGTCATTTTCTTCACTTGCTGTTACTCACAATTGTACAAGAAAAGCAAAAAGCGAAGAAAAGCAGTTTATTTAAGCATGTAGGTATAGGGGTGTACAGAATCAAAAATACTAGTGAGTTGATTTTTCCAAATAAATTTGTACAAATTTCAAACAAATTCTGCGCATCAATAGATGCTCTTTTCAATCAATAGATACTAGAGCTTAGAAATGTTATATGAAAAATAGGAAGTAAACGTTGCACGGTAGAAATTTTGTAAGATTTGTTTTCGTTAGTGATATTTTAAAGGACAGATGTCTTATATCATGTTTATCATGTATCATGTTTTAATAAATAAATCAAAAAACCCGAATTAATCCACCTAGCGGCGTGACCTAGCCTTTCTACTACAATAATCATTATTTAATTTCTCAGAAACATCTGAACAGAACAGAAAAATAATGTTAACACAAAAGATAATTTTTGCAGACTTGAATGAATATATATAGAAAATTAGAAAATAACCCTCTAACGGGTCTACAGGCGGCCTTTTCTTGTACAATTGTGAGTAACAGCAAGTGAAGAAAATGACAATTGAAATCTGAAATCAAAGAAAGAAAAAACTTTTCGATTGAATCCCACTATTTAATATTTATTTGCAACAGATACGTAGTTCGCCTAAGACGTGCAGGCTTCATCAGTGCCTTATTTCAAAGCGTATACGTATCTGTCGCGAATGAATATTAAATAGTGGAATTTAGTCGGTAAAAGTTTTTTCTTTTCTTTAATTTCAGAGTTCGTATTACACTAAGAGGCTTCAAAAACTTCAGACAATTGACATGTTTCTCACTTTTCTTGAATTTCAATGCAAATTAGAAAATTGCAAATTGTCATCACATACACACGTACATACATACATACATACATACATACATACATACATACATACATACATACATACATACATACATACATACATACATACATACATACATACAGACATACATACATACATACATACACTCAAAAAAATATAAACGTATATGCTATTGGGATACACTAATAAAACGGTGCAATAGATTATACCCGTTACAATTTATTATGCTACACATCATACAAAGTATTATTTTCTATGCATCAAATTGACATGACGTTTAACCATGATCCTTATGTGTTCCACACATAACGCAAATATGCTTTACATTTATTACGGATTACATAACATCTCATCACCTATCACATAAATATTTACCTTTTAATGGGTATCAAAATTAATATTGCGTTTCCGTGCATATAAATACAAACAGAATTTGATATTATAAATTATGAATTGCAACGTAATATTCAATGATTAAAACGATAAAATGTAAGTTGATAATTCATTTGCTGTATGTAATATTACATTGGATGTGATATTAAATTATATTAAAGAATAAAAATATAATTTAATAAAATATAATTATTAAATATTATTTTTTTCTTTATTTTTGAGATATTATCAATAAATTAATATATAATTTAATAAAATATAATTAAAACCATAATTTATAACAAGGCCACTCCAATGGTCCATATTGGTGGGCTGCAATCTTTTAATCAAAGCACTTCGATCAAGCTGGCCACTTTAGCTTTGATGTCCTGTTATCGCAGGGACCTGCTGAAGATTGTGCGGAGAACGTAGCGGGCAACTTTATACGAGATGTGCAGGATGTCTTTGGCGGAAATGATACCATTGCCTACGATTTTCCCGAGTTGTGGAGATGTAGCATACATTCCACCATTAAAGTTGTATTATAAGACTGTGTGAGAAAAAAGAGATCAAAATCATATATTTTCCTTCAGGAGATAAAATTACTTACCTGATGATGAAACTTGTGATAGGATTTGCTGCTAAAGTCATTAAACGACGGTTGATTCTTAATTTGCGATGCTACCGTGTTGGATTGGTATACATTCTCCCATTTTCATCATGTACGTGTACTTTTTGGTCCTCTAGGATGTTTTTCTGTACGTTCGTCAACGGTGCATTTTTGGTGCGCACACAATCAATTTTGCTGGCAAATGTTAAATTTGTTTGGTTGGCACCTGTTAGCACAACGAATTGGTAATTCTATTATCTGCGGTAACGTTCCGGGAGTCCTCTAAATTTCCATGCCAGTATTACATTACTCATCCAGAGCACTAGCACTGAAGAATTGCCTCCAAGAAACATCACTTGAATCCAGAAAATGACAAAAGAATCAACAGCCATTATACTGAAAGCAGCAAGAACAACAAACCGGAAAGTCGCAGAGCACCACGGACCAAAAATGAATTTTGATTAGTTATTTTTAAATTATAATTACTTAAATCAACCTATCAGCCCGAATGAGGTTGCTGATTGATACAAGAGATGTTTTACGGACAATCCGAAACCGAAATATTGACGAGGATGTATTTTATTTACAACGCGGGGAAAAACGGAAAAGCACTGACTGTACTCGCGCTGCGCGGTCTGACTTGACAATGACATTTTCGGTAACCCTTTAAAAAATGTGGCAACTCAATTCAGTAGAAATGGTACCGAATGAATTGGATTGGATTGGCGATAATACATTCCATAGATGCCACACATAAGATCAATATGTTTTAAACCATTGCACGGATTTGTAATGATTTGCTAATAATAGTTATAAGTTTAGTCAATTAAACCATATGCCTTCATGTAAAATGCTATTTAATACCATAGGCATTTAACTAATATGTTTTATGGCAATTAATTATTATTTGAACAAAAGAAATAACGATAATTTGTTTACCAAATGCATTCTATAGAATGAACTATTAACATGTGTCTTATAGTGAAAATAAGTGAAAGTTATAGCGATGTACTTATAGGATGCATGTTTGTTTTGTTTACGTTTAATATTCATTACCGTGAAAGCACCAGTCGCCGCGCAGTTCCAATGGCCGCGCACCCGGCCATATTTTCATTAATTACATAAAATTAAGATAAAAACATATAATTTTATGCATACAGTTCTGCTGTTACACTTTTTCTGTGTATGTTAAAGCAAAATAGACAACCAGGCGACGCTTGAAGAAGCAAAGAAAAAATAAATTCAAGCGAGTGATACTACAAGCACCTACAAGACGCCATCTTTGCAAATTGATTAGCTGACAAACTAAAAAAGTGCATTCTTGAATTTAGCAGTTTCTTGGGACGCGTAGCAAAAATATTCCACAAAAACGGAAACGAGAAGTGAACTAAACATTTCTTCATATGAAATGCTGCATATTTTGATCGTTGTTGCATTTTTGCTGATATTTTCGAGTGTGCGGCCATTGGTACAGCTAAAATATTACCTTATCCTATCGCCGCGCATGGGTCTTTGGAAGATAGCATCTACTTATAGAACCAGGAAAAGATTATGGAGAATGTTCTATTGTACAACAGTTTTTCTAAAGAGAGGGATTGTTTTGCATTTGGATGTATATAGAAGTATTTTTCATATATTTTATATGATTTTGCTTTAAAAGACAAATAATAGAAAAGGACTATTGAAAAACATGTTTAAGATAGTAAAATTTATAACAACATATTAGCAGTTGAATATAATATAAATGTTTATTGAAATAAATGAGCACGAAAAGTCCGCGGCGATTGAACCATTGGTGCACTGCAATGGAACGGAGCAAAATTATGTGCGCGGAGATTGGTACATGTACATGATGCACTCGAAGCCGTGTTTCGCTGGTTAGAGGCAACAAAACGACGTTTTTAATATTTTTGTCTGAAAGCGTAATGAAAACACTAACCGAAAATGTATATTGCATAAAAATATGTAAAAGAAATATTTTTATACATGCATTTATGTATCAGCCAACGTACTAAGTGCGCGGCGACTGGTGCTTTCACGGTACTACATATAATGTAAAAACCAATGTAAATAAATCGTAATATTTTTCCGGTATGCTTTGAATGTTCCGTGCATTATTGATTTCAAGAAAAATAATAATAATTGATGTGTTATGGGAATCATGATTCAAAAGTATAAGGGGGATGCTTTAAATTTATATGTAGTAGGATTACGGATTAAGTAATTTGTCGGTATAAAACATCCCAAATCTTTCACATGAAACAGATTACACGTTATAACATGAATAAAACGTTTCGAATTTTTTGAGTGTACATACATACATGCATGCATACATACATACATACATACATACATACATACATACATACATACATACATACATACATACATACATACATACATACATACATACATACATACATACATACATACATACATACATACATACATACATACATACATACATACATACATACATACATATATACATACATACATACATACATACATACATACATACATACATACATACATACATACATACATACATACATACATTGAATACAATCAACATTTGATTGATATGTTTTGATTTCACACGTTTTAACGGTTTAATATACGGTGCTCAAGTGTTAAAGTTTGAATAACTTTTGAATGAACCGTCCGATTTTAAATAACTCGGTTTCGTTTGATAGATCTCAGCAATAATTTTCAAATTAAAATAAAATGCGTGATGTTTTACATTGAATTGATGTTTATATGTTTCAAAAATATGTTTTAAATACTATTTTTTCACATTTCTTTATGTAACTTTCAAACTACAAGGCCAATCGTCATGAAAGTTGGAAGTTAAGGGTTTGCAAGACTCCTCTTTCATATGCAATCAATTTTGTTCAAATTAGTTAAGGGACCTGTGAGATAATGAAGTTCCATATATTTCGTATTTTTATACATAACTTTTGAACTAAAAGTGCGATCAAAATGAAATTCAATAGCAACCTATAGGACACCTAGATCTTTCATTTGACACTAAGAACATTAAAATCGGTCCAGCCATCTCCGAGAAAAGTGAGTGAGATTGAAAGCGTTACATACCCACACACACACATACACACGCACACACACACAGAAAATGCTCAGTTTTCGAAACTGAGTCGAATGGTATATGACATTCGGCCTGCAGGACCTTCTTTCCATTTCCGGTTTTCCAAGTGATTTCTATACCTTTATACTATATATTTATATAGTAGAAAGGCAAAAAGACAAGCACTGGGAATCATATCGATCGTATTTCCCATTCTCAAGCATGTTTATGGCGCAGCTTTGGCACTATTTTTCGACCTCATCTTGTTTTCTTAACCTTCTAACATTGTAAAAACGATGCGATCAAGCTAATGACTATCTTTTCATGAAAGTACATTCAAAAGAAGCTTAAGTTTTGATTTTCATGCAAAAATGATTATCTGAAGGAGCGCTAGCTAAGAAATAGTTCCATTTCTCGTTTTCATATCTAATGCTCTATTCAGTAATTTTTTTTAATTCAGATATATTGCAAAATTGAAGCCAAGCAAACCAATAGTAAAATTTTGAGATCAATCATTTTGTTGTTGATATCCTTTTTCATCAAAAGCGAAATATAATAATAATTTTTCTGAACTCTTGTTTTTCAAAGATGCTAACTTTTGAACGCATGGTATTAATATCAAAATATCAAAAAATCTGCTATGAACACATATTTCATATTGTCAATTCAAAACAAGTTTCGTATGTGGCTCTGAAGCCCCAAAGGTAAGGCCGACCGATTATAAAACTAAATAAGGTGTTCATCAAGTAACATAAATGACGCTTACATGTATTTACGCACCCAAGGAAAGAAAATATAATTCTACACAATACGTTGTGAATTTTACTGGCAAATAAGGATTTTGAGGAATACGGAACGGATATTTAAAAATATAGTCTAATATAACATCTATACATCTACAATTAAGTTCCTGAGAAATTAAATAATGATTATTGTGGCAGTAGAAAGGCTAGGTCACGCCGCTAGGTGGATTAATTCGGGTTTTATAGGTATAGATTGATGAAACATCAAATCGTGTTTTTAGTTTGTGGCAGTGAAGTTTCGCCACTATCAAATGTTTTGCCTTTCTACTATATAAATATATAGTATAAAGGTATAGAAATCACTTGGAAAACCGGAAATGGAAAGAAGGTCCTGCGGGCCGAATGTCATATACCATTCGACTCAGTTTCGAAAACTGAGCATTTTCTGTGTGTGTGTATGTGTGTGTGTGTGTGTGTGTATGTGTGTGTGTGTGTGTATGTGACGCTTTTAATCTCACTCACTTTTCTCGGAGATGGCTGGACCGATTTTAATGTTCTTAGTGTCAAATGAAAGGTCTAGGTGTCCCATTGGTCGCTATTGAATTTCATACTGATCGGACTTTTAGTTCAAAAGTTATGTATAAAAATATGAAAAATATGGGACTTCATTATCTCATAGGTCCCTTAACCGATTTGAACAAAATTGATTGCATATGAAAGAGGAGCCTTGCAAACCCTTAACTTCCAAATTTCATGACGATTGGGCTTGTAGTTTGAAAGTTACACAAAGAAATGTGAAAAAATAGTATTTAAAACATATTTTTGTAACATATAAGCATTAATTCAATGAAAAACATCACACATTTTATTATTATTTGAAAATTACTACTGAGATCTATCAAACGAAACCGAGTTATTTAAAATCGGACAGTTCATTCAAAAGTTATTCAAACTTTAACACTTAAGTACCGTATATTAAACCGTTAAAACGTGTGAATTCAAAACAAATGTTGATTGTATTCAATGTGTGTGATGTATGTGTGTATGCATGTATGTATGTATGCATGTATGTATGTATGTATGTATGTATGTATGTATGTATGTATGTGTGTGTATGTGATCCCAAGCAACAATGTGAGTTTGATTGTACTCTTATGGTGGTTTTCATGACCAATTTTGGTCTTGAATGTCATCATAAGAGTGTAATAAAACTCAAATTGTTACTTGGGATGACAATTTGCAATTTTTAAATTTGCATTGAAATTCAAGAAAAGATGTTTCTCACTTTTCTGAATCAATTGTCTGAAATTTTTGAAGCCTCTTAGTGGAATACGAAATTTGAAATTAAAGAAAAGAAAAAACTTTTACCGACTAAATCCCACTATTTAATATTTATTCGCAACAGATACGTATACGCTTTGAAATAAGACGCTGTTGAAGCCTGCACGTCGTAGGCGAACTACGTATCTGTTGCAAATAAATATTAAATAATGGGATTCAATCAAAAAGCTTTTTCTTTTCTTTGATTTCAGATTTCAATTGTCATTTTGTTCACTTGCTGTTACTCACAATTGTACACGAAAAGCAAACAGCGAAGAAAAGCAGTTAATTTAAGCATGAAGGTATAGTGGTGTATATGATTAAAAATGAGTTGATTTTTCCAAATAAATTTATACAAATTTCAAACAAATTTTGCGCATCAATAGATGCTCTTTTCAATCAATAGATACTAGAGCTTAGAAATGTTATATGAAAAATAGGAAGTAAACGTTGCACGGTAGTAATTTTGTAAGATTTGTTTTCGTTAATGACATTTTAAAGGACAGATGTCTTATGTCATGTATCATGTTTCAACAAATAAATCAAAAATGACAAGCACAGAAAATCATATCGATCATATTTCCCATTCTCAAGCATGTTTAAGGCGCAGCTTTTGCAACCCTCTTGTTTTCCTAACCCTCCAACATTGTAAAAACGATGCGATCAAGCTAATGACTATCTTTTCATGAAAGTACATTCAAAAAAAGCATAAGTTTTGATTTTCATGCAAAAATAATTATCTGAAGGAGCGCCAGCTAAGAAAAAGTTCAATTTCTCTTCTTCATATCTAATGCTCTATTCAGTTATTTTTTCTAATTCAGATATACTGCAAAATTGAAGCCAAGCAAACTAATAGTAAAATTTTGAGATTAATCATTTTGTTGTCGATATTCTTTGTCTTCAAAGGCGAAGTATAATAATAATTTTTCTGAACTCTTGTTTTTCAAAGATGCTAACTTTTGAACACATGGTATTAATTAATTATCAAAAAATCTGTTCTGAACACATATTTCATATTGTCAATTCAAAATGTCCCTAAAGCTGGCAGTACAAAGTTAGCAGAACATTAGTAGCAACATTCAGTTAATTGATGCTCAATTAATGCTAATTAATGCTCCTAATGACGAATTTAATGCTCTATTGTTTCATAGGAAAAAACAATGCACTGCTAGCTTTAGATAAAGTTAGCAGGACAAAGTTCGGAAATGGCACTTCCGGTGCAGATAGAGCTACCCAAGTACGACCATCATTTAATGCTCATTTAATGCTCCAGGAAAAACATAACTTCGATAACTTTGGACGTCATTTTCCATGAAAAATTGAGCAAAAAAGAAAATGTACTGCTAGCTTTAGATAAAGTTAGCAGGACAAAGTTCGGAAATGGCACTTCCGGTGCAGATAGAGCTACCCAAGTACGACCATCAATTAATGCTCATTTAATGCTCCAGGAAAAACATAACTTCGATAACTTTGGACGTCATTTTCCATGAAAAATTGAGCAAAAAAGAAAATGTACTGCTAGCTTTAGATAAAGTTAGCAGGACAAAGTTCGGGAATGGCACTTCCGGTGCAGATAGAGCTACCCAAGTACGACCATCAATTGATGCTCATTTAATGCTCCAGGAAAAACATAACTTCGATAACTTTGGACGTCATTTTCCATGAAAAATTGAGCAAAAAAGAAAATGTACTGCTAGCTTTAGATAAAGTTAGCAGGACAAAGTTCGGAAATGGCACTTCCGGTGCAGATAGAGCTACCCAAGTACGACCATCAATTAATGCTCATTTAATGCTCCAGGAAAAACATAACTTTGGTAACTTTGGACGTCATTTTCCATGAAAAATTGAGCATAAAAGAAAATGCACTGCTAGCGTTAGATAAAGTTAGCAGGACAAAATTCGGAAATGGCACTTCCGGTGCAGATAGAGCTACCCAAGTACGACCATCAATGCTCATTTAATGCTCCAGGAAAAACATAACTTCGATAACTTTGCACGTCATTTTCCATGAAAAATTGAGCAAAAAAGAAAATGTACTGCTAGCTTTAGATAAAGTTAGCAGGACAAAGTTCGGAAATGGCACTTCCGGTGCAGATAGAGCTACCCAAGTACGACCATCAATTAATGCTCATTTAATGCTCCAGGAAAAACATAACTTCGATAACTTTGGACGTCATTTTCCATGAAAAATTGAGCAAAAAAGAAAATGTACTGCTAGCTTTAGATAAAGTTAGCAGGACAAAGTTCGGGAATGGCACTTCCGGTGCAGATAGAGCTACCCAAGTACGACCATCAATTGATGCTCATTTAATGCTCCAGGAAAAACATAACTTCGATAACTTTGGACGTCATTTTCCATGAAAAATTGAGCAAAAAAGAAAATGTACTGCTAGCTTTAGATAAAGTTAGCAGGACAAAGTTCGGAAATGGCACTTCCGGTGCAGATAGAGCTACCCAAGTACGACCATCAATTAATGCTCATTTAATGCTCCAGGAAAAACATAACTTTGGTAACTTTGGACGTCATTTTCCATGAAAAATTGAGCATAAAAGAAAATGCACTGCTAGCTTTAGATAAAGTTAGCAGGACAAAATTCGGAAATGGCACTTCCGGTGCAGATAGAGCTACCCAAGTACGACCATCAATGCTCATTTAATGCTCCAGGAAAAACATAACTTCGATAACTTTGCACGTTATTTTCCATGAAAAATTGAGCAAAAAAGAAAATGTACTGCTAGCTTTAGATAAAGTTAGCAGGACAAAGTTCGGAAATGGCACTTCCGGTGCAGATAGAGCTACCCAAGTACGACCATCATTTAATGCTCATTTAATGCTCCAGGAAAAACATAACTTCGATAACTTTGGACGTCATTTTCCATGAAAAACTGAGCAAAAAAGAAAATGTACTGCTAGCTTTAGATAAAGTTAGCAGGACAAAGTTCGGAAATGGCACTTCCGGTGCAGATAGAGCTACCCAAGTACGGCCATCATTTAATGCTCATTAGATGCTCCAGGAAAAACATAACTTTGGTAACTTTGGACGTCATTTTCCATGAAAAATTGAGCAAAAAAGAAAATGCACTGCTAGCTTTAGATAAAGTTAGCAGGACAAAGTTGGACAGAACTGCCGGGTTCTGGGAAAATTCAGAAAAACAAAGCAAAAATCGCATGTATAGCAAATTTAAAAAATAAAAAAAAAATGCTTCCCCGCGTCTGAGCAGGGATTCGAAACTATGTCATGTCGCATGCTCTGCAGCTAGTGTAGCCAGTGAACCGTTGACGCACTTATGTAACTGCGTGCAGAATGCGTATTTAATTTAGGTCTGTCAGTTCGAGAAGTGAATTTGTGCGTACCATCGGCAACAGTGAGTTTAGATTTCGCGCTTATTTTTCGCTGCGTCTATGCAACATGTAGGGGAACAGGTGCTAAAATGCCATGTCGGAACCAAACGCGCCACTGTAATAAATTTTTAATTTTTTGTATGATTTATGTAATACAGGAAACTTTTATGATACACACGAGTTAATAATGAGAAATAGAAGCGAATAGCACCATAATTACTGTTGAAAAGTGTATAGATATGCGTATAATATTGCAGTGGCGCGTTTTTCCCCAACTGGGAATTTTATCCAGAATTCCCCTACTAATTTTTGTATGCTTGGCGACACTCTTGGTTGTAGGGTAGGTGGGGGTGATTCTGACTATGATGTGATTTAAATTTTTTTTTCTCGAAAAGTCTAGCAGTTTGTCTGATTTCTCACCAAACTCCACTCGTTCGTTGTCTAGTTGTACCATAACTAACGTTAACTAACATATTGTGCTTTACTTCGACAGTGTCGTAAACAAATCACCTACCTAAGTGTATTGCTGATGTTAGTTTGCCCTCTGATGTTTTAATATTTTTACAGTTTTGCCCCAGTCTCGAGAAACAAAAAGTGGAAAGTTGTTTTCAAGACACCGCATGTTTTACGTAGGACTACGCAACGTTGATGTAAGTTTACGTGAAAACATAGGTAATTCTCATCCATCACATTTTTCATGTAACATATACGTAAATTATTGGTAACTCGCACTCATACTAACCAGTTTACGTGCGATCCCGGTAGATTTTATCAACGTTCCCATTAACTAGTACATGAAGTTCATGTAAGTTGCTGTACAGAAGTTTACATAATTTTTCACGTGGATGCGATGTGTCGATTTTTTTGAGTGCAGACGATCACGAGGTGGTCGATAGGTGGAAGCAGTTCTTCGATAAACATCTCAAAGGCGATATAATAGAAGGAGACGGAACGAAAGTTCACCTAGGAATACCTACAAACGATAACACAGTACAGGCTCCTCATCTCGAAGAGGCTCGGTGAGAAATTGGTCAGCTGAAGAACAACAGAACCACCGGAAAGGCCCGACTTGCTTCATAATTCTGCAATAATAGCCAAGAATCGCTAACTTCACGTCACTGGATAATTTCAAGGATTTGTGAGGAGGAAAAAATCAGAGAGGTTGAGTACAAGACATGACCGCATATAGGTGACGTAGGACTACGTAAGTCTATTTGATTTGATGAAATCGAAAAATTGTTATGTTAAAATGGTTTGGTTGTGCTGCAGGTTGGAAAATCTAAATTTTTGCAAGTCGATAATTGTTTACAGCGTTTTATTCATTCTCATGATATAAACTACTAAATACTAAATAAGTTAAAATTGTTTGCAAAATGTTTTGTACCTTACTGCCTTATACTGAGTTGACAGTCAAATAAACATTTGCATCACTACGGGTCCCTCTTGCCTTGTCTTGTGCATCATTTTCGAAAGAAAATAATCTAAATGTAATGCTTGACTATGGAAACTATGTAAAGAATTGCCAGCAACTAACTGATGCAAAGCAGCAAATGAAACGTTTAAAACTATTTTCGGATAAGAGAGTTACCGATTTTCCTCACTTTGAGAATTCTGTGTCATGTCATATGCACAAATACCAGACAACAGTTTGGAACAAATTCTTGCAGTGCCTACACAGAGAACAGACTACCAGGTAATTGTCAAAAAGTGTGTAAAAGGTTTTTAAGTAATCTACGAGTAATTCTTCAATAGAGCACCCCTTGAGCAGTAAGTGGCAAACTAAATCTTGATGTCGCTGCGATCGCTGCTATGTAACTCCAGCACAAAGAAATACTGATAAAGGCACATGGATATTTTTTATGCGTTTGGCAAACTATTTCTGGAGCGCGCTACCGACAGATTTTACACACAAAAAACCGATTACTTCCTTCGAGCTTGTTAATCTGTTCTCTGTGGTGCCTATATGGATACAATCTGGCAAAAGGAAAGTATGACCGTTCACTTTTCGAGGACGTTTTACCTTCAGGACATCAATTTGGACTAATTTCAAACTTAAATGTTAAAGGCGGTTGAAGAAAAGGGGTCGTTTTATACTTTAAGAAAATTATTTACCTTCAGCACATCACATTGGACTAAGTTTAATGCTGAAACGATGAAATCGATTGAAGAAGAGGGGTGGTTTTGCACTCTGAGGTACTTCCCAAGCACAGATATCAAATTGGTATAGGTTTAAGCGACGTAAAGAATCTTCAACCTATTGGAACGAGGAGTTTCTGTCACTTTGTTGCAAAAAACACGTGCAAACCATGATGAGGTTTTTTCTCCGACCAATCAGGTAGGGAGGATTCTAGTTGGACAATGCTTCATTATTTTCAGTTTTTCAATAGTGTACACTTACGAAATAATAGTGTTCTTCATTTGAGCCAATTCTTAGAAGATGTTCCGATCAATTGGTACAAAAATATTGAAAATCGATTGGGAAACCGCTATACTATTAGCACAGACAAACAGACGAGACATTCGCGAAAATTCCATCGTCCAATCAAAAACCACTCATTTTTCAAAAAAGCATGTTTCGCAACATGACCACACCGCGGCGCGCGAGTTTTGCTTCGAGATTTCAGTATAAAACCATACAAATGTAAAAACCCTACAGCATAAAACCGTGCAAATGCAAGCTACTCCGCGACATGCATAACAGAGGGTGCTAGTGGCCAAGCAAAATGTGTAGGACGATGGTTTTAAAAGGATTTTCTTTTATGTGTCATGTCAGTTCGTCAGTGCTATTAGCGTTCAAAACCTGACCACTTTTCGAGAATGATTTTTTGGAATGACACCCTTCCCAGCTAAAGCTTGCCGTAAGACGTAGTCCTACGTCAAAACTACTGGAGGAGTAGAAGAAAGGTGTAGTTTGTCCCATTGGCAAAAAGAGCGATCGGCTAGATTGCTGTAACTGCGGCATTACGCTGGTCAACGTCGCCTACAGGATCTTGCTCAAAACATTAAATTGTTTGATTTTGTTACGTCGTCTATCCTCAATAGGAAAAGAGTCCGTAGAGTAGTATCAGGCGCGCTTTATGGAGGCCCGTACTCTTTCGGATCAAATGTTTCACTCGCCGCCAAACCCCCAGAAATGTTGGAAGCGTAACGTGCCCACGTATCATATTTTCGTGGATTTCAGGGCAGCATACGATACAGTCGAGCGCGAAAAACTCTGGCAGATAATGTACGAGAACGGTTTTCCGGACAAACTGACGCAGTTGATCAAAGCTACCCTGGAGCAAGTGACGTGCTACGTGTCAAAATCCCAGCAAATGCCATAGGAAATAGTTGCCGCTTAGTTTACACCGATGACTTACAGATTTATTAGATTCAGATTCATTTAACCATTTTAAAAAGACAAATAAAATCACCGAATGCAGCGATTAAATTGTTTAAATAGCTAGAATTAAGCATTGTTTTGAAACTGGTGCTGGCTAGGTATAAAATACAAACAGACTCAAGAACTAGTGTTCCAACCCTACTAGGTCGCTACTATCGCTATTCATTTACGGAATAGATCCAATCAATTCATAGAAATGACTGAAATTTTTTGAGGATTGAACGAATACAATGTTACTGCATTGATAATTGTAACATACAACACATGAGCATGATTTCATGAAAAATAGTATTATTACATGTATGGATTACTTGCAATTATTGCTACAAAGAGACTTACGTAGTCTTACGTTAACGATGTGTAATGGGTTGTACACAACCTCTCAGATTTTTGGTATGATGTTAGTTCTCATCTAGTCAATTACCACAAATCAACTTAATTGGCTTACCAAACCGGTGATTAGAGGGTTCAACGCACACCAGCTTACCAATGAAATAGGCCTAAAACTTATCGACTTTGCCACTTCCAAGAATATGGCCGTATGAAGTATTTTTTCTAGCAGACAATCCTACACAAGTACTCCTGGAGGTAACCAAATCAGATAGAATCACAGATCGACCACGTTTTGATCGACGGCCGGTACTTCTCAGACTCTTTCGACGTCAGATGGTATCGAAGCGCCCTACGCTGATTCGGACCACCGATGGTTAAGTGATGGTTAAGATGCGCCCTAAAATCTCCGGTACAGCTTTCGGTACCGACGCCAGCCTCGGTTAGATCTCGCGCGACTGAACCAGCCAGACGTCGTCGTAAACTATGCGCATTCACTCGAAGCTGCGCTGCCGGAGGAGGACGAGTTGGACGGAGCCCCTCTCGAGGACTGTTGGAACACCATCAAAACAGCCATCAGCAGTGTAGCGGCGTACACTATTAGGCATCTGGCTCGGAATCAGCGGAACGATTGATTTGACGATGAATGGAGGAGGGTGATGGATGAGGATAACGCTGCGTGGGCAGCCAAGATGCGCAGTGCCACACGTCAGAACATGGTAAGACACAAACAGAAGATGTAGCGAAACCAAATCTTCTGGGAGAAAAAGCGCTACCCGGAAGAGGAGGAATATGTAGAGATGGAGCTGCTACATTGTTCTCAAGAAACGCGAACGCAAAGTGACCGATAAGTGGAAGCAGCACCTGAATGGCGTCCAGGCGGAGAACCATGGCGGTGGGAAAAGCGATTTCGACGATGCAACAAACGGGAAAGAGGTGTCAGCCCAACGATAAGCGAAGATAAGGAGGCCATCATGCAGCTAAAGAACAAGTCAGCTGGGAAAGATGGCATCGGAGCGGAGTGTATTAAAATGGAACCAGAAAAGCTGGTCGTTTGTATGCACCGGCTTATTGTTAGAATTTGGAATACGGAATAGTTACCGGAGAAGTGGAAAGATGGGGTTATCTGCCCGATCTAGAAAAAGGGAGGCAAGTTGGACTGTGACAACTGATTAAATCGGATCCGATTAGAAATTGCGCTTCGATCAGAACACAACGTATGCTATAACACAGGTCGATCGGGACGTTTCGGAACGGGCCCGATCGAAATGTAGAATCGAGGCGATTATCGGCAGAACATCTGTGGCGGTGGGTGAACAGTACACCAGACTAAAGCGCGGAGCTAGTGATGTCCGTTAATCGTTCGATTAATTCAACTAATCGAATAACACATGGAATATTCGAATAACTTTTAATCGAATACTGCCAGCACGAGTAGTTAATTAATCGAATAGTTCAATGAGTACGAATAATGCCCGAACAATGCTGTTTAATAGTTCATAATCGTTCGATTAATCGAATCAAAGAAATATTCGAATATTTTTAATCGAACACCACTGACACGAATAATTGAATTAATCGATTAGTGCAGACAACGCGGCACCGAGCCGTACTGACGCCGCTTGGACAGTAATATAATAATCAATGGCGATGAGTTTGAGGTAGTCGACGAATTTGTCTACCTTGGTTTACTGGTAATGGAGGACAATGATACCAGCCGTGAGATTCGGAGGCGTACAATCAGCGGAAGTTTTTGAAGCAATTGCGGTCGAGCAGACTAAGTCCCCGTACAAAGTACACCCTCTACAAGACGCTCATTAGACCGGTTGTTCTCTAAGGGCATGAAATATGTACAATGCTCGAGGAGAATCTGCAAGTGCTCGGAGTTTTCGAACGACGAGTGGTAAGATCGATCTTTGGCGGCGTACAGGAGAACGGAGTATGGAGGCGGCGGATGAACCATGAACTCGCACAAGTCTATGGCGAACCCAGTATGCAAAAGGTGGCTAAAGCTGGAGGGATACGATGGGCAGGGCATGTAGCAAGAATGCTGGACATCTGCCCTGCAAAGATGATTTTCGCCTCAAAGTCGGTAGAAACATGGCGACCGGCAGCGCAGCGAGCAAGATGTTTAGATGGTGTCCGAGAAATTGGGGAACGGTAGCCCACAACCGAGTTATATGGAAAAACCTTGTTCAACAGGCTTTGTCTAAAGACAGCAAACCACTTAAGTTAGTAAGTAAACATGGTGAGGAATCGCAACAGGTTTTGACGGAGGACTACGTCTTTGATTTCTATATTGGGGTGCACTTTAGAAAAACGAAAAGGGAACATGTAACGAAAGGTGGTTATAGTTTGACGCTTATAACCAGGGAAGGCACAATCACTTTGACACAATTGTCAATGAGACTGTAGCATCTCAGTCACGCAGAATTTGAAAAAGTTATGTATCGGACGATTGAATAACTAGTTATTACCTACAACTTTTTTGAATAAAGTATTGCTGTATCTTTTCTATTTGTGGTGCTACAATGCTAGTACCTCTTTAGTGACTAAGTAAACGTTCATTTAGTCACTAATGAGTTACTAGCATTGTAGCACCGTAACTACAAAAGATACAGGAAAACTTTATTCAGCAAAATTGTAGATAATAACTAATTCTATAAATAATAAAATTTAGTCAAATTTTGCTTGGCTGAGACGGTACTGTCAAATGAATGTGAATTGAGTCAAAGTGATCGTGCAATCCCTGCTTCCCTACAGTCCCCTCTCGACCTAACAAAATTTCAAAGGATAGCTATAAACTTAGACCAATTCGATGTCGGTGTTAGGAAAGTGTCCCAGAAAAAGTGACAAGTCTCTTCTTTCCAGCAAGACTTCGTAGGACCACGACAAACCTAGTCCAACTTGATGTCCTGAAAGTGAACGGTTATAAAATAGTCTGCGACCAACCTTATTCGCCCGATTGTATTCATATACTGAAAGTATTTAACTGATTACTGATGTCTTAGGTATATGAAAAAGGGATTGTGGGAATATTCATGCATGTGACGTGATGCAGCAATTTTTAAAGTCTGTCTGATCCGAAAACAGAGTTTACTCAAAGAGGCACAAAGCCCAGTATCTTTTACATCGACATACAATAAAAATATATAGTACAAAATAAGTAAAAAACTAAACTTGAATCAGTAAATTTAAAATTGCACAAAAAAGTAGCTAAAAGTCCATGCTATTTCCGCGACGATTGTTCTCCAAGGCCATACGTCGAACTGGCTCGTGAAGTCCATAGTTAGTGCGGTGCGAATCGACGCATAGGAACTGTCGGTTCCGTTGAGGCCGAAGAGGACAGTATAACTGAAGCTGCGACAGAACAGCGGACAGTCAAGAACACCCAACAGTATCTTATGAGCGTCTTAGCAGACAAAGTTCTTCATAAGGCGGAAGAGCATCAGGGGTTCTCCAGGTTATATATCAACTATCTGTAAGGAAATTGACGAAAGTGAACCAGTGGTAAATGATAACCCAGATTATTTATTTATTTTTTTCGTTCAACCACAAGTTGTGCGTTTGTTTGAAGCTAGTTACCTAAAGTTAACTAGTGCTACAAATCACACAAAAATTTTCATAATGCGACATCGTCGCTAATCACCATAAAAACTACAAAGTATACAGCCCTAAGGATTGTACGAAAGGGTGACGTAGGACTATATCAGATCATTAGATCAAAGACTAATGTAATCTGCATTTCAGGCATATGCATGTTTATAAGAATCTGTGAGTGCCATTAAGAGAAAAAGTGAAATATTCAGATTCAATTCTTCATTGAAAGCAATGGTGGCTTTGACAATACGTGGACGGGGGTTCATAAGTACAACGCCTGCAACCATTGAGATATAGAAATTTCCTTTAAAAATCACTTGTGTGCATAAAGGTTGAAAGAGTAATGAATGACCAGCTCACAGATTATTGTATTAAATATGATTATGCGTAGCTTGACATGTTCCAATAATCTTACTTTAACTCCCTTGTGGCCTTTAAAAGGGCCATTGGTTACAAGTAACATTAACCTTTACGTCCCCGACATCAAAAATGATGGTACTTGCAGTTACACTTTTGGCTCTATCTGCACTTATTTTCATTCGATTTTTATTCAATTAGTCTTAAAAGAACCTCATTAGATTGGCTTTAATAAAAAAAATAAGGTAATAAATTATGGTTCCCTTTTCCCGGAGATATTCTAGATCGCAGTGGGATTTTTTTGACGTCATACGTAGCTTGAGATATAAAACTCTGAAATCTGCTTAACCGAGTACGCAAAAGTTATACATTTCATGTATAGTTAATAAGAATGAATCTTACACTATCCTGTTGAGCGCAAGTTCATGTCCCACACTCCGGAACATCCGGTATGGGTTCTACCGGAACTGAAAATTGACCGTTTTAAATTCTCTTCAGTAATATGACAAATGGGGTATCAAACCAAAGGATTTTTCAACGCAAGTTCTTGGGTGGACTTTAGGATGCATTTTGAGCCGATCTGGACATTCCGGAACATCCGGTACCGGTTCTACCGGAGCTCAAAATTGGCCGTTTTGAGAGAATTCAAAACGGCCAATTTTCAGTTCCGGTAGAACCCATACCGGATGTTCCGGAGTGTGGAACATTAACTTGCGCTCTACAGGATAATGTAACATTCATTCTTATTGACCACAAATGAAATGGATAACTTTTGGGCACTCTGTTAAGCAGATTTATAGTATTATTTCACATGCTACTTATGACGTCAAGAAAATCCCACTGGGATCTGGAATATCTCCGGGAAAATGGAACCAAAATTTATTACCTTATTTTTTCATTAAAGGCCAATCTATTGTGATTCTTTTAAGACTAATAGCATAAAAACCAAATGAAAATAAGTGGAGATAGAGCCAAAAGTGTAACTGCAAGTACCATCATTTTTTATGTCGGGAACGTAAAGGTTAAAGCCAAAACACGTTCATCGTAAATATGACGTGCCATTCGAATGTCCTTCTCTTTTAACATGAATGGCAACAGGCACGTAAGTTAGCGGCGTCGATTCACTATCTTTTGCTTCGAGAATATTTAACTATTTACTTTCACACCTTACCGCTTGTTACACAGCAGAAAATATGGCACATACGCAAAAATTACTGTTTGTATGAGAGTCCTTATCCTCCTAGCACAGGGGTGAGGGGTCTCAAACCATCATAAAATAAATTGATGCCTCCAAACACCCCCACATGCCAAATTTGGTTCCATTTGCTCGATTAGTTCTCGAGTTATGAGGGAATTAGTATGTTATTTGCAATGGAGCCCCCCTCCTATAGAGGGAAGGGGTCATAATCCACCATAGAAAAAATTCTTGTCTTCTGAAACCTCCACATGCTAAATTTGGTTCTATTTGCTTAATAAGTTCTCGAGTTATGAGTTTGTATGGGAGCCCCCCCCCCCCCTCTCAGAAGGGGAAGGGGTCTCAGTACACCATAGAAAAAATCCTGCCTTCTGAAACCTCCACATGCCAAATTTGGTTCCATTTGCTTGATTAGTTAGTTGAATAAGAACCCCCCTCTTACGCCCTCCTTAAAATTGCTTTCTTGAAATTGCTTCCCCATAAAATTGCTGGTCACTTTATCTATCCAACGACATATAAATTGTTCAGTTTCATGCAGTAGTTCAGAAGTTATTACAATTTGAAATCTTTCATTCAAACGTTACACTTCTATTTTCGTTTTTACAAAGTGCTACCCAGTCCTAGTATAGTAAACAAAGACGTAGTCCTACGTCAAAAGTGTGATTGTGGCCTGATGAAACTCTTGGTGAACCTACGAACTCTAAGAAATGGATATAACAGATATACAAAGCACGAGCATTTAGGAAATTTGAACTTGTCTTCTGATATCAAATTTATTGGAATGTTTGAGTGCATTTATTACAATACAGTAAATTAAAAATTTACGTGACAAACTTTTGCAAAATGTCAAGCTTTGTCGAATTGAGTTTTTTTCGGTGAAAATAAAAGCTATGATGCTTTCAGCGGACGTTTCGACTTACTAACCTTTAGTCATTGACTACGCATTAAACATCTATTCTCACTTCTCACATTGTTCTATAACTATAACAGTTAGTAATAGTTATAGTGGACGACGCAGTGAGAATAGATGTTTAATGCGTAGTCAATGACTGAAGGAGAGTAAGTCGAAATGTCCGCTGAAAGCATCATAGCTTTTATTTTCACCGAAAAAATCAACTAAAGTTATACATAAAATTCACGGTGACGAACTCTAACAATATTTGTTGAATTGAACCGGCATTCGTGGTCCAACGTGAGGCCCTAGTTAGTGAATCTAGGCACAGACCTTCATACTTTTCGTGATTTCTACCAGCACTTATTACTTCAACGTTGCGTAGTCCTACGTAAAACATGCGGTGTCTTGAAAACAACTTTCCACTTTTTGTTTCTCGAGACTGGGGCAAAACTGTAAAAATATTAAAACATCAGAGGGCAAACTAACATCAGCAATACACTTAGGTAGGTGATTTGTTTACGACACTGTCGAAGCAAAGCACAATATGTTAGTTAACGTTAGTTATGGTACAACTAGACAACGAACGAGTGGAGTTTGGTGAGAAATCAGACAAACTGCTAGACTTTTCGAGAAAAAAAAATTTAAATCACATCATAGTCAGAATCACCCCCACCTACCCTACAACCAAGAGTGTCGCCAAGCATACAAAAATTAGTAGGGGAATTCTGGATAAAATTCCCAGTTGGGGAAAAACGCGCCACTGCAATATTATACGCATATCTATACACTTTTCAACAGTAATTATGGTGCTATTCGCTTCTATTTCTCATTATTAACTCGTGTGTATCATAAAAGTTTCCTGTATTACATAAATCATACAAAAAATTAAAAATTTATTACAGTGGCGCGTTTTGTTCCGACATGGCATTTTAGCACCTGTTCCCCTACATGTTGCATAGACGCAGCGAAAAATAAGTGCGAAATCTAAACTCACTGTTGCCGATGGTACGCACAAATTCACTTCTCGAACTGACAGACCTAAATTAAATACGCATTCTGCACGCAGTTACATAAGTGCGTCAACGGTTCACTGGCTACACTAGCTGCAGAGCATGCGACATGACATAGTTTCGAATCCCTGCCCAGACGCGGGGAAGCATTTTTTTTTATTTTTTAAATTTGCTATACATGCGATTTTTGCTTTGTTTTTCTGAATTTTCCCAGAACCCGGCAGTTCTGTCCAACTTTGTCCTGCTAACTTTATCTAAAGCTAGCAGTGCATTTTCTTTTTTGCTCAATTTTTCATGGAAAATGACGTCCAAAGTTACCAAAGTTATGTTTTTCCTGGAGCATCTAATGAGCATTAAATGATGGCCGTACTTGGGTAGCTCTATCTGCACCGGAAGTGCCATTTCCGAACTTTGTCCTGCTAACTTTATCTAAAGCTAGCAGTACATTTTCTTTTTCGCTCAATTTTTCATGGAAAATGACGTCCAAAGTTATCGAAGTTATGTTTTTCCTGGAGCAATAAATGAGCATTAATTGATGGTCGTACTTGGGTAGCTCTATCTGCACCGGAAGTACCATTTCCGAACTTTGTCCTGCTAACTTTATCTAAAGCTAGCAGTACATTTTCTTTTTTGCTCAATTTTTCATGGAAAATGACGTCCAAAGTTATCGAAGTTATGTTTTTCCTGGAGCATTAAATGAGCATTAAATGATGGTCGTACTTGGGTAGCTCTATCTGCACCGGAAGTGCCATTTCCGAAATTTGTCCTGCTAACTTTATCTAAAGCTAGCAGTACATTTTCTTTTTTGCTCAATTTTTCATGGAAAATGACGTCCAAAGTTACCAAAGTTATGTTTTTCCTGGAGCATTAAATGAGCATTAAATGATGGTCGTACTTGGGTAGCTCTATCTGCACCGGAAGTGCCATTTCCGAACTTTGTCCTGCTAACTTTATCTAAAGCTAGCAGTACATTTTCTTTTTTGCTCAATTTTTTATGGAAAATGACGTCCAAATTTATCGAAGTTATGTTTTTCCTGGAGCATTAAATGAGCATTAATTGATGGTCGTACTTGGGTAGCTCTATCTGCACCGGAAGTGCCATTTCCGAACTTTGTCCTGCTAACTTTATCTAAAGCTAGCAGTACATTTTCTTTTTTGCTTAATTTTTCATGGAAAATGACGTCCAAAGTTATCGAAGTTATGTTTTTCCTGGAGCATTAAATGAGCATTAAATGATGGTCGTACTTGGGTAGCTCTATCTGCACCGGAAGTGCCATTTCCGAACTTTGTCCTGCTAACTTTATCTAAAGCTAGCAGTACATTTTCTTTTTTGCTCAATTTTTCATGGAAAATGACGTCCAAAGTTATCGAAGTTATGTTTTTCCTGGAGCATTAAATGAGCACTAAATGATGGTCGTACTTGGGTAGCTCTATCTGCACCGGAAGTGCCATTTCCGAACTTTGTCCTGCTAACTTTATCTAAAGCTAGCAGTACATTTTCTTTTTTGCTCAATTTTTCATGGAAAATGACGTCCAAAGTTATCGAAGTTATGTTTTTCCTGGAGCATTAAATGAGCATTAATTGATGGTCGTACTTGGGTAGCTCTATCTGCACCGGAAGTGCCATTTCCGAACTTTGTCCTGCTAACTTTATCTAAAGCTAGCAGTACATTTTCTTTTTTGCTCAATTTTTCATGGAAAATAACGTCCAAAGTTATCGAAGTTATGTTTTTCCTGGAGCATTAAATGAGCATTAAATGATGGTCGTACTTGGGTAGCTCTATCTGCACCGGAAGTACCATTTCCGAACTTTGTCCTACTAACTTTATCTAAAGCTAGCAGTACATTTTCTTTTATGCTCAATTTTTCATGGAAAATGACGTCCAAAGTTATCGAAGTTATGTTTTTCCTGGAGCATTAAATGAGCATTAATTGATGGTCGTACTTGGGTAGCTCTATCTGCACCGGAAGTGCCATTTCTGAACTTTGTCCTGCTAACTTTATCTAAAGCTAGCAGTACATTTTCTTTTTTGCTCAATTTTTTATGGAAAATGACGTCCAAATTTATCGAAGTTATGTTTTTCCTGGAGCATTAAATGAGCATTAATTGATGGTCGTACTTGGGTAGCTCTATCTGCACCGGAAGTGCCATTTCCGAACTTTGTCCTGCTAACTTTATCTAAAGCTAGCAGTACATTTTCTTTTTTGCTCAATTTTTTATGGAAAATGACGTCCAAATTTATCGAAGTTATGTTTTTCCTGGAGCATTAAATGAGCATTAATTGATGGTCGTACTTGGGTAGCTCTATCTGCACCGGAAGTGCCATTTCCGAACTTTGTACTGCTAACTTTATCTAAAGCTAGCAGTACATTTTCTTTTTTGCTCAATTTTTCATGGAAAATGACGTCCAAAGTTATCGAAGTTATGTTTTTCCTGGAGCATTAAATGAGCATTAAATGATGGTCGTACTTGGGTAGCTCTATCTGCACCGGAAGTGCCATTTCCGAACTTTGTCCTGCTAACTTTATCTAAAGCTAGCAGTACATTTTCTTTTTTGCTCAATTTTTCATGGAAAATGACGTCCAAAGTTACCAAAGTTATGTTTTTCCTGGAGCATTAAATGAGCATTAAATGATGGTCGTACTTGGGTAGCTCTATCTGCACCGGAAGTGCCATTTCCGAACTTTGTCCTGCTAACTTTATCTAAAGCTAGCAGTACATTTTCTTTTTTGCTCAATTTTTCATGGAAAATGACGTCCAAAGTTATCGAAGTTATGTTTTTCCTGGAGCATTAAATGAGCATTAAATGATGGTCGTACTTGGGTAGCTCTATCTGCACCGGAAGTGCCATTTCCGAACTTTGTCCTGCTAACTTTATCTAAAGCTAGCAGTACATTTTCTTTTTTGCTCAATTTTTTATGGAAAATGACGTCCAAATTTATCGAAGTTATGTTTTTCCTGGAGCATTAAATGAGCATTAATTGATGGTCGTACTTGGGTAGCTCTATCTGCACCGGAAGTGCCATTTCCGAACTTTGTCCTGCTAACTTTATCTAAAGCTAGCAGTACATTTTCTTTTTTGCTTAATTTTTCATGGAAAATGACGTCCAAAGTTATCGAAGTTATGTTTTTCCTGGAGCATTAAATGAGCATTAAATGATGGTCGTACTTGGGTAGCTCTATCTGCACCGGAAGTGCCATTTCCGAACTTTATCCTGCTAACTTTATCTAAAGCTAGCAGTACATTTTCTTTTTTGCTCAATTTTTCATGGAAAATGACGTCCAAAGTTATCGAAGTTATGTTTTTCCTGGAGCATTAAATGAGCATTAAATGATGGTCGTACTTGGGTAGCTCTATCTGCACCGGAAGTGCCATTTCCGAACTTTGTCCTGCTAACTTTATCTAAAGCTAGCAGTACATTTTCTTTTTTGCTCAATTTTTCATAGAAAATGACGTCCAAAGTTATCGAAGTTATGTTTTTCCTGGAGCATTAAATGAGCATTAATTGATGGTCGTACTTGGGTAGCTCTATCTGCACCGGAAGTGCCATTTCCGAACTTTGTCCTGCTAACTTTATCTAAAGCTAGCAGTACATTTTCTTTTTTGCTCAATTTTTCATGGAAAATAACGTCCAAAGTTATCGAAGTTATGTTTTTCCTGGAGCATTAAATGAGCATTAAATGATGGTCGTACTTGGGTAGCTCTATCTGCACCGGAAGTACCATTTCCGAACTTTGTCCTACTAACTTTATCTAAAGCTAGCAGTACATTTTCTTTTTTGCTCAATTTTTCATGGAAAATGACGTCCAAAGTTATCGAAGTTATGTTTTTCCTGGAGCATTAAATGAGCATTAATTGATGGTCGTACTTGGGTAGCTCTATCTGCACCGGAAGTGCCATTTCCGAACTTTGTCCTGCTAACTTTATCTAAAGCTAGCAGTGCATTGTTTTTTCCTATGAAACAATGGAGCATTAAATTCGTCGTTAGGAGCATTAATTAGCATTAATTGAGCATCAATTAACTGAATGTTGCTACTAATGTTCTGCTAACTTTGTACTGCCAGCTTTAGGGACATCAATTCAAAACAAGTTTCCTATGTGGCTCTGAAGCCCGAAAGTTTAGGCCGACCGATTATAAAACTAAATAAGGTGTTACAAGTATTTACGCACACAAGGAAAGAAAATTTAATTTTTCTACGCAATACGTTGTGAATTTTACTGGCAAATAAGGATTTTGAGGAATACGGAACGGATATTTAAAAATATAGTCAAGTTAATTATACATAGATGTTCCTGAGAAATTAAATGATGATTATTGTGACAGCAGAAAGGCTAGGTCACGCCGCTAGGTGGATTAATTCGGGTTTTTTTATAAATAATACGCGGCAGTTTAGTTTAACCGCAATCTGAATTGTACGACAGTTTTGGCAGTGAAGTTTGGCCAATTTCAAATGTAAAGTAAATATGTTTTAACAAAAAGGGGGAAAACTGTGGTGACCACCCTCGAGTACAACCCTGACAGAACAGCTGCTGGCAGTGTTCTGATTAGTAAAATAAAGATTCAGTTTTTAGTTTGACTGTCGAACCGTTCACCTCACGTGTTATCAGTACCGTATATCACAGTTCCCTAAGTTTATCTTTACGGTGTTTGTAGGAACTTATTAAAATCGTTTCGGTCTCTTCGGTGCACTTATTGCTTGGAAGATAACGAAAAAGTGCGGCGAAGATCGAAACGATTTAATGCAAAATAGCACTTTATGAGCGATATCGCACTTTGGATGGTACAATTTTACTTGCAATTGACAATAAGCTGCTATAATAGAATATTATATAAGCTAGAAAACCCAAATTTTGGTCGCGGAAGCAGAAAGGGTTAAATTGGTGGGACTGCCCATCTGAAGGACGAAAGTTGACAATGGACACTATGAGTCAGAAATTTGAGAATTAAAGATTAACAAACGGACCTTTTCAGGTCCACCATATAAATGCTGAAGAGTATATATAGCTGAAGAGTTGAAATTATGAATTTCTCACATGTAAGAACACAATTCTTTAATGCGCAACTTGAGCATCTATATATGAAATTCAAACAAAAATCACCGGCTTTAGTATTGGGAGACGAATTGCGCTACATTCGTAGTCCTACTTCAAGCCTGCGCCCGTGCCACTAGGCATGGACCCTTGTACTTTTTTGCAATTTGAAGAGAAGCATTGGTATATCAATACAATCAAAGGCGTTACTAAAGTCGGTATGCAAGGCTTCAACCTAGCTTCCATTATCCATTGAGTTAAGCGAAAAGTTAACAAACTCGATTAAATTTGTTGTGGTTGAGCGTCCTTTGTAAAACCATGTTGTGTATGAGTAATTCTATTTTTTATTTGCGAGAATACCTTCTTATTGACAATTGCTTCAAAATGTTTTGGAATACAAGAGATAATTGCAATACCCCTATAATTACGGATATCAGATTTCTTACCAGCTTTGAACACAGGCACTAAGAAAGATCTTTTCCAGATGCTGGGAAAAATTCCAGATTGAAGGGACATATTAAAAAGCCAGAATAGTGGAGCTAGCTCTGTTGCTAGTTTTCTTATGAATGCTGGAGGTAAACCGTCTGGTCCGGGGCCTTTGGAGGAATCTAATGTTTCTAAGGCGTCTAAAATTTCTAATACACTAATTTGTCTAACGTTTATGTCATTTGAGGATTCTGGAAAATGTGTGAAGTAACCGTAATCGCGATCCTCTTCTGTGAATGTACCATAGATATCTCGGAAGAAAGTGGCAAAAAGGTTGGAAATTTCTTCTATGTTATCTGTGGCTTTTTCGTCCAAATGCATTCTAGATGGAAAGTTTTCTGATTTTAATTTTGATTTTACATAGTTGAAAAATTTTGTTGGTTTTGATGTTATCTCACGCTCGGGTTTTTGTGTATACTCTTCAAAGGCAATATTTATTGCTTGGTTTAGTTGATCACAGAGATCAAGATAATTTGCTAAGTTATTGTCATTGTTATAGTTTTTGTTTGCTTTGTGTGCCTTTTGCTTACGATTTTTTATATTTTTGCCTTTCTACTATATAAATATATAGTATAAATGTATAGAAATCACTCGGAAAACCGGAAATGGAAAGAAGGTCCTGCGGGCCGAATGTCATATACCATTCGACTCAGTTTCGAAAACTGAGCATTTTCTGTGTGTGTGTATGTATGTGTGTGTGTGTGTGTGTGTGTGTGTGTGTGTGTGTGTGTGTGTGTGTGTGTGTGTGTGTGTGTGTGTGTGTGTGTGTGTGTGTGTGTGTGTGTGTGTGTGTGTGTGTGTGTGTGTGTATGTGTGTGTGTGTGTATGTGACGCTTTTAATCTCACTCACTTTTCTCGGAGATGGCTGGACCGATTTTAATGTTCTTAGTGTCAAATGGAAGGTCTAAGTGTCCCATTGGTCGCTATTGAATTTCATACTGATCGGACTTTTAGTTCAAAAGTTATGTATAAAAATACGAAAAATATGGGACTTCATTATCTCATAGGTCCCTCAACCGATTTGAACAAAATTGATTGCATATGAAGGGGAGCCTTGCAAACCCTTAACTTCCAAATTTCATGACGATTGGACTTGTAGTTTGAAAGTTACATAACGAAATGTGAAAAAAGTATTTAAAACATATTTTTGAAACATATAAACATTAATTCAATGAAAAACATCACACATTTTATTATTATTTGAAAATTATTGCTGAGATCTATCAAACAAAACCGAGTTATTTAAAATCGGACGGTTCATTCAAAAGTTATTCAAACTTTAACATTTAAGCCCCGTATATTAAACCGTTAAAACGTGTGAAATCAAAACATATCAATCAAATGCATGTATGTATGTATGTATGTATGTATGTATGTATGTATGTATGTATGTATGTATGTATGTATGTATGTATGTATGTATGTATGTATGTATGAATGTATGTATGTATGTATGTATGTATGTATGTATGTATGTATGTATGTATGTATTTATGTATGTATGTATGTATGTATGCATGTTTGTATGTATGTATGTGTGTGTGTATGTGATGACAATTTGCAATTTTTAAATTTGCATTGAAATTCAAGAGAAGTGAGAAACATGCCAATTAACTGAAGTTTTTGAAGCTTCTTAGTGAAATACGAACTCTGAAATTAAAGAAAAGAAAAAATTTTTACCGACTAAATTCCACTATTTAATATTTATTAGCGACAGATACGTATACGCTTTGAAATAAGACACTGATGAAGCCTGCACGTCGTAGGTGAACTACGTATCTGTTGCAAATAAATATTAAATAGTGGGATTCAATCGAAAAGTTTTTTCTTTCTGTGATTTCAGATTTCAATTGTCATTTTCTTCACTTGCTGTTGCTCACAATTGTACAAGAAAAGCAAAAAGCGAAGAATAGCAGTTAATTTAAGCATGTAGGTATAGTGGTGATAGGATTAAAAATACTAGTAAGTTGATTTTTCCAAATAAATTTATACAAATTTCAAACAAATTTTCCGCATCAATAGATGCTCTTTTCAATCAATAGATACTAGAGCTTAGAAATGTTATATGAAAAATTGGAAGTACACGTTGCACGGTAGTAATTTTGTAAGATTTGTTTTCGTTAGTTATATTTTAAAGGACAGATGTCTTATGTCATGTATCATGTTTTAATAAATAAATCAAAAATGACAAGCACTGGAAATCATATCGATCATATTTCCCATTCTCAAGCATGTTTATGGCGCAGCTTTTGCACTATTTTTCGACCTCATATTGTTTTCCTAACCCTCTAACGGGATACATTGGAAAAATGATGCGATCAAGCTAATGACTATCTTTTCATGAAATTACATTCAAAAGAAGCTTAAGTTTTGATTTTCATGCAAAAATAATTTTTTGAAGGAGCGCCAGCTAAGAAAAAGTTCAATTTCTCTTTTTCATATCTAATGCTCTATTTAGTTATTTTTTCTAATTCAGATATATTGCAAAATTCAAGCCAAGCAAAACAATAGCAAAGTTTTGAGATTAATCATTTTGTTGTAGATTTCCTTTTTCTTCAAAAGCGAAGCATAATAATAATTTTTCTGAACTCTTGTTTTTCAAAGATGCTAACTTTTGAACGCATGGTGTTAATATCAAAATATCAAAATATCAAAAAATCTGCTATAAACACATATTTCATATTGTCAATTCAATACAAGTTTCGTGGCTCTGAAGCCCGAAAGTTAAGGCCGTCTGTAGACCCGTTAGAGGGTTAATTTCTAATATTCTATATATATTCATTGAAGCCTGCAAAAATTATCTTTTGTGTCTACATTATTTTTCTATAAATCACGTAAATATTATAAAACTAAATAAGGTGTTCATCAAGTAGCATAAATGACGCTTACAAGTATTTACGCACCCAAGGAAAGAAAATATAATTGCTCTACGCAATAGGGTAACAAGGGGTAAGAAGGCCCGGCGGGGTAAGAGGGACCACATCGATTTCGTCAAGAAATCCTTAAATTTTCTACAAATACCCCAGTATGTTTTGTTTATTAGCCTATCTAAACACTTTCGAGACAACCTGTGGCACTCGGCCGTATCCAACGTCAAAACTAGAATCAAAATAAACTTTTCGTTCGCAGTGTCTTCATGCGATATAATTTCAGCAGCAACAAATTTTAGGTTTTTCAGCAAAAAAAACCTATGTATTTTGTCGTTTCTCTTACCACTGACTTTAATTGGGTAATTCTTGTTCTGCGTGTGGCGAAAAAGGCATATAAAATAGTACGGATTGAGAGATAAAAGCAAAATAATGTAAATTGTTAACTAGGGGTAAGACGGGCCATTTTTCACGGGGTAAAAGGGCCATACGTTAAAGTGCTCATAATTGCCTAAAGTTCTTTTGTTTAGTGTCTTAATAGATTTTAAAAATATTGAATGAAAAAACCAAGTTTTTTCCTGTTCAATTTGACTAACTATTTTATTATTCTGACAGATACGCATTTAGTTTACGACTTGTAGGCTTCATCAGTGTCTTTTTCGAAATAGAGTACACCTGTAATAGAAATTATCCCTGAATCTGAGATCATCCTGTCTAACACAGAGCCTCCCACGTCAAAAGAAGCCAACAAGTGCCATTCGAATAACACAATAATGTAAATTTGGATCTAACGGATCGAACGATGATTCCAATTCACCTAACAGCTCATTTAATGTGTTGCCTTCTTTGCCTTCACTTAAAGTGAAGGGTATTCAAAGAGTAAAGGTCCTGCTGACAAATCAACAAAAATAAGGCCAAGAAAAGAGTAAATAAAAACAAGTGACGTAAAATAACGTCTACTCTTATTTTCAAAATTGAACTAGTAGTAAAATTCCTTCTTTTAGCGGGTGTCTAAATTAAACTATACCTTCTTTTAGCGTGTACCTAAAAACCGCTTAAGAACTTGTTCTTACTTAGTTAAAAATATTGAAATTGTGTTTACAACTCAAAGAAACCTTCCAATCTGCCACAATCTGCCTTACTCCGCCATGGTCCGTCTTACCCCTTTGGGGGTCCTTCTTACCCCGCCTGGTTGTGAACGAGTAATTTTTAGACGTTTCGAAAATTGATGAAAAATCACGGAAAAATAGACTAATTAATTCTTTATATAATTTTTAATGGTAGATAAATGAATGCTTTTCCATGTGTGGAACAAGAAAAGGTGAATTTTCGTACACATTTTATGCTAGCAATTTATTCGCTTAAGGGGGCCGTCTTACCCCGTCTTCCCCTACGTTGTGAATTTTACTGGCAAATGAGGATTTTGAGGAATACGGAACGGATATTTAAAAATATAGTCAAGTTAATTATAGATGTACCTGGGAAATTAAATAATGATTATTGCGGCAGTAGAAAGGCTAGGTCACGCCGGTAGGTGGATTAATTCGGGTTTTTATTTGACTGTTGTACTATATAGGATGCTTTAAATGAGCCTGACGTCGTCTTTGTTTCATAGGCACTTCGTCTTTTAATATATCAGACTAGCTGACCCGACAAACTTCGTATTGCCACAAATTAAACTGTGTTGTACATAAATCGTGAATCTCTGATGACCTTTCTCAAAATCTTCAGTTTTGCAAGTTTCTGGGGAGTTGATGCGTGTTTTAATTTACAAATTTTCCTCACAGTAAAGTAGAAAACAACTTCCCCTATTGCTTAGCCCGATAAAATAAAGCGGATAGCATTTAAATATTCGCTATCATTACAAACCATTTCGCCAAATACCATTTTGCGGAATTTCCGGTTGACCGTAACGCGGAATATAGAATTTCGCAGAATACCATTTCGCGAAAAACGTTACGCGGGATGTACCATTTTACGGAAAATCTTTTCGTAGAAACTACCATTTCGCAGGAGTGACCCAACTGAAGGAAAGTAATAGAGGTCAGTAGATCTAGGAAAATAAATAAACCTAGATAGAGGCGATCTCTACGGGGACTGTCTACCCGCAGTGGCCGGCGAATCCGACGGTTTATCGCCGGCAACACTCGCGGCCTGTGGCTGTCTCGCGCTGAATTATCTAATGCTACTATTGATAGTTTTTGCTGGTCTTGTTATTGATTAATGTTTTATGAAAAAGTCAAAAATTTCTCGAGTTCGATTAGTTTTTGAGCTACGCAAAAATGTCTGTTTTATTTGTATGATAGTCCTTATCCCCCTACAACAGGGGTGAGGGGTCTCAAACCATCATTACAAAATTCTTGCCTCCAAACCCCCCACATGCCAAATTTGGTTCCATTTGCTTGATTACTTTTCGAGGCATGAGGAAATTTGTATTTCATTTGTATAGGAGCACCCCACCTAAAAAGATAGAGGGATACTAATTCATCATAGAAAAAATTCATGCCTCCAAAAACACCAACATGCCAAATATGGTTCCATTTGATTAATTAGTTCTCGAGTTATGAGGAAATTTGTATTTCATTTGTATAGGAGCCCCCCCTCCTAAAGTACGGAAAGGTTTTAATTCACAATAGAAAAATTCTTGTCTACAAAACCACCCACATGTCAATTTTGGTTCCATTTGCTTGATTAGTTCTCGAGTTATGAGGAAATTTGTATTTCATTTGTATAGGAGCCCCCCCTCCTAAAGTACGGAAAGGTTTTAATTCACCATAGAAAAAATTCTTGTCTTCAAAAACACTCACATGTAAAATTTTGTTCCATTTACTTGATTAATTCTCGAGTTATGCAGAAATTTGTGTTTCATTTGTATGGGAGCCCCCTCTTTTAGTGAGAGGAGGGGTCTCTAACCATCATAAGAACCTTTCCTGGCACCAAAAACCCCTACATGCAAATTTTCACGCCGATTGGTTCAGTAGTTTTCGATTCTATAAGGAACATAAATCAGACAGAAATCCATTTTTTAAGGCATAGATATGTATGGGAGCCCCCCCTCTTAGTGGGGAGAAGGGTCTTTTGCCATCGAGAGAACCTCCCGTAGCCCCAAAAACCCCTACATGCAAATTTTCACGCCGATCGGTTCAGTAGTTTTCGATTCTATAAGGAACATAAAACAGACAGTAATCCATTTTTTTAGGCATAGATTTGTATGGGAGCCCCCCCTCTTAGTAGGGGGAGGGGACTTTTGCCATCGAGAGAACCTTCCGTAGCCCCAAAAACCCCTACATGCAAATTTTCACGCCGATCGGTTCAGTAGTTTTCGATTCTATAAGGAACATAAAACAGACAGAAATCCATTTTTTTAGGCATAGATTTGTATGGGAGCCCCCCTCTTAGTGGGGGGAGGGGACTTTTGCCATCGAGAGAACCTTCCGTAGCCCCAAAAACCCCTACATGCAAATTTTCACGCCGATCGGTTCAGTAGTTTTCGTTTCTATAAGGAACATAAAACAGACAGAAATCCATTTTTTTAGGCATAGATTTGTATGGGAGCCCCCCGTCTTAGTGGGGGGAGGGGACTTTTGCCATAGAGAGAACCTTCCGTAGCCCCAAAAACCCCTACATGCAAATTTTCACGCTGATCGGTTCAGTAGTTTTCGATTCTAAAAGGTACATAGGGACAGACAGACAGACAGACAGACAGACAGACAGACAGACAGACAGACAGACAGACAGACAGACAGACAGACAGACAGACAGACAGACAGACAGACAGACAGACAGACAGACAGACAGACAGACAGACAGACAGACAGACAGACAGACAGACAGACAGACAGACAGACAGACAGACAGACAGACAGACAGACAGACAGACAGACAGACAGACAGACAGACAGACAGACAGACAGACAGACAGACAGACAGACAGACAGACAGACAGACAGACAGACAGACAGACAGACAGACAGACAGACAGACAGACAGACAGACAGACAGACAGACAGACAGACAGACAGACAGACAGACAGACAGACAGACAGACAGACAGACAGACAGACAGACAGACAGACAGACAGACAGACAGACAGACAGACAGACAGACAGACAGACAGACAGACAGACAGACAGACAGACAGACAGACAGACAGACAGACAGACAGACAGACAGACAGACAGACAGACAGACAGACAGACAGACAGACAGACAGACAGACAGACAGACAGACAGACAGACAGACAGACAGACAGACAGACAGACAGACAGACAGACAGACAGACAGACAGACAGACAGACAGACAGACAGACAGACAGACAGACAGACAGACAGACAGACAGACAGACAGACAGACAGACAGACAGACAGACAGACAGACAGACAGACAGACAGACAGACAGACAGACAGACAGACAGACAGACAGACAGACAGACAGACAGACAGACAGACAGACAGACAGACAGACAGACAGACAGACAGACAGACAGACAGACAGACAGACAGACAGACAGACAGACAGACAGACAGACAGACAGACAGACAGACAGACAGACAGACAGACAGACAGACAGACAGACAGACAGACAGACAGACAGACAGACAGACAGACAGACAGACAGACAGACAGACAGACAGACAGACAGACAGACAGACAGACAGACAGACAGACAGACAGACAGACAGACAGACAGACAGACAGACAGACAGACAGACAGACAGACAGACAGACAGACAGACAGACAGACAGACAGACAGACAGACAGACAGACAGACAGACAGACAGACAGACAGACAGACAGACAGACAGACAGACAGACAGACAGACAGACAGACAGACAGACAGACAGACAGACAGACAGACAGACAGACAGACAGACAGACAGACAGACAGACAGACAGACAGACAGACAGACAGACAGACAGACAGACAGACAGACAGACAGACAGACAGACAGACAGACAGACAGACAGACAGACAGACAGACAGACAGACAGACAGACAGACAGACAGACAGACAGACAGACAGACAGACAGACAGACAGACAGACAGACAGACAGACAGACAGACAGACAGACAGACAGACAGACAGACAGACAGACAGACAGACAGACAGACAGACAGACAGACAGACAGACAGACAGACAGACAGACAGACAGACAGACAGACAGACAGACAGACAGACAGACAGACAGACAGACAGACAGACAGACAGACAGACAGACAGACAGACAGACAGACAGACAGACAGACAGACAGACAGACAGACAGACAGACAGACAGACAGACAGACAGACAGACAGACAGACAGACAGACAGACAGACAGACAGACAGACAGACAGACAGACAGACAGACAGACAGACAGACAGACAGACAGACAGACAGACAGACAGACAGACAGACAGACAGACAGACAGACAGACAGACAGACAGACAGACAGACAGACAGACAGACAGACAGACAGACAGACAGACAGACAGACAGACAGACAGACAGACAGACAGACAGACAGACAGACAGACAGACAGACAGACAGACAGACAGACAGACAGACAGACAGACAGACAGACAGACAGACAGACAGACAGACAGACAGACAGACAGACAGACAGACAGACAGACAGACAGACAGACAGACAGACAGACAGACAGACAGACAGACAGACAGACAGACAGACAGACAGACAGACAGACAGACAGACAGACAGACAGACAGACAGACAGACAGACAGACAGACAGACAGACAGACAGACAGACAGACAGACAGACAGACAGACAGACAGACAGACAGACAGACAGACAGACAGACAGACAGACAGACAGACAGACAGACAGACAGACAGACAGACAGACAGACAGACAGACAGACAGACAGACAGACAGACAGACAGACAGACAGACAGACAGACAGACAGACAGACAGACAGACAGACAGACAGACAGACAGACAGACAGACAGACAGACAGACAGACAGACAGACAGACAGACAGACAGACAGACAGACAGACAGACAGACAGACAGACAGACAGACAGACAGACAGACAGACAGACAGACAGACAGACAGACAGACAGACAGACAGACAGACAGACAGACAGACAGACAGACAGACAGACAGACAGACAGACAGACAGACAGACAGACAGACAGACAGACAGACAGACAGACAGACAGACAGACAGACAGACAGACAGACAGACAGACAGACAGACAGACAGACAGACAGACAGACAGACAGACAGACAGACAGACAGACAGACAGACAGACAGACAGACAGACAGACAGACAGACAGACAGACAGACAGACAGACAGACAGACAGACAGACAGACAGACAGACAGACAGACAGACAGACAGACAGACAGACAGACAGACAGACAGACAGACAGACAGACAGACAGACAGACAGACAGACAGACAGACAGACAGACAGACAGACAGACAGACAGACAGACAGACAGACAGACAGACAGACAGACAGACAGACAGACAGACAGACAGACAGACAGACAGACAGACAGACAGACAGACAGACAGACAGACAGACAGACAGACAGACAGACAGACAGACAGACAGACAGACAGACAGACAGACAGACAGACAGACAGACAGACAGACAGACAGACAGACAGACAGACAGACAGACAGACAGACAGACAGACAGACAGACAGACAGACAGACAGACAGACAGACAGACAGACAGACAGACAGACAGACAGACAGACAGACAGACAGACAGACAGACAGACAGACAGACAGACAGACAGACAGACAGACAGACAGACAGACAGACAGACAGACAGACAGACAGACAGACAGACAGACAGACAGACAGACAGACAGACAGACAGACAGACAGACAGACAGACAGACAGACAGACAGACAGACAGACAGACAGACAGACAGACAGACAGACAGACAGACAGACAGACAGACAGACAGACAGACAGACAGACAGACAGACAGACAGACAGACAGACAGACAGACAGACAGACAGACAGACAGACAGACAGACAGACAGACAGACAGACAGACAGACAGACAGACAGACAGACAGACAGACAGACAGACAGACAGACAGACAGACAGACAGACAGACAGACAGACAGACAGACAGACAGACAGACAGACAGACAGACAGACAGACAGACAGACAGACAGACAGACAGACAGACAGACAGACAGACAGACAGACAGACAGACAGACAGACAGACAGACAGACAGACAGACAGACAGACAGACAGACAGACAGACAGACAGACAGACAGACAGACAGACAGACAGACAGACAGACAGACAGACAGACAGACAGACAGACAGACAGACAGACAGACAGACAGACAGACAGACAGACAGACAGACAGACAGACAGACAGACAGACAGACAGACAGACAGACAGACAGACAGACAGACAGACAGACAGACAGACAGACAGACAGACAGACAGACAGACAGACAGACAGACAGACAGACAGACAGACAGACAGACAGACAGACAGACAGACAGACAGACAGACAGACAGACAGACAGACAGACAGACAGACAGACAGACAGACAGACAGACAGACAGACAGACAGACAGACAGACAGACAGACAGACAGACAGACAGACAGACAGACAGACAGACAGACAGACAGACAGACAGACAGACAGACAGACAGACAGACAGACAGACAGACAGACAGACAGACAGACAGACAGACAGACAGACAGACAGACAGACAGACAGACAGACAGACAGACAGACAGACAGACAGACAGACAGACAGACAGACAGACAGACAGACAGACAGACAGACAGACAGACAGACAGACAGACAGACAGACAGACAGACAGACAGACAGACAGACAGACAGACAGACAGACAGACAGACAGACAGACAGACAGACAGACAGACAGACAGACAGACAGACAGACAGACAGACAGACAGACAGACAGACAGACAGACAGACAGACAGACAGACAGACAGACAGACAGACAGACAGACAGACAGACAGACAGACAGACAGACAGACAGACAGACAGACAGACAGACAGACAGACAGACAGACAGACAGACAGACAGACAGACAGACAGACAGACAGACAGACAGACAGACAGACAGACAGACAGACAGACAGACAGACAGACAGACAGACAGACAGACAGACAGACAGACAGACAGACAGACAGACAGACAGACAGACAGACAGACAGACAGACAGACAGACAGACAGACAGACAGACAGACAGACAGACAGACAGACAGACAGACAGACAGACAGACAGACAGACAGACAGACAGACAGACAGACAGACAGACAGACAGACAGACAGACAGACAGACAGACAGACAGACAGACAGACAGACAGACAGACAGACAGACAGACAGACAGACAGACAGACAGACAGACAGACAGACAGACAGACAGACAGACAGACAGACAGACAGACAGACAGACAGACAGACAGACAGACAGACAGACAGACAGACAGACAGACAGACAGACAGACAGACAGACAGACAGACAGACAGACAGACAGACAGACAGACAGACAGACAGACAGACAGACAGACAGACAGACAGACAGACAGACAGACAGACAGACAGACAGACAGACAGACAGACAGACAGACAGACAGACAGACAGACAGACAGACAGACAGACAGACAGACAGACAGACAGACAGACAGACAGACAGACAGACAGACAGACAGACAGACAGACAGACAGACAGACAGACAGACAGACAGACAGACAGACAGACAGACAGACAGACAGACAGACAGACAGACAGACAGACAGACAGACAGACAGACAGACAGACAGACAGACAGACAGACAGACAGACAGACAGACAGACAGACAGACAGACAGACAGACAGACAGACAGACAGACAGACAGACAGACAGACAGACAGACAGACAGACAGACAGACAGACAGACAGACAGACAGACAGACAGACAGACAGACAGACAGACAGACAGACAGACAGACAGACAGACAGACAGACAGACAGACAGACAGACAGACAGACAGACAGACAGACAGACAGACAGACAGACAGACAGACAGACAGACAGACAGACAGACAGACAGACAGACAGACAGACAGACAGACAGACAGACAGACAGACAGACAGACAGACAGACAGACAGACAGACAGACAGACAGACAGACAGACAGACAGACAGACAGACAGACAGACAGACAGACAGACAGACAGACAGACAGACAGACAGACAGACAGACAGACAGACAGACAGACAGACAGACAGACGAAAAATGAAAGGTTTTGAGCGCTAATAGCTCAGCGGTTTTCCGATCGATTTTCAATATTCTTACACCAATCAATCAGAAAATCTTCTAAGAATCGACCCAAATGAAGAAAAGTATGGATTCTTGATGTTGAACTATTGAAAAATTGAAAATAATGAACCTATGTTTTACCAGAATTCTCGCTTCGTGATTGGTTGGAAGATTCTTTACGATGATCTAAACCTATACCAATTTGATATCTGTGCTTGGGAAGTAAGCCAAAACAAGTGACAAAGTTTCCTCATTTCAACAAGATTTCTTAACACCGCGGTTCAACCTAGGCCATTTTGATGTCCTTGCTTGGGAAGTATGCCAGAGAGAGTGACAAAGCCCCCTCTAGCCAACAGATTTCTTACGAACGCTATTAAACCTAGTCCAATTTGATGTCTGTGTTAGGGAAGTGTGCCAGAAAAAATGACACAAATTCGTTGTCCCAACAGATTGCAAATTCTTTACTGCGTGACGATTAAACCTCGGCGAATTTGATATCTGTGTTGGAAAAATGTGCTACAGTTGTAGTGTTCGGTTATAATACGGCTCTGTATGAATACGCATGCTTGCCGTTTCATTAGAAGTGTAGTGAAAAGATGTGCTGTTGATAAAATAGGATTGAATTGGTAAAATCCTTTCAACGTGGGAAACCATGGATAATGAAAACAATCTTTAATTTCAGTAAGGTAGCAGGAAAGTAATAGTTTGTGTTCTTGATTTTGCTAAATTGTTTTCAAATGCACAATGTTTTGAGAATTGAACGTATAAAATGTTACTACTTTGATAAATGTTACATACAACGCATGTAGCATGTATATATGTTGCATATAGCATGTATACATGAAGAATCGAATGATTACAAGCATGAATACATGCCACAATCACTACAAAGAGACTTACGTAGTCCTGCGTCACCTATATATGCGGTCGTGTCTTGTACACAACCCCTCTGATTTTTTCATCGTATTCCCTCCAGTCAGCAGACCAACGCTTTGTAGAACGAATGAATCGCCATCCCGAATAATCATTGCCATTATCATTATTCAATTCCTCAGCTATGCTATGAGCGGGTGCATGTTGGGGAGATTCTAATTGAGTAACTTTTTCCGATAAATTGTGTATCGCTCCCATAATCTCTGCGGCTGGCCAAATATATAACATGTCAGCAGAGACGGCACCATCATTCATTAGATTAGACGTAGTTGCAATCGATTTAATTTCTTCGTTGATCAGTTTCAAGTCAGCTGAAATTGATGACGTCATTGTTTGTAACGTCGTAGCTATGTTATCGTTGCATGTTTGCATCGCTATTTCCATAATTGAGGTCACATGGTTTTTAATCGATGTAGCAATGGCAGCTGTGTTTCTGCCAGCTGCCAACTCTTTTGTAACGTCAGCGATTTGTGTTTCAATGCGTTCGATCGTTTCATGTATGGCGCATACATTGTTTTTCTGTGTTGAACGATGAATCACTTCGGAGTGATTATTAATTACTTTAACTAACTGGGCTTGTTCCGCAGTTAGCGATTTCAAATCTATAGTAACATTTATTAGCGTTTGGCAAGAACTGCAGCACGGCAGCATATATGCCAGTGGGTCGATCTTTCTGTCTCGTTTACGTAGAAATCCTCGCTGAACTGTTACTCCGGCACAGGCGGCATGAAATGATCGTGTGCATCCGACACACGTCCACATTACCGAATCTACGGCAGAATCCGCCAAACAAATCTCACAATTCATGTTCACAAAACTAAACTGTAAATCTAGCACAAACAAAATTGTAATACAAATTAATACGAGTCAAGCGCGAAAAGTAACGCGAGCAAATTTGAAAACGTCTACACTGTTTAACGACTGGACTGGAATTCGTCTATTCATATACCAGCCGGTTTGGATTGCGTACGGTGAAGTATTGTGATCTTCGTATTCATTTTAAAAAAAAAAATTATTTTTATTTTTTTTAATTCATAATTTGGCTCTTGATTCTAAACCGTCCAATTGATAACCCACCCACATTCGAGTTTATAGTTTTTAAGCTGCTGAGTTTATTGCTCCCACTCAAATGGAGCACCTTAACGTTGCGATGTTTGTCGACGTCGAAACGAATGAGGAGGAAATAGATGAGCTAGCTATCACCCCGCCTAGTTCACCTCTTTTGAATTTTCCGCCTAGCCCTTCAGTCTCGTCTGCTCCCCCGCCACCGTCCGGCCCGCCAGCCCTGGACCAACAGATTACTCAACGGATTAAGGCTTATCCGGATGATTCGAAGGGGCCGTTTATTGTCTTTTTCCGGCCCAAAATGAAAGCTTTGAATATTATACAAATTGGTAAAGACCTGGCACAACCGTTTTCGGACGTAACCGAGATCCAGTCCAGTCGTTGAACAGTGTAGACGTATTTAAATTTTGTTCGTTTTGTTTGTGCTAGATTTACAGTTTAGTTTTGTGAACATGAATTGTGAGATTTGTTTGGCGGATTCTGCCGTAGATTCAGTAATGTTGACATGTGTCGGATGCACACGATCATTTCATGCCGCCTGTGCCGGAGTTACAGTTCAGCGAGGATCCCTACGCAAACGAGACAGAAAGATCGACCCACTGGCATATATACTGCCGTGCTGCAGTTCTTGCCAAACACTAATAATTGTCGCTATAGATCTGAAATCGCTAACTGCGGAACAAGCCCAGTTAGTTGAAGTAATTAATAATCACTCCGAAGTGATTCATCGAACAACACAGCAAAACAATGTATGCGCCATACATGAAACGATCGAGCGCATTGAAACACAAATCGCTGACGTTAAAAAAGAGCTGGCGGCCGGCAGAAACACAGCTGGTAATGCTACGTCGATTAAAAACCATGTGACCTCTATGATGAAAATAGCGATGCAAACATTCAACGATAACATTGCTGCTACGTTACAAACAATGACGTCATCAATTTCAGCTGACTTCAGCAGCGAAGAAATTAAATCGATTTCAACTATGTCTAATGTAATAAATGATGGTGCCGTCTCTGCTGACATGTTATATAATTGGCCAGCAGCAGAAATTATGGATGCGATACACAATTTATCGGAAAAAGTTACTCAATTAGAATCCCCCCAACATGCACCCGCTCTTAGCATAGCTGAGGAATTGAATAATGATAATGGCAATGGTTATTCGGGATGGCGATTCATTCGTTCTACAAAGCGTTGGTCTGCTGACTGGAGGAAATACGATGAAAAAATAAAACGACGCGAAATGCAGGAACTTAAGGAATTCAAGGCGTGGCGAAATCGGAAGAAGCGCTCTCAACGTCAACTACGTGCTACTATGAACAACAACTACATCAACAACAACAACAACAACAGGAGTCACAATCATAACAGAGGATCAAATAACTATAACAGTAATAGTAACCGGACTAATATCAACAACCGTAGAAATATTAACAACAACAACAGCAACCGCAGATATATTAACAACAACAACAACAACAACAACAACAACAACAGTAACAACAACAGCAACAACAATTACTACAGAAATAACAACAACAACAGAAATAACAACAACAATTACAACAGAAATAACAACAACAACAATTACAACAGAAATAACAACAACAGCAACAGGAATAACAATAACAGCAATAGAAATAACAACTACAACAACAACTACAGGAATAACAACAATATCAACAGGAATAATTACAACAACAACAGGAATAACAGCTATATTTCTTTCGATCATCCACAACACAATAACATCAGCAATCATCGAAATCATCTTCCCCCGGATAGAGTACTACTTGCGGCTGCTAGACATCACTTTTCTGGACCACCTTTGAGACCTGCAATACAATTTCAGCGGGGAGAAACGCTCAACCCTTACACAACAAATGACTCACTCAACACAACACTCGTGTTTTTGATGGAATAAGTCATAGTTCGGTAAATATGTTTGATAACCACGCTACTATTAATACTCATTCCAAACATTGCTTGGAAAATTTGCCAAATAATTTAATCATTGAAACCCCATCAACTTCTTCGCTTAATTATTCTACGGTAACTGAAGTTTCGGTATACTGCCAAAATCTAAACCGCATGCGAAGTGCTCACAAAATTAATGACATTCAAAAGAATATCTCATGTTGCTCCTTTTCTATAATTCTTGTAACCGAAACTAGTTGGGATGATAGTGTACATAGCGAGGAAGTTTTTAGTAATAGATATAATGTCTATAGAAATAATCGTAATTATCAATTGTCTGAAATGAAATCAGGTGGGGGTGTATTAATTGCTATTCTATCAGAGCTAGACTCAGACATCATAATCACTCCATCATTTACCGAATTTGAACATGTATGGGCGAAAGCACGAATAGCTGGTGAGACACATGTCTTTGCGTCCGTCTATTTTCCTCCAAACAATGCACGTAAAGAAAACTATGAAAAGTTTTTTGAAGTCGCGGAAAATGTCTTATCTGAGCTCTCTCCTGAAAAAAAGCTTCACATATACGGAGATTTCAACCAAGGCAATCTTGACTTCATTACAGACATTGACAACGAGAGCATTCTTCTCCCAGTCGTTGGTGAAAACGAAACCTTGCAATTAATATTTGACAAATCTGCCAACTTGGGCCTTTATCAGATTAATCACATAAAGAATAGGCAAGATTGCTACTTAGACTTATTGTTTACTAACATAGGCGAAGACTTCTGCGTAACTGAATCGCAAATTCCATTATGGAAAAACGAGGTATTTCATACCGCCATCGAATATTCGTTATTTATACATGAAAATCTGCGACCCTACGAGTGCGAATATGAAAAAGTATCGGACTTTCAGTCCGCAAATTATGGGAACATAAAACAAAGGCTTCACAATATTAATTGGCAACATGTATTTCGAAATGAAAACAATGTAGAAATGGCTGTCGAAGCCTTCTATAAGCTCATATTTGAAATATTAAAAGACGAAGTTCCTATGAAACAAAGAAGACGTCAGGCTCATTCAAAGCATCCTATACGGTACAACAGTCAAATAAAAAATATAAAAAATCGCAAGCAAAAGGCGCACAAAGCATACAAAAACTATAACAATGACAATAACTTAGCAAATTATCTTTATCTCTGTGATCAACTAAACCAAGCAATAAATGTTGGCTTTGAAGAGTATATACAAAAAACCGAGCGTGAGATAAAATCAAAACCAAAAAACTTTTTCAACTATGTAAAATCTGTTTCTGTTTCTGTTTGCAGCACGAGGTGGGGCAGTTAGAGCCAAGTCTGTCCAGGGCTGAGATAAGGTGGTTGTGATAATGATAAAAGAATCCGTGCGGATTACGCTAGCGCCATAATGTGTTGGTGATTATGGATTAATGGGCGGAAGAAGAGTGACAGAACTTGGCTCGTTATAATTGTGTGCTTGGTCAATATAGCATAAGATGGCTTGTACTTATCTTGTTTTCTCCTTCCTTTGTTTGTTTCTCGTCTTGCTCGACCCTTTCTTATTTCATGTTTATTCACGGCACCACGGCGTCCTCATCCATCGTTGTCACCAGTGTAGTCTTCTGTGGCTGATCTCTTGCCGCCCCTCACGACAACATTATTGTTGCCGTGAGAAAAAGCGATAGAGATCAGGCAGAAAAGAAAAGAAAAGAAGAAATTTTTAGTCAACATGTTGATTGCAATTTTCGGGTTAGTAATAACACGAGAATTCTATGTCTGTCCATCACCTATGCTACTACCGACTAACTACTCGCTAGGATGGACGCTACTCATCTCTCCAACTACCCATGTCATCACGGTAGACCCAGCGCTGTTCAATCACCTATGCTCATTAAAAGCCGCAGCCGCTTCTTTATCTACTATCTTTGCAGTATTGTAGCTGTTGGCGTAAATTTTCAAATATTTTGTGCGGAATATTATTCAAGAGCAATATTATCGCTCAGAACTATCGAAAAACTACTTGAACTTCCGAAAAATAGAGCAGATGTGATATAATGCGGACTAGTACTCACTCGTATTATTCCCGGTTGCATTAATTGCATATTTGTAGCGGTAGTCAACCGATTTGTCGGCATGCTCTTCAGACCGTGGTCAATTGAAATGATTCTGTAACTAAGCAAGGATGAGATGGATCATGTAGAACTTCACTTGGAGATATGTATAAATTATGCCGTGATTATTTCGCGGAAGATAAAAATATACTTTTATTCACTAGTTTAAACTTACAACGCCTCACTTCTTAACACTAACGGTCGAACTGGACTAAAAATCCTCATCAATAGCTATTTAATGGATAATTTTGACTATTAAGCATTTTGGCCGTCGCCTCATGGTTGGTGCAATTCCTGTCGTAACGTGTTTGGAGTTCTGCTTGATGATACGTGTCTGCTGCCGGTGGGCTACCTGTTGTCGTGACGTGGTCTACTGTTGCTATGCTGGCTGGTTAGTTCTGTTGCTGTGCTGATTGGCTGTTTGTGTTGCCACGTGGTTGGTTGGCATGTTGGGTGTTGGTCTATCCCGGTGTAACGCCTCCCCTCTAAGATCGTTGTTCGTCCTCGAATAACTTCAATCTGGGTAACGGGATAGATTCTAATTTGGATTTTCCAATGTCTGCCTTGGGTTTGTCGTCCATTATTGCGATGCTTTGAAGTTGTGGTGTTTGTGCGTCCTTGTTTCTGTTCTGTCTTTCGGAGATTCTTTCTTTGCTGAATCTTCTGAGGAATAGATAGAGACTTGTTAAGATAAGGAGGAGTAGTCCTCCGGATATTACCCGTATTTGTGTTTGGTGTGCTGAGAATTTGATGTCTTGGAGTTCTTCTAGGTTTTGTATTTTAAAATGTAACATCTCCTTTCCTTCATCTGTGTAGTTTGTTGTTTGTAAATCTTTTGTGTAAATAGGTGCGAGATACTCCTCATTTTGGAAATATCTAGCAGTTCCAGAATAGGTTATGTTTTTGATCGTTATTGAACAGTTTCCTGTTTCTACGATCGTTGCTTCTCTTACCATTCTAGAGTCTCCACAAGAGCCATTGATCTCTATGTTGTCGAGTGTGTCGATAAGTATTAAGCCATTAGTGACTTCTGTGATTTGTGGTGTCTGTTTGGTTTTCATCAAGGGGCATGTGGATTTTTGATGTGTTAAGATGTTGTAGACGCATTTGTCTCTTATAAAGTTGTTACCTTCACAGATATCGCAATCGGTTGTTTGTAGGAAAATTTGGTTACCGTTTTTTGCTACCCGATTGACTTGGGTTGCTATACGTGAGCCGTTAATGTTGAGTGTATGAAGTTCCAGTAAGTCGTAGGTGTCCTAATCCAGAATGGGGGTTTTCGTCAATAGAACTGCTTTGTCTCCGCTCAGGCCAATGCTTCCTGTACTGTACCTAAAGATTTCGTCTATGAAATTCAATTTAATGTTCTGGTTAATGAGTTTTCTGAAAATTGTCTGTTTCTCTTTTAGAGACAATACGTCTTTGTTTATTAATCCTACTTTTGAGAATTCAATTTGTTCCTCGATACTGCCTAATATTTGAATAATCCTATCTGTACTCCATATTAGGTTAATAAATTCTAAGTCCGATCTCTGATCTTGGATTGTATTATATTGCTTTGAAATTCTTGTACTAATCTTATATATTGTATCTGTAATGTTGTTGATTTTGTCTCTGAATAATTCATTGATTTGGATCTGTCTATTTTCGTTGTGTGTTAGCTTATTTTCTTGAACTCGTATTTCCTCTAAGTTTCTATGTATGGTTTCTAAGTCCTCATTATCTGGGTTTCCTGCAATAAGTTTTATGACTGACCCTATTGCGTTTATTATTCCTCTTCTGTTTCTGTGTGGGTGTAGGCTGAACAATTTTTCTTCGGCTATTCTGATTTTTTCTTGGAGAGTTTACTCTAGGTGGTCGATTGTTTTAAATGATTTAGCTATTTTTCCTATGTAATCTATGCTGTCTCTCAAGATGTTTAGGTCAATTTTATGGATCATTCTACTATATCCTGTTCTAATCCTGCAATCTTTTATTTTAAAAACCACCAATCCGTTGCTGTTGTTGATTTCTTTATATGTTGTAGCTTTTAGAGTGCCATATGTTAGGTGAATGATGATTAATCTGTAATGGAATTATTTTATTAGTTTTTTATTCTATTTTTGTGTATTTTGATATTATTGTTATCCTCGAAGGTTAAGAAGTTATCTTTTTCTACCTTCGTAAGTTTATACAAATCTCTGTCTTTGGTTAATCTTTGTGAGATTCGTATAAACTTTTCTTCTTCTGGATTTAAATTGTTTGGGTGTTGGTTGTTTTCATTTTGTTTTTCATACTTTTGTTGTCGTTTCGTAAGTTCGACTTTAGCGGCGGATTGGAGTTTGTTGAATTTTTCATTTATTTCTGCGGTATTAGTAGTGTTAGTTTTGTTGAATATTAAATCGCGCGGTTTTTGTTTTGTAGCTTCGTGGAAGGTGTTATTGTAGATGTCTATTATTATGTTAATTTGTTCGTTTGTGTTGAGGTCGTTAAATTTTGACTTGTTGGTTCTGTATAATTCTATTAATGTTGAATGAAACCGTTCCACGATACCGTTTGTATTCGAGCTGCTCGCGAAATGGATTTCGATACCTAAGTCGGCCAGGAATCCTATGAAATCGATAGATCTAAAAGCGGGTTCCTGATCGCTGACGATCGTCGTTGGGCGGCCGAAGTGCCTGATGTGCTCTGATATCGCGGCTTTTAAGTCGACTATTGTTCGCGAGGTAATAGGAATCGCATTGGCGAATTTTGAAAACGAATCAACTATTGTTAGAAATTTACAACCTTTTAAGAAGAAAATGTCAATGTGAATTTTTTCTAACGGTTCTTTGCCGAAATGACTTTTTTATTAAATTTGGGGGTTTCCGGTCATACTTTGCTTTTTTGCAAGTATTACAGGACTCTATCAAGATTTTGAGTTTCCTTTCTAGGCTAGGAAAGAAAAATTTCTGTAATATTTGTTTTTTATTCTCCTTGAGGCCTCGATGTCCGAATGTGTGAGTTTCTTTTACCATTTCGTCTTGCTGTTCATCCAGTCGTACATCCTCTAAAAGTGTTTCTGAAATGAAGACTTTGTAGATCTGGTTAACTGAGAAATGTTTACGGTATGTTTCTTGTATTAATTGTAGTAATGAGACGGGGGCTTTGATACAGTTTTGACCCTTGGGATTTAGAAAATTTTTGAAGCTCTCTACTATCTCTTTTTCTGTGTAAGTTTTTCTAATTATAGTATGGCGGTGATACTTAGGGAAGACCTGTTCGTAGGCATCTGTTTCCAAGTTGGCGATTTTGAAAATTAGTTGTGTTTTAAAAACGTTGATTGGTCTTTCCGTAGTCCAAATATAGTAGTGGTCACTTGTGTCCGCGGAATGGATTGTATCGAGATCGCTCTCTGTCCATGACTCTTCCTGTTCATTTAAATTTAGTTCTTCGGGTTTGATTCTAGAGAGGGCGTCTGCTACTACATTATGTCTCCCGGGTTTGTAGATTAATTCGTAGTCGTATTCCTCTAACTCAAGCTTCCCCCTGAATATTCTTCTATTCGTGTTCGATAGGGAATACGTTAGCGGTTGATGATCTGTTATTAACTTGAATTTCCTACCCCATAAGTATTGCCGGAAGTGTTTTACGGCCCAATACATAGCTAAAAATTCTTTCTAGGTCGTTGAGTAATTTTCCTCCGTTTTGCTCAACGTCCTAGAAGCGTATGCGATTGGCTTATCCTTTCCCATAGGACCTTGTGATAATACAGCGGCGATAGCGTAATCGCTCGCGTCTGTTGTAAGGAGAAACTCTTTGCCGAAGTCCGAGTGGGCAAGTACTGGGTCCCTTATGAGAATTTGTTTGCATTTCTCGAAGCAAGTTTCAATCTCCGTGGTGATACTGAATTCGTTATCTTTCCTTAACAGAGCTGTTAAAGGTTTTACAAGCTTTGCGAAGTCCCTGATGAACCTTCGATAATATCCTAAGGTTCCCAAAAACTGTCTTATTTCTTTTCCCGATTTGGGGAGTGGCCAATTTTTGATTGTTTGTACTTTGTCGCTGTTTGGTCTAACGCCGTCTTCTGTTACCGTGTGCCCGAGAAATTGTACTTCTTTTCTAAAGAATTCGCACTTGTCCAATTGGATTTTCAAGTTTGCTTCTTTTAGTTTATTCAGTACTCTCGCTAGGTCACGCTTATGCTGCTCTAAACTTGGCGAGAAGATTATTATATCGTCCATATAGACGAGACAACAAACCCCTATCAATTCTCTTAGAATGCAGTCCATTACGCGTTGAAAAGTTGCTGGTGCGTTTTTAGACCGAATGGCATTCTCGTGAATTCATACTTTCCCGAGTTTATGGAGAAGGCAGTCTTTTCCATATCTTGTGCATCGAGTTGGATTTGGTGAAATCCTGAAACGAGGTCAATTGTGGAGAAGTAGCTAGCTCTCCCCAATTTATCTAAAATTTCTGTTATTTCTGGTATTGGATACCTGTCGCTGATTGTTTTTTCATTCAGCTTACGGTAGTCAATTACTAGTCGGAATTTTTTCTGCCCGGAAGCATCTGCTTTCTTCGGGACGACCCAGATTGGAGATGTGTAGGGAGAAATTGATTCTCTTATAATTCCATCTCTAAGTAGTTTCGCTACTTGTTCTTGGACAACTTGTTCGTATACTTTAGGATATTTATAGGACTTTGTATGGATATTGTCGGTGGTGCGAATGTTATGTTTAATTTTGTAGTTTTGTGTTAATGACTGTTCCGGAAGTCGTTCGATTTCGTACGGGGTTTCATCAATTTCTAATTCGTTTACGTTAATTTCTGATGTTCTTCGTTCTGTATTCTTTTCGATTGCAACTATCGCTTCACCCTGTGTGCTATTGTATACGCCTGATAGAATTGTGAAATCATTGAATTTTTTGTCCTCTGCGACAACGAAAGTGCCGTTTTTGGATGTAGGTATTTTAATAAACTGAAATGTGTTTTCGGTTAAATTAATTTTATGGGTTTCGGGAAACATTTTCTTCATTTTTATCTCTTTTCTTCCAATTTTCAAAGAATTTTCGGCAATATTCATTTTAGCTTTTAAATCTCGGAGGGATTCGTATCCTATGAGTCCGTCAAAAACTTTATGGAAATTAAATATGTAAAATTTCAATTTTTTTCCGATACCTAGCAGGTCAAATGAAGTTGATTTATTAATTTCATGCACGCCTGTAATATTTGTAACTCTAATGTCTTCTTCGTCTCTACAATTTGTCAAGTTTACGTGTTTTGGGGCGATGTAATTTTTATTCGCGCCGGTGTCAACTAGAAATTTCATCTCACCTTTCGATGTTTGTATCGAAATATATGGAATAAAATTGTTGTTTTTTGTTAGCGATTTTGCGAGTTTCCTGGAGTTATGTGAAAATTTATTTCTTCACCTCTAAAAAATTTGTCTTCTTCGTCGTCTAACGTAATCGAGTTAGTTGATTTTTCTGGTCGGTTAAATTCTTGCTCGTCGGGTTGCTCGTCATCCGATTCGTTTCGTTCGAGGTTGTTATTATTTATTTGCATTTTTGAGGTATGTGACCTCATTGACACGTCGTCCGACTGCGTTTTATTTCTAAATTTGCCAGAAGGCGGTTTGTTATTGTCAAAGTCTCTGGAAGGCCCAGGTTTATTGTACGCTGTTTGTGGTTTCACGTATGGTGTCGAGTTTGTGTTATTTGATATTTTTCTGTCCATTTTATGCCGGTACGCGGCGTTCGAGTACTGTACGGTGACTTCCAATGCATGTTCTAGAGACTCCGGTCTGCAGCTCCTCACGTGCATTGACATGTCTTCGTTCAACCCGTCTACGAATCGAGTTAAGGTAAGCAAATTAACGAACGAGTTGATGACCCGTGTATGTTGTTTATATTCATCCATATTGGCAGCAGCTGATTTGATCGCTGTGTCAATTGTTTTGATTTTATTGTAATATTCCGACAAAGTTTTCTTTCCCTGTCGAACATAAAATAATGATTGAATATGGCTAGGCAGGTCACGCCGATCGCCGAATGCGTTTGAAATAACTTCTTTAATTTCGGCCCAAGTATTGGGGTTTCCAGAGGCGATGAGTATTTCCCTCGCTTCTCCTGTAATTTTATTCTTGACAGCTCTAATGATCTGTCCGTAGATTGCTTGGTTTCGGTAGCTGTCGTACAGATTAATAGTTTGTTCTGCATCTTCCACCCAAGCATTCACTTCTTTTTTATTCCCGTTAAACGTAGGAATATTCCTGATTGGATCAGGAATCGAAAAATTGAGGAAGGGGTCGTTGGCCCTTTCTCTCATGGAATTTATGGCAGATACCAATTCGGCTTGGCTTTGCCGTAGTGTTACAATATCGTTTAGAAGTTGCTGAACGTCAACTTGCTGTTCTTCTTCCATCATTCTTCTATTTTTGTCGAACGTGTTACTTCTTTTCGACTGAATTTTAACGAATTTATGCGAAATTCGTGATTGAATTTACACGAACTACTACCGATGATATACTCTCACTCTGGTTTTGTTCAAAACAAATCTACCACTTATTTTCACACTTAATAATTGATAATGGTTGGTTTACTTACGAGATAATTATTTTCATCCCGGAGTCGATTCGAGTATGAAGTTGGAGTTGGTTTCGTTGGTTCTGAGAGGTGAGTCCAATCCTCCAAACTACCGCAAATCCAGGATTTTCGCTCAAGGATAGCTGCCGCTGGGTCGTCTGGTGGACACAATGAACGTAGGATTGTCTTCTTTTGTAACCGAAGTTTTAAGTGTCCCAGGATTTTCACTCAAGTTGCACTTTCACTTAACGATTTTTCCTCTCGGTGTGCCGACTGCGCCAATTATGCCGTGATTATTTCGCGGAAGATAAAAAAATACTTTTATTCACTAGTTTAAACTTACAACGCCTCACTTCTTAACACTAACGATCGAACTGGACTAAAAATCCTCATCAATAGCTATTTAATGGATAATTTTGACTATTAAGCATTTTGGCCGTCGCCTCATGGTTGGTGCAATTCCTGTCGTAACGTGTTTGGAGTTCTGCTTGATGATACGTGTCTGCTGCCGGTGGGCTACCTGTTGTCGTGACGTGGTCTACTGTTGCTATGCTGGCTGGTTGGTTCTGTTGCTGTGCTGATTGGCTGTTTGTGTTGCCACGTGGTTGGTTGGCATGTTGGGTGTTGGTCTATCCCGGTGTAACGTATATATGCCGTGTTAAGTCTTAAGTGCAAGCTGTCACTAAAGCAAGACTTAATAAGATGTTAACGACGTTGATAATTCTGTGAGCATGGTATTGAATCGAAAAAAAAGTCCTCATACCATGGCCATATATTATGTACTATGACCCAATTTTAGGAAGTGGAAATGATGGTATATTGAGGACAGCCCTTCGCTATCGCTTGAATCAGCCAGAGAATCGAATACCTGTTTTTACTTGAAGAAGTTTTAACTCTAAAGAGATTTAGTTAGAAATGGAATTTCAGTTGAAGTCTGCCAGCATTGGGCAATGGACAGAACAAAATATATATCGAGGCTATAAAGCTTTTCGAGAGATCCACTAAGTCCGACCGCGACGATAGCCGCAAGAATGGAGAGGAGCAGGCCGCCGGTGAGTTGCCACCGTTCGACTTGATGGACTCTCCGACAGAGACTCATCAGCATTAGGAGGGCCCTTGGGAGACAAACAGCGTCATTTATGATCATTTTATGTTGTTAGTTGAATACCGTTAACGCGGTTAGTCACAAGACATGCAAATCATTCTAATAAAGGAGGGAAATAAGAAAAAAAAATCAGAGGGGTTGTGTACAAGACACGACCGCATATATAGGTGACGCAGGACTACGTAAGTCTCTTTGTAGTGATTGTGGCATGTATTCATGCTTGTAATCATTCGATTCTTCATGTATACATGCTATATGCAACATATATACATGCTACATGCGTTGTATGTAACATTTATCAAAGTAGTAACATTTTATACGTTCAATTCTCAAAACATTGTGCATTTGAAAACAATTTAGCAAAATCAAGAACACAAACTATTACTTTCCTGCTACCTTACTGAAATTAAAGATTGTTTTCATTATCCATGGTTTCCCACGTTGAAAGGATTTTACCAATTCAATCCTATTTTATCAACAGCACATCTTTTCACTACACTTCTAATGAAACGGCAAGCATGCGTATTCATACAGAGCCGTATTATAACCGAACACTACAACTGTAGCACATTTTTCCAACACAGATATCAAATTCGCCGAGGTTTAATCGTCACGCAGTAAAGAATTTGCAATCTGTTGGGACAACGAATTTGTGTCATTTTTTCTGGCACACTTCCCTAACACAGACATCAAATTGGACTAGGTTTAATAGCGTTCGTAAGAAATCTGTTGGCTAGAGGGGGCTTTGTCACTCTCTCTGGCATACTTCCCAAGCAAGGACATCAAAATGGCCTAGGTTGAACCGCGGTGTTAAGAAATCTTGTTGAAATGAGGAAACTTTGTCACTTGTTTTGGCTTACTTCCCAAGCACAGATATCAAATTGGTATAGGTTTAGATCATCGTAAAGAATCTTCCAACCAATCACGAAGCGAGAATTCTGGTAAAACATAGGTTCATTATTTTCAATTTTTCAATAGTTCAACATCAAGAATCCATACTTTTCTTCATTTGGGTCGATTCTTAGAAGATTTTCTGATTGATTGGTGTAAGAATATTGAAAATCGATCGGAAAACCGCTGAGCTATTAGCGCTCAAAACCTTTCATTTTTCGTGACGCTCGGATTTTTTGATTTTTTGGAATGACACCCTATCTCGAAACTTGCCGTAAGACGTAGTCCTACGTCAAAAATAATTATAATTAATTCTGTTTCTGTTTCTGTTTGCAGCACAAGGTGGGGCAGTTAGAGCCAAGTCTGTCCAGGGCTGAGATAAGGTGGTTGTGATAATGATAAAAGAATCCGTGCGGATTACGCTAGCGCCATAATGTGTTGGTGATTATGGATTAATGGGCGGAAGAAGAGTGACAGAACTTGGCTCGTTATAATTGTGTGCTTGGTCAATATAGCATAAGATGGCTTGTACTTATCTTGTTTTCTCCTTCCTTTGTTTGTTTCCTCATCTTGTTCGTAGTCAATCTTAATTAAACCTAAAGCAGGCTCCACGCCGGCCGTCCTCTCCATCGTTGTCACCAGTGCGATCATCTGTGGCTGATCTCTTGCCTCCCCTCACGACAACATTGTTGCCGTGAGAAGAAGCGATAGAGATCAGGCAGAGAAAGAAAAGAAAAGAAAAGAAGAAATTTTTAGTCAACATGTTGATCGCAATTTTCGAGTTAGTAATATCACGAGAATTCTATGTCTGTCCATCACCTATGCTACTACCGACTAACTACTCGCTAGGCTGGACGCTACTCATCTCCCAAATACCCACGTCATCACGATTGACCCAGCGCTGTTCAACAACCTATGCTCATTAAAAGCCACAGCCGCCCCTTTATCTACCATCTTTGCAGTATTGTAGCTGATGGCGTAAATTTTCGAATATTTTGTGCGGAATATTATTCAAGAGCAATATTATCGCTCAGAACTATCGAAAAACTACTTGAACTTCCGAAAAATAGAGCAGATGCGATATAATGGGGACTGGTACTCGTTCGTATTATTCCCGGTGGCATTAATTGCATATTTGTAGCGGTAGTCAACCGATTTGTCGGTATGCTCTTCAGACCGTGGTCAATTGAAATGATTCTGTAACTAAGAAGGGATGAGGTGGATCAAAAAGAACTTCACTTGGAGATATGTATACGTTACACCGGGGTAGACCAACACCCAACATGCCAACCAACCACGTGGCAACACAAACAGCCAATCAGCACAGCAACAGAACCAACCAGCCAGCATAGCAACAGTAGACCACGTCACGACAACAGGTAGCCCACCGGCAGCAGACACGTATCATCAAGCAGAACTCCAAACACGTTACGACAGGAATTGCACCAACCATGAGGCGACGGCCAAAATGCTTAATAGTCAAAATTATCCATTAAATAGCTATTGATGAGGATTTTTAGTCCAGTTCGATCGTTAGTGTTAAGAAGTGAGGCGTTGTAAGTTTAAACTAGTGAATAAAAGTATTTTTTTATCTTCCGCGAAATAATCACGGCATAATTGGCGCAGTCGGCACACCGAGAGGAAAAATCGTTAAGTGAAAGTGCAACTTGAGTGAAAATCCTGGGACACTTAAAACTTCGGTTACAAAAGAAGACAATCCTACGTTCATTGCGACCGCCAGACGACCCAGCGGCAGCTATCCTTGAGCGAAAATCCTGGATTTGCGGTAGTTTGGAGGATTGGACTCACCTCTCAGAACCAACGAAACCAACTCCAACTTCATACTCGAATCGACTCCGGGATGAAAATAATTATCTCGTAAGTAAACCAACCATTATCAATTATTAAGTGTGAAAATAAGTGGTAGATTTGTTTTGAACAAAACCAGAGTGAGAGTATATCATCGGTAGTAGTTCGTGTAAATTCAATCACGAATTTCGCATAAATTCGTTAAAATTCAGTCGAAAAGAAGTAACACGTTCGACAAAAATAGAAGAATGATGGAAGAAGAACAGCAAGTTGACGTTCAGCAACTTCTAAACGATATTGTAACACTACGGCAAAGCCAAGCCGAATTGGTATCTGCCATAAATTCCATGAGAGAAAGGGCCAACGACCCCTTCCTCAATTTTTCGATTCCTGATCCAATCAGGAATATTCCTACGTTTAACGGGAATAAAAAAGAAGTGAATGCTTGGGTGGAAGATGCAGAACAAACTATTAATCTGTACGACAGCTACCGACACCAAGCAATCTACGGACAGATCATTAGAGCTGGCAAGAATAAAATTACAGGAGAAGCGAGGGAAATACTCATCGCCTCTGGAAACCCCAATACTTGGGCCAAAATTAAAGAAGTTATTTCAAACGCATTCGGCGATCGGCGTGACCTGCCTAGCCATATTCAATCATTATTTTATGTTCGACAGGGAAAGAAAACTTTGTCGGAATATTACAATAAAATCAAAACAATTGACACAGCGATCAAATCAGCTGCTGCCAATATGGATGAATATAAACAACATACACGGGTCATCAACTCGTTCGTTAATTTGCTTACCTTAACTCGATTCGTAGACGGGTTGAACGAAGACATGTCAATGCACGTGAGGAGCTGCAGACCGGAGTCTCTAGAACATGCATTGGAAGTCACCGTACAGTACTCGAACGCCGCGTACCGGCATAAAATGGACAGAAAAATATCAAATAACACAAACTCGACACCATACGTGAAACCACAAACAGCGTACAATAAACCTGGGCCTTCCAGAGACTTTGACAATAACAAACCGCCTGCTGGCAAATTTAGAAATAAAACGCAGTCGGACGACGTGTCAATGAGGTCACATACCTCAAAAATGCAAATAAATAATAACAACCTCGAACGAAACGAATCGGATGACGAGCAACCCGACGAGCAAGAATTTAACCGACCAGAAAAATCAACTAACTCGATTACGTTAGACGACGAAGAAGACAAATTTTTTAGAGGTGAAGAAATAAATTTTCACATAACTCCAGGAAACTCGCAAAATCGCTAACAAAAAACAACAATTTTATTCCATATATTTCGATACAAACATCGAAAGGTGAGATGAAATTTCTAGTTGACACCGGCGCGAATAAAAATTACATCGCCCCAAAACACGTAAACTTGACAAATTGTAGAGACGAAGAAGACATTAGAGTTACAAATATTACAGGCGTGCATGAAATTAATAAATCAACTTCATTTGACCTGCTAGGTATCGGAAAAAAATTGAAATTTTACATATTTAATTTCCATAAAGTTTTTGACGGACTCATAGGATACGAATCCCTCCGAGATTTAAAAGCTAAAATGAATATTGCCGAAAATTCTTTGAAAATTGGAAGAAAAGAGATAAAAATGAAGAAAATGTTTCCCGAAACCCATAAAATTAATTTAACCGAAAACACATTTCAGTTTATTAAAATACCTACATCCAAAAACGGCACTTTCGTTGTCGCAGAGGACAAAAAATTCAATGATTTCACAATTCTATCAGGCGTATACAATAGCACACAGGGTGAAGCGATAGTTGCAATCGAAAAGAATACAGAACGAAGAACATCAGAAATTAACGTAAACGAATTAGAAATTGATGAAACCCCGTACGAAATCGAACGACTTCCGGAACAGTCATTAACACAAAACTACAAAATTAAACATAACATTCGCACCACCGACAATATCCCAATCCATACAAAGTCCTATAAATATCCTAAAGTATACAAACAAGTTGTCCAAGAACAAGTAGCGAAACTACTTAGAGATGGAATTATAAGAGAATCAATTTCTCCCTACACATCTCCAATCTGGGTCGTCCCGAAGAAAGCAGATGCTTCCGGGCAGAAAAAATTCCGACTAGTAATTGACTACCGTAAGCTGAATGAAAAAACAATCAGCGACAGGTATCCAATACCAGAAATAACAGAAATTTTAGATAAATTGGGGAGAGCTAGCTACTTCTCCACAATTGACCTCGTTTCAGGATTTCACCAAATCCAACTCGATGCACAAGATATGGAAAAGACTGCCTTCTCCATAAACTCGGGAAAGTATGAATTCACGAGAATGCCATTCGGTCTAAAAAACGCACCAGCAACTTTTCAACGCGTAATGGACTGCATTCTAAGAAAATTGATAGGGGATTGTTGTCTCGTCTATATGGACGATATAATAATCTTCTCGCCAAGTTTAGAGCAGCATAAGCGTGACCTAGCGAGAGTACTGAATAAACTAAAAGAAGCAAACTTGAAAATCCAATTGGACAAGTGCGAATTCTTTAGAAAAGAAGTACAATTTCTCGGGCACACGGTAACAGAAGACGGCGTTAGACCAAACAGCGACAAAGTACAAACAATCAAAAATTGGCCACTCCCCAAATCGGAAAAAGAAATAAGACAGTTTTTGGGAACCTTAGGATATTATCGAAGGTTCATCAGGGACTTCGCAAAGCTTGTAAAACCTTTAACAGCTCTGTTAAGGAAAGATAACGAATTCAGTATCACCACGGAGATTGAAACTTGCTTCAAAAAATGCAAACAAATTCTCATAAGGGACCCAGTACTTGCCCACCCGGACTTCGGCAAAGAGTTTCTTCTTACAACAGACGCGAGCGACTACGCTATCGCCGCTGTATTATCACAAGGTCCTATGGAAAAGGATAAGCCAATCGCATACGCTTCTAGGACGTTGAGCAAAACGGAGGAAAATTACTCAACGACCGAGAAAGAATTTTTAGCTATGTATTGGGTCGTAAAACACTTCCGGCAATACTTATAAGGGAGGAAATTCAAGTTAATAACAGATCATCAACCGCTAACGTATTCCCTATCGAACACGAATAGAAGAATATTCAGGGGGAAGCTTGAGTTAGAGGAATACGACTACGAATTAATCTACAAACCCGGGAGACATAATGTAGTAGCAGACGCCCTCTCTAGAATCAAACCCGAAGAACTAAATTTAAATGAACAGGAAGAGTCATGGACAGAGAGCGATCTCGATACAATCCATTCCGCGGACACAAGTGACCACTACTATATTTGGACTACGGAAAGACCAATCAACGTTTTTAAAACACAACTAATTTTCAAAATCGCCAACTTGGAAACAGATGCCTACGAACAGGTCTTCCCTAAGTATCACCGCCATACTATAATTAGAAAAACTTACACAGAAAAAGAGATAGTAGAGAGCTTCAAAAATTTTCTAAATCCCAAGGGTCAAAACTGTATCAAAGCCTCCGTCTCATTACTACAATTAATACAAGAAACATACCGTAAACATTTCTCAGTTAACCAGATCTACAAAGTCTTCATTTCAGAAACACTTTTAGAGGATGTACGACTGGATGAACAGCAAGACGAAATGGTAAAAGAAACTCACACATTCGGACATCGAGGCCTCAAGGAGAATAAAAAACAAATATTACAGAAATTTTTCTTTCCTAGCCTAGAAAGGAAACTCAAAATCTTGATAGAGTCCTGTAATACTTGCAAAAAAGCAAAGTATGACCGGAAACCCCCAAATTTAATAAAAAAGTCATTTCGGCAAAGAACCGTTAGAAAAAATTCACATTGACATTTTCTTCTTAAAAGGTTGTAAATTTCTAACAATAGTTGATTCGTTTTCAAAATTCGCCAATGCGATTCCTATTACCTCGCGAACAATAGTCGACTTAAAAGCCGCGATATCAGAGCACATCAGGCACTTCGGCCGCCCAACGACGATCGTCAGCGATCAGGAACCCGCTTTTAGATCTATCGATTTCATAGGATTCCTGGCCGACTTAGGTATCGAAATCGGAACGGTTTCATTCAACATTAATAGAATTATACAGAACCAACAAGTCAAAATTTAACGACCTTAACACAAACGAACAAATTAACATAATAATAGACATCTACAATAACACCTTCCACGAAGCTACAAAACAAAAACCGCGCGATTTAATATTCAACAAAACTAACACTACTAATACCGCAGAAATAAATGAAAAATTCAACAAACTCCAATCCGCCGCTAAAGTCGAACTTACGAAATGACAACAAAAGTATGAAAAACAAAATGAAAACAACCAACACCCAAACAATTTAAATCCAGAAGAAGAAAAGTTTATACGAATCTCACAAAGATTAACCAAAGACAGAGATTTGTATAAACTTACGAAGGTAGAAAAAGATAACTTCTTAACCTTCGAGGATAACAATAATATCAAAATACACAAAAATAGAATAAAAAACTAATAAAATAATTCCATTACAGATTAATCATCATTCACCTAACATATGGCACTCTAAAAGTTACAACATATAAAGAAATCAACAACAGCAACGGATTGGTGGTTTTTAAAATAAAAGATTGCAGGATTAGAACAGGATATAGTAGAATGATCCATAAAATTGACCTAAACATCTTGAGAGACAGCATAGATTACATAGGAAAAAAAGCTAAATCATTTAAAACAATCGACCACCTAGAGCAAACACTCCAAGAAAAAATCAGAATAGCCGAAGAAAAATTGTTCAGCCTACACCCACACAGAAACAGAAGAGGAATAATAAACGCAATAGGGTCAGTCATAAAACTTATTGCAGGAAACCCAGATAATGAGGACTTAGAAACCATACATAGAAACTTAGAGGAAATACGAGTTCAAGAAAATAAGCTAACACACAACGAAAATAGACAGATCCAAATCAATGAATTATTCAGAGACAAAATCAACAACATTACAGATACAATATATAAGATTAGTACAAGAATTTCAAAGCAATATAATACAATCCAAGATCAGAGATCGGACTTAGAGTTTATTAACCTAATATGGAGTACAGATAGGATTATTCAAATATTAGGCAGTATCGAGGAACAAATTGAATTCACAAAAGTAGGATTAATAAACAAAGACGTATTGTCTCTAAAAGAGAAACAGAGAATTTTCAGAAAACTCATTAACCAGAACATTAAATTGAATTTCATAGACGAAATCTTTAGGTACACTACAGGAAGCATTGGCCTGAGCGGAGACAAAGCAGTTCTATTGACGAAAACCCCCATTCTGTATCAGGACACCTACGACTTACTGGAACTTCATACACTCAACATTAACGGCTCACGTATAGCAACCCAAGTCAATCGGGTAGCAAAAAACGGTAACCAAATTTTCCTACAAACAACCGATTGCGATATCTGTGAAGGTAACAACTGTATAAGAGACAAATGCGTCTACAACATCTTAACACATCAAAAACCCACATGCCCCTTGATGAAAACCAAACAGACACCACAAATCACAGAAGTCACTAATGGCTTAATACTTATCGACACACTCGACAACATAGAGATCAATGACTCTTGTGGAGACTCTAGAATGGTAAGAGAAGCAACGATCGTAGAAACAGGAAACTGTTCAATAACGATCAAAAACATAACCTATTCTGGGACTGCTAGATATTTCCAAAATGAGGAGTATCTCGCACCTATTTACACAAAAGATTTACAAACAACAAACTACACAGATGAAGGAAAGGAGATGTTACATTTTAAAATACAAAACCTAGAAGAACTACAAGACATCAAATTCTCAGCACACCAAACACAAATACGGGTAATATCCGGAGGACTACTCCTCCTTATCTTAACAAGTCTCTATCTATTCCTCAGAAGATTCAGCAAACAAAGAACCTCCGAAAGACAGAACAGAAACAAGGACGCACAAACACCACAACTTCAAAGCATCGCAATAATGGACGACAAACCCAAGGCAGACATTGGAAAATCCAAATTAGAATCTATCCCGTTACCCAGATTGAAGTTATTCGAGGACGAACAACGATCTTAGAGGGGAGGCGTTACACCGGGATAGACCAACACCCAACATGCCAACCAACCACGTGGCAACACAAACAGCCAATTAGCACAGCAACAGAACCAACCAGCCAGCATAGCAACAGTAGACCACGTCACGACAACAGGTAGCCCACCGGCAGCAGACACGTATCATCAAGCAGAACTCCAAACACGTTACGACAGGAATTGCACCAACCATGAGGCGACGGCCAAAATGCTTAATAGTCAAAATTATCCATTAAATAGCTATTGATGAGGATTTTTAAGCCAGTTCGATCGTTAGTGTTAAGAAATGAAGAGTTGTAAGTTTAAACTAGTGAATAAAAGTATTGTTTTTATCTTCCGCGAAATAATCACGGCATAATTTATATATGCCGTGTTAAGTCTTAAGTGCAAGCTGTCACTGAAGCAAGACTTAATAAGATGTTAACGACGTTGATAATTCTGTGAGGATGGTATTGAATCGAAAAAAAAATCCTCATACCATGGCCATATATTATGTACTATGACCCCATTTTAGGAAGTGGGAATGATGGTATATTGAGGACAGCCCTTCGCTATCGCTTGAATCAGCCAGAGAATCGAATACCTGTTTTTACTTGAAGAAGTTTTAACTCTAAAAAGATTTAGTTAGAAATGGAATTTCAGTTGAAGTCTGCCAGCATTGGGCAATGGACAGAACAAAATATATATCGAGGCTATAAAGTTTTTCGAGAGATCCACTAAGTCCGACCGGGACGACAGCCGCAAGAATGGAGAGGAGCAGGCCGCCGGTGAGTTGCCACCGTTCGACTTGATGGACTCTCCGACAGAGACTCATCAGCATTAGGAGGGCCCTTGGGAGACAAACAGCGTCATTTATGATCATTTTATGTTGTTAGTTGAATACCGTTAACGCGGTTAGTCACAAGACATGCAAACCATTCTAATAAAGGAGGAAAATAAGAAAATAATAATTATAATTAATTACATCCAAAACAATACAATAGAAGTGACAGTAACAGCAACAATAGTAATATTAGTAATAATAGTAATAACATAGGAAACTGACACAGGAAACACAGATACTGACTATAACTTCCTGCCCATTAATAATTGTAGTTTGGCAGCATAGGTATAAAAAGAATTTCCGACTCATCATAGAACACTCAAACATATATTCATTCGTACCTATACACCCATGCACACTCATACATGCATACGCATGTATACATGTACGTGTGTGTATATTTTTCAGTGCTGTGCTGTCCATAATCGCATAACAGCCACAAATTCTATGGCAATCTCATAGAAAATGTCTCGATTACGCAAATAAAGACATCACATCATTTTTGAACACTCGTTCGGTCTAACTAGCGATAAATTTTAATTTTCATGAGAAGTCAAAATCTCATGAATGGTGGGTAGGATTTGGTTTCAGTTTTCTAGAGAAATTTCTGTGCATACCAGCAATTCATCTAGGGAACTGAGTAAGCCCTCCCGGTGCTTCGGCCCAAACGGATTGAATTTAAAATCAAATCCGTTCGATTTCGCTCCATTCCGCTTTACGAGACACATGCTGCAGGTAAAGGTAAATTATGCAATACTACATACTACACATATATCCAACTTAAACTATATTACATTCTACATGCGGAACTAAGATTTTTAGGTCATTTAGCCGAAGTACGCGTCAAACCACCTACCCATGGGAGGGAGAAAAAAAAAATTATAATTAATTACATCCAAAATAATACAATAGAGGTGACAGTAACAGCAACGATAGCAATATTAGTAATAATAGTAATAACATAGGAAACTGACACAGGAAACACAGATACTGACTATAATTTCCTGCCCATTAATAATTGTAATTTGGCAGCATAGGTATAAGAAGAATTTCCGACTCATCATAGAACACTCAAACATATATTCATTCGTACCTATACACCCATGCACACTCATACATGCATACACATGTATACATGTACGTGTGTGTATATTTTTCAGTGCTGTGCTGTCCATAATCGCATAACAGCCACAAATTCTATGGGAATCTCATAGAAAATGTCTGTTCTTGTGGAATTTCGGGAGGTGTAAAGACGTTCTGATAGTTCAATCAGCTTCAGCTGTAAATATATTTTTTTAATAGCAATTCATCGATCTAATCATATGCTTACATTTCGTCTGCCTGTTACTTTTTAACCCGAAATTTTATTCCAGAACGTAAAGATGAATGCTGTCCTAATTTTAACAAATATATGTTTAGCTTTTACGGTTTAATTTTAAGATTTGAATTTAGTGCATGTACTTACTATAAGGAATTATTTTAACTAGTTATAGAAAATCCGACCGTATCAATATTGGGCGAAAGTATATCTGCAATAACTTTTAGGTTACGTTTGCATGGCACTTTATCATTTCAAACAATTATTTACCTATATCCAAACTTAACTTTAATCAAATGACTCTATTTCACCTAAGTACTTCATAAATTTAGTTATAAGAAGATTTTAAGAAAAATTACTATAAATTAAGCCACTATATGAATATTTTAGCTCGCACTACTATAATCGACCATTTGCATAATCACGTTTTTAATTTATGCTCCTGATGACAGTAACCTGATGACAGCCGGCTATGCTCGCCCTGACATTCGCTCTGACAGATGCTCGGAACTCACTCAGTGACAACGTCACAACGAGAATGCCCTGTGGTGTCGTAACAATGTCTCGATTACGCAAATAAAGACATCACATCATTTTTGAACACTCGTTCGTTCTAACTAGCGATAAATTTTAATTTTCATGAGTAAGTCAAAATCTCATGAATGGTGGGTAGGATTTGGTTTCAGTTTTCTAGAGAAATTTCTGTGCATACCAGCAATTCATCTAGGGAACTGAGTAAGCCCTCCCGGTGCTTCGGCCCAAACGCTTTACGAGCCACAGCCTACACATAAAGCTAAATTATGCAATACTATACTACATACTACACATATATCTAACTTAAACTGTATTACATTCTACATGCGGAATTAAATTTAGGAGTCTGCCGAAGTGCGCGACAAACCACCTACCCATGGGAGGGAACTTTTTCAATTATGTAAAATCAAAATTAAAATCAGAAAACTTTCCATCTAGAATGCATTTGGACGAAAAAACCACAGATAATATAGAAGAAATTTGCGACCTTTTTGCCACTTCCTTCCGAGATATCTATGGTACATTCACAGAAGAGGATCGCGATTACGGCTACTTTACATATTTTCCAGAATCCTCAAATGACGTAAACGTTAGACAAATTAGTGTATTAGAAATATTAGACGCCTTAGAAACATTAGATTCCTCCAAAGGCCCCGGACCAGACGGTTTACCTCCAGCATTCATAAGAAAACTAGCAACAGAGCTAGCTACTCCACTATTCTGGCTTTTTAATATGTCCCTTCAATCTGGAATTTTCCCAAGCATCTGGAAAAGATCTTTCTTAGTGCCTGTGTTCAAAGCTGGTAAGAAATCTGATATCCGTAATTATAGGGGCATTGCAATTATCTCTTGTATTCCAAAACTTTTTGAAGCAATTGTCAATAAGAAGGTATTCTCGCAAATAAAAAATAGAATTACTCATACACAATATGGTTTCTACAAAGGACGCTCAACGACAACAAATTTACTCGAGTTTGTTAACTTTTCGCTTAACGCAATGGATAATGGAAACTACGTTGAAGCCTTATATACCGATTTTAGTAAAGCCTTTGATCGTATTGATATACCAATGCTTCTCTTTAAATTGCAAAAAATAGGTATACATCAAGAACTTTTAATATGGATCGAATCATATCTCACATACCGCCAGCAAATTGTTGAATTTAAAGGAAAAACATCTAATCCCATTCAAGTCACTTCTGGAGTCACTCAAGGGTCTCATTTAGGACCGCTACTGTTTATTTTATTCGTTAATGATATCTCATTCGTTCTCAAGAATATAAAAATCCTTATTTACGCCGACGATATGAAATTATACTTAGAAATAAGAAATGAGAGATGTCAACACATTTTGTAACGAAATTCAAATTTTTTATAATTGGTGTAAGAAGAGCTTACTTCAACTAAACGTGAACAAATGTAAATTAATTAAATTCAGTAGGAAACGATATACACCTATGACCAACATCTCCCTTGGAGATCAAATGATAGAAAATTGTGAACGAATTAGAGATTTGGGAGTTATTCTAGACTCAAAATTAACGTTTATAGATCACTATAATACAATTACTTGTAAAGCAAGCAACATGCTCTCTTTCATAAAACGCTTTAGCTGTAATTTTCGAGACCCATACACATTAAAAACACTTCATTTACTACGTTCGTTCAATTCTTGAGTACTGTAGCGTGGTATGGTCTCCGTTTGCCAATGCACACATAAATAGAATAGAATCAATACAAAAACAATTCTTGTTGTACGCACTCCGTAATTTAAATTGGACGAGCCTTCCTCTTTCGTCATATGACAACCGCTGCAAACTTATAAATATCGAAACATTAAAGGCGCGTCGTGAATTTGCAATGGTCTCATTTGTTAATGACATAGTCTCACAACGTATTGACTCTGCCGAACTCTTATCTAAATTAAATTTTTACGCACCTACTAGAAATTTACGTGTTCGTACACTATTTGCCACGGATCATTATCGAACTAATTATGCCAAATTCGGGCCCATAAATCAAATGATGGTGCTATACAACCATCATTGTAATTTTATTGACTTCACAATTAAAAAAACCAAATTGAAGCAATATTTTAGGACAATAAGTAATTCAAGCCAATAACAACAGAAAACTAGCAGAAACGAGCAAACATAAATAGAATATGTAATCGATTGATAACATTAGGTTAAGCTTGTATCACGGTCTACACACGATTGACTGCAAATAAATAAATAAATAAATAAATAAATAGATTACAAAGGTGAGCTCCAAGCTGAATGGTAAATGTCCACAATTTCGTCAAGGGTTGACTGCCGCTGCTTGTTGGCTCGATCACAATTGGCACATTATTCAAAATCTGCCACACCGGTACCGGCCACTGCCACAATCACCGGCCTTGTGGTCACCGGCACATTTTAGGCAACAGACGGGTTTTTCGCAGTTGGCAGCCCTATTTCCAAACTCAGTGCAGTTGTAGCAGCGATTCACATTTATTTCCTCCACCACTTTGCAGCGATCCCATCCTACATTGACGCGCTGCCTATCGATCAGGTACTCAAACGTCACAGCATCAGTTTCCAACACCGCCCCAGTCAAGCGGCTATCATTCTTGAGCAGCCTGATAACTTTTATATCGGCAGAGTCATGGAAGTCATTCTGTTTTTTCAGTTTATCCAAAATCTCATCAGCAGACAGTGTCAGTAAGACCGAATAGTTTTACTCTGGGCTTAAGCAGTTTCAGTACAGTGATATCATATTTATCCGACAAAATATTTGACGCCGCCTCCACTAGCTTTAGCACGCACTCCTAATTTTCGCAGCTAACAGCAGCCTCGCCATCATCCTTATAGCGAACTGCCTTCACACAAAAAACTATCGGATCAATATTTGCACGAATATCGCCTTTCGTAACATCGGAATTCTGTGTAATTTTTGACTTGATTAGAACAGTCTGTTCAATTTTAACTACTGTTCCAGATTTGCGCGGCGTAGCAATTATGTTCCGCTCATCATGAATGGCAGACTTATTTCCAGTATCGTTTATCATGGCAACGTTTACCATATCATTGACAGCGTTATCAGCTTGTGTAGGAATTCTACGTCGCTTTCCTGATTGTAGGAAACAATCCTCTTCAACATCAACAGTTTTGGTTTTACTGCCAATTCCAGTGTCAGCAGCAACATCAGCATAGGTTCTCTTCGCAGTTTTCGAGCCACGCGTGGCTGCAATATTTGATTTGTCGTGGGAGGTACCGTCCGAAACCGAGCTTGTTGCGGATGATCTCGCATCGAGTATGGAAAGCAGACGTGGTAGCAAACTATTTTCGATTCTCTGAGAGAAGTCTTTCTCAAATCGAGAAAAAGCTACTTCGTTTTTTAGCACTACTGTGCTGAGCGCATCTATTTGGTCCATCAGGTTGTAGGTAATATATGTTGATAAATTGAAATAAGCTTAGAATACTCTACACTATACTAAAAAATGGTAAAACAATTCAATAGTCCATGAACTAGATTAGATGCGACGAAAAAAAACGAATTCAAAATAAATTCAATAGACAAATTCAGTGATTTCGATTTAGTGTGCATTCGCCTAGTTTCGAGTTCAGGAAAGAAAGAGATAACTTTAAAAGATGTGTGATGTGTCAGAGTACAAAGGAAAGAGAAAAAGGTATCACGCTCTCTAGAATTCTGAAAAATTGGGGAAACCCGTCTGCAGAGCTTCGACTGAGATCAGTTTTTAGACTAATGTGAATAAAAGCAGTTGTGCATAAAAATATTGTAAAAAAATGGTGTTCCGTGATCGTCGTAAGGGGGGCCGGTTACCAACGGGACTGTGATATTAATATGCAATAAATGACGATAGTGTCGCGATAGGCATACCACCGCCAGCGGCGGTGGCTGCGAACGGACTGAACTCAAGACTCACTTTTATTATCCTATTTATACATATTTCGACAGCTTATTGTTACTATATCTAGCCAGAACAACAATGAGACAAAGCGCTATTGTTGTTCTGCTAGATGTGAAGGTCAACGCGGTCATATTGTGGCTTTGTGCCGCAACATACTCCCGCACCAAAACCGAAGGTTTTACACTGCGATATACAAAACGAGAATGATTCTAGGTCTTAGCAGTAAGGCAAAAAATTTAACTGGTGAGTTGTAGTTGAAATCTCGTAGACCGACTATCACTTGAACTGGCGCAGAGCGGCCGGAATAACGTAACTGGACCGTGTGTCTCTACATAATGGCACGGAGTGGCCGGAATAACGTATTTGGACCTGGTGTCCTCCCAACATGGAGCCGAGTGGCTGGATCATCAAAAACGAATTGGCGCTGGATGGCCGGATTATCACAACTGGACCTGGCGTCCTCACAAATTGGCGCTGATTGGCCGGATTATAACAACTGGACCTGGCGTCCTCACAAATTGGCGCTTGGTGGCCGGATTTTATCACACATGAATTTTTCTACGATGTACCGATGAAACGAAATGGATGAACGTCAAGTGTCAGCGAGTTAGCTTCCTTCTGGCGAACGACCCAGACGAAACTTCTAACCGCAACCAAGCACTTGCTGATAAGAATACACCCTCGGATGCTGCAAGCTTCGGTGCTGTACAGCCCTCCTACTACTAGCTGAATCCAAAACCGGGGATTCAGAAGCTGAATGTATTTTACTAAGCGGCTGTGATTCGCCCACACCGGCATAGCTCCGCTCGGGGATTTGTTGCTAAGCGGCTGCGAAGTCACCCACATCGGCCTAGCTGAAGCGTAGTGAATGAAATCCTATTTCGACTATCGATATGCCGTACTTCAGCACAGCAAGGTTCAGCAGCATCATCCCACTACGTGGATGCCAAATGTAACACACTCTTGTAGCAATGCAGCAACACGGTCGATGAATTTGATGTCCCGTTAGTAAACTGTTACTGTTCAAGTCACTATCCCACTACCGAAAATATCACGTGTTACTGTGGACCGATAACACGATCGATAAAACTGAAGTCCCGTTGGTAAAACGTTGTCAGTGCCAGGACAAATCCTGGTCACGGCACCAATGTTCCGTGATCGTCGTAAGGGGGGTCGGTTACCAACGGAACTGTGATATTAATATGCAATAAATGACGATAGTGTCGCGATAGGCATACCACCGCCAGCGGCGGTGGCTGCGAACGGACTGAACTCAAGACTCACTTTTATTATCCTATTTATACATATTTCGACAGCTTATTGTTACTATATCTAGCCAGAACAACAATGAGACAAAGCGCTATTGTTGTTCTGCTAGATGTGAAGGTCAACGCGGTCATATTGCGGCTTTGTGCCGCAACAAATGGAGATGGAGAAATCCGACAATGGCTCGGTTGGGGATACCCATACCGCTCCCAGCAAGAAGTAAGTATTTTAAACGTTTTTCTGCTCTCGGCCGCGTTAAAAGAAAAAAAAAATTTGAGTGCAAAATTGCAATTTAGTGCAAATTAGTTTGTTAATTCAGATATTTCAAAATGGTGGTCAAATTGCGTAGCTTGTATTTCAAAAAAAAAAAAAAAATGGCGTGCTACAATTTCGGAAAATTGCAGCCTTACTTATAAATTCATCGGTAGTGTTTAGCTAACAGTTAAACTTTAATTACTTTAAGCTAACAGTTAAACTTTGATTACTAAACGTAACAAACAGTGTTTAATTATTAAATATTTTTTATTAAAAAGTGTTGAAGAAACACTATCGATTTTCATGAGATACTTTGTCAAATTCTCTCAAGTTATCAAAAAACCAATTTCGGATCAGGAGTAATACGTTCTATCCGAATAGATGGCTCGACCTGGCGGGGTCAAAAAAAAAACGAAAAAGAAAAAAATCCAATTCCAGATCGGGATTGGTGCGTTCCGTAGAGGACGTTCGACCCGGTTGGGTCAAAAAAAAAAATCCAATTCTAGATCGGGGTTGGTGCGTTCCGTAGAGGACGTTCGACTCGGTTGGGTCAAAAGAAAAAAAATCCAATTCCAGATCGGGGTTGCTGCGTTCCGCAGAGGACGTTCGACTCGGTTGGGTCATAGAGAAAAGAAATCCAATCCCAGATCGGGGTTGGTGCGTTCCGTAGTGGACGTGCTGCCCGGTTGGGTCCAAGAAAAGAAAACCAATCCTTGTCTCACACGTGAGCATACATTTGGGTGAAAATCTATAAATTAGGAAAACGGATTAACATCATGTCATGAAAATATGACTTAAATCAAAATATTAGGTAGTTCAATTACCTAAACTAAATATATTTACCGAAACGATAATTATTAAGACAATGCTAATGTAAATTTATGCAATGTTTTTTTGTAGGAAAATTACTAGATCTGCGACTAGAGAAGTAGCAGCGATGGCAAAAGCACTTGAGGAGGAAAGAAAGCTTAACTGTACTTTGCGAATGAAATTAAAAAAAGCGCGATCGGATAATAAACAGTTGGAGCATTCGCTCGCTGACGGTAGCTTTGTACGATTGCATTCTACTATGAATGAAGACAATTCGGCAAATGAGCAAAGCTCCATGTTGATGACGTCGATGACTAATTTGTCATTCGCATCACTTCAAGTGCCAGAATGTAAGCCAAGCGATGGTAAAGAAGATATCGATCGGAAAACCTATCAACAATGGAAGGATCTCCTTGAAGCATCCATGCAATTGGCTGGAGTGTCTGACGAGAACACAAAGATGAACATTTTTAAGATAAAAGGATTCAAGGTTTTGGACATTCTGGAAGGTACGGTTTCAAATGCTGATTCACCGGATATATGCTCAGCTCCGTATTCTAACGCAATCCATCGACTTGATTCGTTCTTCGGTTCTCGAGATTATCGGTTTTTACAGCGACAAAAGCTCAAATCAGTAACACCGAAAGCAGGGGAGACTTCTACCAAATACGTGAAACGGGTAATTGCAGTTGCGAAGTTATGTGACTACGATGAGGCAATCTTGGTTGAACAGGTCTCGGACACAATTCAGACCCATGCTTCAAATAGCAAAGTTCGGGAATTAGCCAGAAAGTTTATGCGCAAAGGTGGACCACTGGGAAAATTATTGGACAAGATTCGTGAATTAGAAATAGACCGAATGAATGAAGATATATACGAGAAGAATCACCAGCAATTGCCACAGGAGGTTCAAGTGCCAGCGGTTGCTGTCGACAATTCAAGAAATGAATACTCGAACAACAACCGGTTTGGCAACCAGCGAAACCGACGCGGGGGTAACTGGAAAAGTGATAGAGCAAGAGGTGGAAGAGGTGCGGTGCGACGTGGATACGTTAGAGAGGCTGCTACACAGCATAACAAGTGCTGGAGGTGCTTAAGTTATCGTCATAGTGCATCAGAGTGCTGGGCGATTCAACAGTCGTGTCATCGTTGCCTACGGCTGGGGCATGTAGCACGAGCTTGCCATCAAAACCCTTCGTCGGCTTCGGTAAAGCGACGCATTAGCACCGGTGATAACGAAGATGCTTCTACGTCTAAGAAAGTCACTGTTGTCAAGCAGGATGATGATATGGCAGTTAATGATGGAGTAAGTTCACCATCTCCTTCATAATTATCATTGGACCATATATTCAATTCACTAAATTTAATTTTTTTCTTAAGATGTTAAGATTAACTTCTGTAAAATGATTCTAATATTGATACTGGATTAATTTTTTTAGCCAGAAGCTATGTGATTTGTAACTTAAGTAAATTTGATTGAAGTTAATAAAAGAATGTAATAAATATAAACATGGCATGTTTAACTCTGATTAAAGCGATATGTTAACACTACCAATCTTGCTTTCCAGGAATATTCGTACAAGTCTAAAGCGAGGGATGGTCAAAGAGATGATAAGAATGACACGTTTTCTGAATCTGATAAAAGCATTGCTGGAGTTCATGGTTCGTTGAACTGCAATGAAGCTGGAGTAATTGTCGGTAAAATAGCGGGGTTTAAAGTCCGCTTTTTAATTGACTCAGGCGCAGACGTCAACACAATTGGAAACGAAACATTTAAGATGTTATTACAGGATAATGAGTCCAGAACTGGGATATTCTGCATCCACTATGGCACGGACCGGCCACTTAGGGCTTATGCGTCTGTAGATCAGATAGATGTAGTAGCGACATTTGTAGCAGAGTTAACCCTTAGTGTCGATCGACCTCGGTATATGGAAAAATTTTATGTTGTCGATAAAGCACGCCCATTATTGGGTAGATACACTGCAATTAGATACAGTGTACTGCAGCTAGGTTTGGGTGTTCCAATTCGAACTCGGGTAGACTTTCCTGGTGAAATTCTTTCACTGAATGTTTCTGAAGAGTTTCCAAAGTTCAACGTCCCACCGGTGATTCTCAGATATGATCACAATATGCCGCCATCAAGAAAGATCTTTGCGAACATCCCACCGGCATTTAAAGCTGAGACTGAGCAACGTATTCATGACCTTTTGGCTTCTGGCATTATTGAGCGCGTAACGGGCTCAATGGATAAATCATATTGCTCATCCCTTTTAGTAGTACCTAAAAGTAAAAATGATATTAGATTGGTAGTAGATCTCAGAGGGCCAAATGAAGCGATAATTCGAACACAATTCAAGATGCCAACTTTGGAATCCATTCTCTCCGATCTACCAGATTGTAAATGGTTCTCTACGATCGACTTGACCAGCGCATTTTTCCACGTCGTCTTGCATGAAAATTCGCGCCACCTAACTAATTTTTTTGCTGGAGACGCAATGTATCGATTCCAGAGACTTCCATTTGGTTTGACGAACACTCCTGATATATTTCAGGAGATTATGCAGACGATCGTATTAGCAGGATGTAAAGGAGTGCGTAATTACCTTGATGACATTCTGATATCTGGAAAATCTAAATCAGAACACGATGAGAACTTAAAGGAAGTCATGCGCAGACTTAGCGATCATAATGTTCGCATAAACGATGAGAAGTGTTTTTGGAAAACAGTCAGTGAAATTTATCGGGTTCCAATTAGGTCACGATGGACTTAGAGTCGAAGAAGAAAAACTAAAAGCAATTCGAGGTTTCCGTAAACCCGAAACACAACAGGAAGTGAAGAGTTTCTTAGAGTTAATGAACTTTACGGAACGTTTCATCCCTAACAGAGCTGACAAGACTAAAAAATTAAGGGAACTCGTCAAATCGGAAAGTTTTTATTGGAGCAAGGAAGAAGAGGCAGAATTTGTGTTCTTAAAAGAGGAAGCGTTGAAGACCATATCAAAGCTTGGATATTTCGGTGTTGAGGATGATACGGAGCTTTACGTCGACGCCTCTCCGTTTGGATTGGGTGCAGTACTTGTACAGCATAACAAAGAAGGAATTCCAAGAGTTATTTCTTGTGCTTCCAAGGCTTTAACGGCAGCCGAAATGAGATATCCGCATACGCAAAAGGAATCTCTAGCGATGGTCTGGGGAATCGAAAGATTCACGTTTTACCTCACTGGGAAAAGCTTCGTGGTTCGCACTGATTCCGAGGCCAACGAATTCATTTTCGGGAAAGGATACAAATTGAGCAAGCGAGCAGTCTCGCGTGCAGAATCGTGGGCCTTACGTCTTCAGGCTTACGATTTTAAGGTCAAGCGAATTCCAGGAGAGATGAATGTTGCGGACGCTCTCTCGCGACTGATATCAAAATCCCAAGTGGACGAGCCCTTTGAGGAAGAAGACGAAGAAAATTTAGTATATTCATTGGAAGCTGGTTCTATGAATATAACGTGGCAGGACATCGAAATTGAATCGGAGAATGATGATGATCTGATTGAAGTGTGTAGAGCCATGAGGTCCGGAATCTGGCCAAAGCATTTGATTAGTTATGAGGCGCAATCAAAAGATTTGCGAGTTTTAGGTCAAATGCTATTAAAGCAAGACAAGGTTGTTCTTCCTTCAAGTTTACACTTAAAGGCCGTTGAAGAAGCTCACAAGGGGCATATCGGATGCCCTGCGATGAAGAGGATACTTAGAGATTTTTTTGGTGGCCTGGTATGAGTGGTGATGTAGAAAAATTTGTAAGAAACTGCAACACGTGCGTTATCATTTCCAAAAGGAATCCGCCAATTCCACTCTCGAATCGTCAGTTACCTGAAGGTCCATGGCAGATATTACAGGTCGATTTTTTGACAGTTCGTGGTTGCGGTTTTGGAGAGTTCATGGTATTGGTCGATACGTACTCCAGATTTCTGACAGTAGTTGAAATGAGGTCTACAGATGCGAGAAACACCAATGATGTTCTTCAGAAGATATTTTTCTGCTGGGGACTTCCGCTTATTCTTCAAAGCGATAATGGACCGCCTTTCCAGAGCAACGAATTTATACGGTTTTGGGAAGACAAAGGTGTGAAAGTAAGAAAATCAATTCCCCTCAGCCCGCAGACAAACGGCGCAGTAGAACGCCAGAATCAATCAATCATTAAAGCTTTGACAGCAGCAAAAGTTGATGGTGCACTACAGGAGTATGTACACGTGCATAACACACTCAAACACCATGCTAGACTTGGAATTACCCCTTTTGAGTTACTAGTAGGGTGGAGATACAGAGGTACATTCCCTTCTCTGTGGAGTTCGGAATCGGCAAGTATTCTCGACCGAGACGACGTGCGAGACACGGAAGCAACGACGAAACTTCAAAGCAAGAAGTATGCAGATTCTCGCAGGGGCGCACAACTATCAGATATTACTGCTGGAGATATTGTACTGATGGCAATCCCAAAGAAAGGCAAAACAGACACGTTATTCTCTAATGAGCGATTCACCGTTCTTGCGCGTGATGGAGCTAAGGTAGTGATTAGAAGTGATCGGGGTGTCCAATATACACGAAGTATTAATGATCTTAAACGAACCCCGGTATACAGTCGAGAAACAGACGAGGAAGTAGTCAACCCTGAAGACAAATTAACAGCCATTAGTGAAAATGAGGACATAGACGATGAAAATCTAGCTGGGAAACCAATAAAACGATCATCTCGAACTATTCGCAAACCCGAAAGATTTAAGGACATGCGGTTGTACAATATTTTCCAATAGGTACAGTGTCCATAATTACTGTCATATAATCTTGAAAAAAATATTAAAAAAAAAATAAAAATATATATAAAAAAGTTAAAATGTACATGAAAAATTTAAATGCTAGAGTATTTCTTAGCTAGATCTACTTCAATATTATTAAACATACAATTTTACCATTTTACTGTCGATGCTCCACATGTTTTCGTACTAACCGCAACATTGAAGCATGGCAGATACAGGAACGTTTTTGAATATTTCTAAGCGTGGGCGCAAAAGTCCTGCATACTGCATACTGTTTACGTTAAACCTGATGCGTACGTACTCTAATAAAGCCTCCGGCACCATGCATATTGGCTACAAGTGTCCCCATACGCGTAATTGTTCTCAAAATACTGTAGGATAGAAAGTGTGTAAACAAACCACAAACTGTTACTTATAATATAATCCTACTGAAATAAGTAAACTTACGGTGTCAAAACTGCCATTAATTTCCAACACCAAGGTGAACTTACCACTAAACCAAAAATCGCTGATACAGTGGACCCCCGTTCGTTTGAACGATTCCTCATGCAAACTAACGGGGTTACTTTTTAATTTGAACAACTGGCCACCCTAAATATGCTGAAACTCGTATGAACTGGCCGCCCTGCTCTTTGTTATTGTTTTGGTGGTTTGATTCAGTTGGCAGTGGCAAGCAGCGAATATTTCATTCTCCGATGGAATTTCTATCGTAATCGTTGGGAAACGGAATGTGAAACTGATTAAACATGCTAGATCAGTACGAAAAAATCGTGTTTATGTGCATTGTCTGCATGAGCAAATGATGCCATGTTGAGAATGACATTTGAACCATTTTTAATTTGCACGTCGTGCAAACCAACGGGGTTCACATTAAAAAGTGTTCAGATTAAAAACGGTCAAACGAACGGGGGTCCACGGTATTTAGCATTTTATTAGGACGCCAAAAAATTAACTTTTTTTTTTTTTATTTGTGTTGTCACTGAGACGGCTAAGACCATTGTTGGTCCATCTTGCCAAGTTGACTATCCGTTGATATGTGATGGAGTAAAGTGGTGTACGTATGTGTAGTTTAAGAACCGAGGGTGGTCTTGATCATATTTGGATTTTTGTTTCTTTTAGGAATTTAGTTATTTGATTCATTTCAGGTTCGCATTCTTCGGTAAGTACACTGGTTAAAGGTTTGCAGTATTCTAGAGCTGGATATTTTGCTCGAATGTTGTTATATTTTGGGCAATAATACAGAATGTGTTCAATGTTTTCCGTTTCTGAGCATAATTCACAACGATCATTGGTTTCCCAATTCCATGTGGCTCTTCTATCTTTGGTCATCATGTGACCTGATCTAAGTCTGTTGAGGACTCTTATTTCTGTCGTTTTGAGAGTCGTACCTTTAAACCATATATGTTGTTTTGGAATTTTTTGTATTTTTGAGTACCACTGACCTTTCATTTCGCTTGTTTTTCTGAATTTACTTTTCCAGTCGTCCCAGGATTCCGTTTTGGAAAAGATTTCAGCGTCTCCAATTGTTAGAGAATTAAACATTGTCTGATTTATTGTTGTTGTCTCTACTGCGATAGCGTCTGCAATCTCGTTACCCTTAATACCTTTGTGGCTAGGAACCCACTGAATTTTAAAGTACCTTGCTCCAGGTTCGTAAAGTTTTCTGTATATAGCGGATGCGATATAATTTTCATGGACCTTGTGAGTGTTTATAAGAAGATTGCAGGCACTTGCGGAATCAGTAAGAATGACTGTTTTGCCGTATTTTTGTTTGGAGCTCCATTCGATTGCTTCGTAGATCGCTAAAAGCTCCCCATTAGTGATTGTGGTGTTTTTGTTTACTTTTTCAGCTTTGAAGATATTTGCGGTTTCGTCGTAGATGGCAAAGGCAGTGCCGTTTTTCGTTTTACTAGCATCAGTAAATATTCGTGTATGTTGCTTGTATGTTGTATTTATCGCTTCATTATATAGGAGTTGCCATTGTGGCGCTGGCATATTGTTTTTATTTGACTGGCCGGGAACTAATTTGGTTTTTATTCTCTCCGTGATGTCCATCTCCGGTATAAGCCGCTTCCTTGTAAGCCACGCTATTTCTTTGTCTTTCGGGTGGGTTTGCATTAACACGTCAATATGCTTGTCTGCAACATATGTAAGATACGTTCCGTTTGGTTCTCCCCTGGAGAGCGTTTTTTGTACAAATGTTGCTAGCTGGTTCTGAAAGTATCCGGATCTGATAATTTCCTTTTTGGTCCGAAGTTCCCTCCTTACGTCTAAGGGGAGTTGGCCAGTTTCAGAGAGCATTACGTGTATGGGAGTAGTTCTAAGGTAACCCATCGAAATTCTAATAAAGGAATTCTGGATTGTCTGTAATTTTTGGAGATTGGTGTCAGCCGCTCCGCCGTATATCGATGCACCGTACTCCAACCTACTTCTTATTAAGGCGTTACCAATCTTGACTAGTGTTTCCGGGTTGGTTTCGCTTTTCCTACCACTTAGCAGTTTTATTAACGGAATTTTTTTTGCGGCTTTCTGGGCGATTTCTGCGATATGTTTTCTATGTCTAAGTTCTCTGTCTAAAGTGAAACCAAGATACTTATGGACGTTGACCAAGCTAATCCTTTCTCCTTTAATAGAAATTCGCAGGTGGTCGGTTTGCTTTCTTGTGAACGGGATTACTGCGCTCTTTTTGGGGTTTATAGCCAGTCCTAGATTGTCCATCATTTCGATTAATTTAGTGAGGAATCTATTTAATCTAGACGCCGCGCCTTCTAGTGTGCTATCAACCACAATAACCGCGAAATCGTCCGCGAATTGGACTAATTCTCCCTCGTCTCCGTTCATATCGTGCAATTCTGCAGTGTATAAATTAAAAAGAATGGGGGAAAGGGGACATCCCTGGGGTAAGCCTTCGCTAACATTAATGTTGACGTTTCCTTCATCGGTTTTCAGTATCAAGTCTCGGGATGTTAGGTACTCGTGTAGCCAAGAGATTAATTTCCAAGGTATTTTCAGTTTCACTAATGTTTTGAGGAGGCAAGAGGTTTTTACCGAGTCAAAGGCTTTGGATATATCCAGGAAGGCTACAATGCATTCTTCCCTTTGAGCTTGTTTTCCGCGATAGCGTTGACGACGTAATTAACACAAGATGTTGAAGAGGTATGCTTCCTGAACCCGAAGGAGTTGTTCGGTATTAGTTGTTTCAAATCTGCGATTTCTGTGATTCGATTTTTGACGGCGGAGTTGATTAACTTGATGTTGACGTTCATTAGGGCTATAGGCCGTTTTGAATTTGGAAGAGATTGGTCGCAGTTTGGAATGGGACGGATTTCCGTGCAACGCCATCTTGGTGGGATGTTCTCCTCAATAAAGACTCTGCTCAACATTTCACATATTTTAAACAAGATATCTGGCTCGAGTTTTTTTAATATATCGTAGGACATCCCGTCCTCTCCTGCGGCTGAGTGGTTCTTTCTAGTGTTTAATGTTTTTAAGATTTCTTCTGCTTTCAACGGTGTCTCGTATCCGTCGAGGTCTTTTTCCGAGCTTCCGTATGGAAGTAAAATAGAGCTTTGCTTATTGCCGAAATAGTAGTGCATGAATTTTTTTCCGTCTTGTAATGATAGTGGAATGTTTTTCCTTACTTGTCCCGTTAGAGAGGTATCTATTCCCTTAACGATGTTCCAAAGGTGTTTGGCTGGAGTGCCCTCGTCGATTTTTTGTGATAAATCTTTGATATACGCTCGCTTCTTTTTCCTGAATTCTCTTTTGAAGATTGCCCTTTGCTTCTGAAGGGCTAGGTAACTTGTCCTTGTTTTGGTCTGATTATATTGCCTCAAGGCAATACGCTTATCTTGGTACAGGGCTGAGAGGTCCTCATTCCACCATTTTTTTAAGTAGTTGGTTTTTTTTATTTTTGACCACATAAGTCGATTTGTCCAAGGCCTCTTCGAATATGCATTGCATTTCCGTTGGTGAGTATATGAATTGGGGTCTTATAGAGTTTATAATGTTAACGACCTTTTCCCGGTTTATTTTTTTGTAGCATCCCTGTGCTATCGGATTGTCTGAACTAATTTGCATTTGAATGGCAAGATGGTCGCTTAAATCTTCCGTCTTGACAGTCCATGAGCTTTTGCGTACGATTCCAGACGTTGCTAAGGTCAGGTCCACTGCGGAATCTCTACTGTCTAGCTTTGCCGTCATTGTGGGTTGCCCGTCATTGAGCAAGATAAGGTTTGAGTTGGTTATAAGCTCATCTAAGAGTCTGCCTCTTGCACGCATTGGAACCGTTGAGCACCAGCTTGGGTGGTGAGCGTTAAAGTCTCCAGCGACCACAATCTGTTGGTCTAACGTGTCCAGCCGGGGGGCTCCGTAGCCGCAAGGTTACCGAGTCTGCTTTGACAAGCGAGTGGTCGTGGGTTCGAATCTTAGTAGAATCAAGCCATTCTCGATGTCAAGTGACTTTAGCATGGGTTTATTCTCAGGCCCCTCCATTTACCCTTCCTTCGTGCTGAATTCTATATTTACCCTCTGAAGCCTCTTAACAGTGCAAATGTCCCTCCTATAGTTAAGTGTACTGGTCAGAGGTACGAATGAGTCCTCGCCAGGGACGGCTATAATATGGGATAGTGCTGACAGCGAGGAATAAGTGGGTAAAGTAGATTAAGCTTTGAAGGAAGGGTAAACCCCAATACACGCAAGCACGCATAAAATTTAATAAGCATATCGCTCACTCAATAGCGATTATAGCAAAAAGAAATGCAGTGCAGGTCATACAGCAAACACCCGGGCGATATTACAATAGATCAACTATACTGGTCGCAGTAATGAGTCCACACATGGAAAAAAAAACGTGTCCAGCCAGTTGAAGAGTTGTTTGAGATCTTCAAGTGCGTCCCTGTTATTATTTGGAGGTAAATCAACCCGGTAACAATGTGACAGCTCCCATACTAATCAAACGTACCTAAAACTGCTGGTTCATGGTTCACGACAGATGTTTGAAAACGGCGTAAATATCGAAGAAAGAGTTTATTATCATTTGTTTTGGCAAATCCCTTGTGCATATAAGATCTGAATTGGTTTATTATTTCAATAGAGTATTTTACGAACTGACAATATTATGTCAAGTACCAAAACGTTTCCGTGGTAATGACAATAGCAGCATAACTGGTTCTTCTGTCATAATAACATGCTCTATTTGGTTCTGTCATATAACAGTGTGTTTTTTGTACAACTGCAACGATCTCTATTGCTTGGATTTACTCTTGAATTTTGCTTAACTTGTTCTGTTAACGACAAAATCGATCCAGCAATCATGAAAGAGCAATTCATTTTGAATTGCGCAGCGGATAACTTTTAATGAAACACGCAATATTCAAATACTTTAGAGCAGACAACTCGTACACAAGAATGACAATCTTGTAATAAATACCGCTTTTTATCTTGTAAACAAATCAATCAAACAACCCACCAAGAATTCAAACAGTTTTACCGAAAACATGAAATAATGCTGAAATAATCAATACGCACTTTTCAAATCGTTGTCCAGACAGCTTTTTGCGTTCACATTTAACGTAACAAAAATTAACATTTCCTTTGGAAATCGAAGGTGCGTCAATTTTGACTGGCACGTAAAAACGATCGTCGCGACATTTTTGACACTGGCGGGTGTTATGGCAAACTGTTAATAACTGTCACTTTGTTACGGGGTAGAGGTAAATACACAGAAACTATGATAAGTGGATCGAAACCTTTAGATATTTGTGCCCCGACTAACTCTAGAAATTTGAAGTTCGGCACGTCAATTTCCTTGCACATGAGTGTGGAGCCAATAAGAATCCCGACACCTCCGTAGCCGTTGGGTCGCCTTTTGGAAATAAATTCGAAGTTTTTAATTCTGAAGGGTTCGTTCTCTTTCAGCCAAATTTCTTGAAGTAATGCTATTTGAATGTTGTTTTCTATCAGAAAGGCATATAGTTCTTCTCTTGATTGATCAGGGCGTATGCTTTGAATGTTTATTTGTAGTATGTTGAGTTCTTTACAAGACATTGCTCATTGGTGTTGCTATTCTTCAGTCTTCTGTGGAGAGGTTAAAAGTTTCTGTTTGTAGGATGTCGTTTATTTTGCCAAACGCTTGAATGAGTAGTTGATCCGAGTCTAGTTCTGTCCTTGGATTTTGAATGTTTTCAGCTAGCTGGTCTCGAAGGTCAGAAAGCGGCTTCAACCATGTTCTTAAACGAAGCTGTCGCAGTAAATCAATACGAACTTGGGCTAGAATTTCTTCGACCACTGTGGCGTTAATAGTCTTGCCCAATCGGTTCTCTATATCGGATGTTGTTGGATCTTGTGGTTGGACGTTCGTTTGTCTATTTGCCTTCTGAGTATTATGTATTTGTGAAGATTTTCTCCAGTTTCTCTGGTTGACAGAGCTCTGGGTGTTGGCTTCGTTGTCTGTTATACCGTTTTGTGAGACGGAAACCAGTTCCGGAAATTCTTCTTCAGTTTCTAGTAGCTGGAATCTATTCTCTAGTTTTGGGAAGTTTAGCTCTGCTTCGGCGTATGTTGAGCCTTGGTTTCGCATTTGGTTTATGATCCGTACTCTTCTCTGGCGTTCGACGCAGTTACGGTTATCAGCTGAGTGATCGCCACGGCAGTTTGGGCAGCAGGTCGACTGTGTGCAGTTTTCAGTGTTGTGTTCCTTGCTGCAATTTTGACAGCGCTGTTTGGAGCGACAATGTTTCGCTGTATGACCAAATCTCCAACAGTTTTTGCACTGTTTTACTGGAAAAACGTAGATCTCGGTGCGAAAGGCACACCCGTAAAAATATACAGGCTTCGGCACTTGTTTTCCTTCCACAGTGATTTTGATGTTGGTTGTTGGTATCAAATCTGTATTTCCTTTGCGGAATATTCTTTCCACCTTATTGATTTGATAATCGCTCGCTGCGTTTTCTCGCAATTCTTTTTCGTCGAAGTCGAGAGGAACGCCTTTAATTAGTAAGACTGTTTCTTTAAAGTATTTGGGAATGAAGAGTTTTAGATTATGTGGTTCGAAGTTTATGCCCTTAAGCTTGGGGTATTGGCTGCTTTCCTTAAGTTCGATTTTGAATCTGAAATTGCCGATTTTAGTTATTTCGTTAAATCCGTGAAATTTAGCACTAGACAAAATTCTCCCTACAGCTACTGGGTGGGAGGGAAATGGTTTTTCTAAGTCGTGGGGTTCCAAAAACACATCTTTTAGATTATCTTGATGGCCGCTTTTCGACACCTGTCCAGAGCTTCTAGGCAGATCTCCTGCGGGTAGATTTGCCTTATCTTTCACTCTAGAGTCAGATGTGCGACGCACAATCGAGGGTGGTTTAGATGATTTATTTGGCTGGATCGGATAGTTAACACCGGAGCTTCCAGCCTTTGAAGTTTGGGATCTAGTAGAAATCGTTGGCATTTGTATGCTGGTATGTGTTCTGCTTTCACACTTTCGCCCAGCTTTTGATCAAAGATCAAAATGGCTACGCTTTCCCGGGTTTGGTTTTGGAGTTTTACGTCACGCTTCATCGTGATTGGTCGATTTACGATTTCACCCACACCATGATGAAATTTCTTCATTGCACTAACACCACTTAACCAACTTTGCCACACCTGTATATATCACATTGGCTCTGCCCAGCCATCCCGGCTATCTTGTTTCGAACACAAGAATGCCAGGTGATTTTTTTTCAGAAATCTGCACAAAAGAAATTTATCCTCAAGAAAATAGTAATAAAGATTGCTGATGTGCGACCTGTGCGGCTGCATTAGTGGTGTGTGTACATTAAAATTTGCAGATGCAAACAAACCGCGTTTATAAACTTTATAAACGCATATACGTATGGTATACGCGGTGAAGTGTGCGTGCGTTAAATGTCAGCAATCTCTAATGTCATCTTGTCATCACATCTGGCATCTCTGTTTCGAAATCGACTTAGAATGTCTGAAATATTTCAGGGGTGGAATTATAGTTAAGGTCTTGGTTGTTTCTGTACTGAATTCAATGTGATTATAAATATGAAGGTATAATTTATTTTTATTATGGTTATTTGAATTCGACTAACTGTATGAGACGAAACATCGGATCCAAACAACTCCAAAATAATGTAGCGAGCGTTTTTAAGTCTAAAAAAATCGTATTTCTAGAGATGTATGTATTGTATTTAAATTATAGACACCAATAATTTCACTGTAGCTAGAGGCAATTTTCTTTTGGTTTGTAAACGGTTGTAATATTATCGATAATGTCAGCTAGTTAGTATTTTTTTATGCGTGCGTTGCAGACGTCGCTTGTCCACTTTGTTTACTTGCGCATTTAAAATACAGTACGGAGTTCTGAGAGTAGGGGAGGAGAGGAATGTAGGTAATATATGTTGATAAATTGAAATAAGCTTAGAATACTCTACACTATACTAAAAAATGGTAAAACAATTCAATAGTCCATGAACTAGATTAGATGCGACGAAAAAAAACGGATTCAAAATAAATTCAATTGACAAATTCAGTGATTTCGATTTAGTGTGCATTCGCCTAGTTTCGAGTTCAGGAAAGAAAGAGATAACCTAGGACAGGACGTGCCAACTGGCTTCTTTCTCTTCTTTTGATTATGACCGCCATCCCGATTGAATATTCTTTGTACACTCTGCACCACTGTTGCCTGCACATATTGTTTTAAGAATAACTTCGTTTGCCGAAAAACAGCTCCCGAATACGCCACAATTAATGCGACCAAAATCATGTTTTGCATTTCATTTTGAATATTAAAATTCGTGTACAAACAAAACTAATATAGAACCAAGCATAGAATTACCAGAATACAAAAGAAATCAAAATTCGGAAATAATAACTTATTGACGTATTCCCACTAATGAGTTTCAGCAACACTAAAAGCGATTCCGCGTTATATTTTCCAGTGAACGGTTGCTCGTTACTTTCAGCCAATCAGAAATTGGGTCAATTTTGGGTCAACGCCGCGGTTGACACTTGGCACGTCCTGTCCTACTGTGTTACCTGACTCACTGCGAAATGCGTTGTATTCGCGGTATCGTGTTGGTTCGAAAGGTTTCGAAAAATATCGCCCTTGTATCGAAAATATCGTTAATTTTGATCACTAAAAATAACGTACTTAAACATTATATTTCATGTGCCAGTAGTACGCAATAATTGTATTGTGAAACTGAATTGTTATTTATGCAACTTTTTACAAATTAAATTAAATTAAATTAAATTATAAACGAATAAAACGCATGGTTACGTTTTATTTCAATAATACGCATATTCGCAGTGAGTCAGGTAAAACAGTAGGAGATAACTTTAAACGATGTGTGATGTGTCAGAGTACAAAGGAAAGAGAAAAAGGTATCACGCTCTCTAGAATTCTGAAAAATTGGGGAAACCCGTCTGCAGAGCTTCGACTGAGATCAGTTTTTAGACTAATGTGAATAAAGGCAGTTGTGCATAAAAGTATTGTAAAAAAAATGGAGATGGAGAAATCCGACACAGGTCAGAGCATTTTTTATAGATTTTGTTGATGCAAGTCATCTGTTTTCGGCAGTCAAAGCACACATACTTCAGCGAGACGTTGTCCCGTAAGGCGGCAGCAACCGAAGATTTCAACTCGCAGCATTTCGTGTGGAGAATTTGTCCGCCCAAACCGAAGCAGTACACTCTATCGGTTTCTTCTTTGATCTTATGGGCGCACGCGCTGCAAGTCACCGATGTCATTGTGGCGCCGCGCAGTCCCGGCTAACCCCCAACCTACCAAGTGGGGTTTGTGTCTGTATCTTATTGTCGGAGCACACTAATTTCAACGGGGAGACGATACCGTTTAAATGCTAAAAACCGCAACCTTGGGCACCAAATCGACTGTCCGTATATTAAAGTGAATTAGAAAACCACTTATCTTCACTATGATGTATCATACACAACGCGGGACACCGTATTACATATTAAAAAGCCCGATTTAATCCACCTAGTGGTGAAAGGAACCTTTGTTATACGGTCTTACTTGATATTTGAGATAGAAATCGACACGTTTTCGGAGCATAATTCATCTATTGGTTAACGTTGCGTAGTGCGTTGGCTTAGATAAAATTTTTGAAAATTGAATATGTTTACAAAATTTGAACAAAATAGGAGCACTTATAAAGTTTGATAGAGCCTTTTTTCATGAAACTGCTGAGTAAGGATAAGTAAGTTGTTAATAATTTGAGTAAGTGTATGTAAAAGTAGGTTGTAAGAGCAAATATTATTCTTTACCATATACATTGCGTAGTAAAGGTCTAGTTTATAGGTTTTGGAACTATGTATAATTTCTTGTAATGTCATTCTATTTGATTCATATCAATAAAGTTTTCTAGAATAAATTTCAATAATTTTTATTAACCTTCGGTTACTCACGCTGTTGTATTTTGTATTTTGAACGCCATATTGTTATAAAGTTACAAATCGTTGTTAAATTAACGTATATTCTTCAATAAACTTGTCATGAGCCAAATGTCATTATTATTCAATGCATTAATACTTTAAATTATTGGGAAAGATCAGCACAAACTGCCATCACAGAAACGAAGCTATCAGCATGTAAGGTGTACCGGAATTGACCTCAACTGGAATTTTCTCTCGTTTCTTCATATGGAAAAAAAGTGTCTGTATGCAGCAAAACTATCAGCAAATCTCGGGTATTTTTTCATATAAATCTATGTGGCAATGAGAGATTCTCTTCATGTCTCCTCTCTTCTGTTTTTTAACACATCAGCTTTACATGAATCGGTTTCTGGAGTTACTAGTTAGATAAATGTGTTGAAAATTTGCTTTTTTATGCATTTATGTAGCCGTGAAAAGCGGAAGAGAGGAGACGCAAAGAGAATCTCTCATTGTTACATGGGTCTGTTTGAAAAATTACCCGAGAAATGTAATATGTTTAAAATGTATCCGTCTGTTGGTAGTCGAGTAATTCGGGGTCAAAATTAGGGTATTTTATATAATCAAAGTTCTACAGTTCCTAAACAAGCAAACATAGAGGTATACTATGTTCTGCGAAGTTGTGTATTTTTATTGTTTTTACAACTTTGTGGTACATGAAAAAGTCATACAACAATTACAAAACGAGTAAAATGGAAAAACTGGTATTACATATTCATGTACAATAAATAAGATTTTTCTATCTTCGCTGAAGAGATAGAAGGTGGCTGTCTTCAGCAAAATTTCTTGTAATAATATGCTCTGAAACTTTACGGAACACATCAATGTGTTATATTGTAACTGAAGAAAAATATTTTTTTTTATTTCACTTTTAGGGGGATTAGTCGAAGTTTAAATTCTACCAGACAATAGAGTATTCAATTTCAAGAAACTCTTCCAAAGGTTCGATAAACCTAAAACCAAGTTTTCCCAGTCAAAACTCTTGTGCGCACGTTTTTTTTTGTTTTGGGCTATTGTGCGCGCGAGTAACCGTGTTACAAAAGTTGGCGCGAGTGTTCGAGGGGTAATATCTTTTGACCGGCAAAACCAATTCTTCTGAAATTTTGCAAATATATTAACAGCATTAAAACCCGCGAATGCAATATACCGTCGAATTAGAAATTAATGGGCAGCTAAAATTCTTGGATACCATCTTACGTATACAGAACGACAAAATATCAACGGAATGGTTTCCAAAAGATCCAAATACTAGATATTTAGACTTTAATTCTGTTAGTCCTTTTTGTCATAAGAAAAACACGGTAGTCGCTTTGGTTGATAGGGCTTTACAGTTGACAGATGCCGAAATTAGACCGAAAACATTACAAACAGTAAAGACAATGCTACATAAAAATCACTATCCCTGCTATTTCGTAGAAAAGGTAATAAAACAAAGACTACACAGGATGTACAATACGTTAGAAGTACCAGGCAAAGAAACAACTCAACAATTCGTGACAATTCCCTATGTTGCCGGTTTAGGTGAAAAGTTAGGCAGATATTTAAGACAATTTAAGATTAATGTTGCTTACAGACCAACCGACAAAGTAAAAAACCCGAATTAATCCACCTAGCGGCGTGACCTAGCCTTTCTACTGCCACAATAATCATTATTTAATTTCTCAGGAACATCTATAATTAACTTGACTATATTTTTAAATATCCGTTCCGTATTCCTCAAAATCCTTATTTGCCAGTAAAATTCACAACGTATTGCGTAGAATAATTATATTTTCTTTCCTTGGCTGCGTAAATACTTGTAAGCGTCATTTATGTTATTTGATGAACACCTTATTTAGTTTTATAATCGGTCGGCCTTAACTTTTGGGTTTCAGAGCCACATACGAAACTTGTTTTGAACTGACAATATGAAATATGTGTTCATAGCATATTTTTTGATATTTTTTTTTTGAGTGGTTGTAACCCAAAGGGTAGATTTTTTTGATATTTTGATATTAATACCATGCGTTCTAAAGTTAGCATCTTTGAAAAACAAGAGTTCAGAAAAATTATTATATTTCGCTTTTGAAGAAAAAGGATATCTACAACAAAATGATTAATCTCAAAATTTTACTATTAGTTTGCTTGGCTTCAATTTTGCAATATATCTGAATTAGAAAAAATAACTGAATAGAGCATTAGATATGAAAAAGAGAAATTGAACTTTTTCTTAGCTGGCGCTCCTTCAGATAATTATTTTTGCATGAAAATCAAAACTTAAGCTTCTTTTGAAAGTACTTTCATGAAAAGATAGTCATTAACTTGATCACATCGTTTTTCCAATGTTAGAGGGTTAGGAAAATAAGATGAGGTCGAAAAATATTGCAAAAACTGCGCCATAAACATGCTTGAGAATGAGAAATATGATCGATATGATTTCCAGTGCTTGTTATTTTTGATTTATTTATTAAAACATGATACATGACATAAGACATCTGTCCTTTAAAATGTCACTAACGAAAACAAATCTTACAAAGTTACTAGCGTGCAACGTTTACTTCCTATTTTTCATATAACATTTCTAAGCTCTAGTATCTATGGATTGAAAAGAGCATCTATTAATGCGCAAAATTTGTATGAAATTTGTATAGAGTAAGGAGGGGTAAAAGTGCGATGAGGGTAAAAGTGCGATTCAATGATTTATCAGTGCGGATTCCGAGTAAATTGACTACATTGCCATGGATGGGTGAGTACTTTGACAGCTTAAATCTATCATAAACATTTGTTGTTTACGAATCATAGTTACTGAGTTATGGGTAAATGTTATTTTAGAACGGTTTTGATGTAATATTTCGTTGTACGGCAAATACGATATCAACAGGAGGATATTACTTATTGACAAATTGTAGCAGCGTTTTACATCACTCAGATATCTCTCTTGAAATTGCGGTAAGAAGAATTTACAAAATATATTTTGCTTTTCCATAATTTAATCAAACCCCGTCAAGCGCCTAGCGGGGCAAAAGTTCGATTTATTGACGGGGTAAAAGTTCGATTCATGGTTCGAGAATCTAACTCATTTTACTGACGGGACGACGACACTATGCAAGTCCTTGCGACTTGTAAGGTACCGCGCGCGACGCTGTTCGTCCGTTAGTGTTATAGTCGCGATTCTCAACGGGGTTGTTCGGGGGAAAGGTTTCGTTTCTATCACGGAGCAAAAAAAAAATCCAGTTTCAAACGAAATTTTTATAACAACCTAAAAATATTTTTGTTTCAAAACGAAATTCTATTTGATTCAAGAAAATAACAGTTTTGAATTAAAAATAAAGTATTGTCAAATTGAGTTTTCGATGCAAATATTTTCATTTCAATCATACATATCCGTTTGAAACGAAATGAAATTTCTGTTTGTGCGTGAAACAATCATAAATGTGGTTGAAACTTCATTTTTACCTTTGTTATAGAGTAAGGATGGTATTTAATGATTTATCGGTGCAGATCCCGAGTAAATTGACTACATTGGCATTAATGGGTGACTACTTTGTCAGCTTGAATCTAACGTAAACTTTGATTGCTTACGAAGCATAGTTGCTGGGTTATGTGCAAATGTTATTTTAGGGCGGTTTAGATGTAATTTTTTGTTATACGGGTAATATGATATCAACAGGAGGATATTACTTGTTGAAAATTTGTAGCAGTGTTTTACATCACTCGCATATCGGTTTTGAAAATACTGTGAAAAGAGTTTACAAAATATATTTCGCTTTTCCATAATTTAATCAAACCCCGTCAATGGAGTAAAGGTGCGATTCACGGACGGGGCAAAAATGTATAGCTTATATACAGCTTTTGGCACTATATTACAGATACTAGAAATGGAAGATCTGCAGAAAACTGTACTCTACAGATGTTGGTCGATGGAAAACAATGTTTTTCCGCTGATGAAACAAAAACCAAACGTTTGGGAAAGTTTCGATCTAACGGAGGCTGCAATACACCAGCGCAAAATAGGAAAGGTGTAAATTGAGAATATTCCTTACCGAAACATACCACAGATTGACGATAATATCGTTTTGTTAGCTACTGCTGTGCTAATTTCATGGATTCGAGCTTCGCACTTTTGCCCCGCGGTATTCGAACTTTTGCCCCGCTAGTGGGGTAAAAGTGCGAATCGGCGCTTGATCAGAAGAATGAAGAATTTATTTTCAATAACACTATTATTGCAGATGATTTATAGTTGAATGTAAAGACATTGAGTAGCTGCATCACAATAAAATATATTTTGTTGTTGTCCTTCTTTGTGTCTCGCGAAAATTGATGACAACTCCAAACATCGCACTTATGCCCCGCCCTACTCTAAATTTATTTTGAAAAATCAACTCACTAGTATTTTGATCCTATACACCACTATACTTATATACTTAAATTAACTGCTTTTCTCCGCTTTTTGCTTTTCGTGTACAATTGTGAGTAACAGCAAGTGAAGAAAATGACAATTGAAATCTAAAATCAAAGAAAAGAAAAAACTTTGCAATTGAATCCCGCTATTTAATATTTATTTGCGACAGATACGTAGTATTATGCGACAGATCGTCTACGACGTGCAGGCTTCATCAGTGTCTTATTTCAAAGCGTATACGTATCTGTCGCGAATAAATATTAAATAGTGGAATTTAGTCGGTAAAAGTGTTTTTCTTTTCTTTTATTTCAGAGTTCGTATTCCACTAAGAGGCTTCAAAAACTTCTGACTTTTGACATGTTTCTCACTTTTCTTGAATTTCATTGCAAATTGTCATCACATACACATACATACATACATACATAAATACATACATACATACATAAATACATACATACATACATAAATACATACATACATACATAAATACATACATACATACATAAATACATACATACATACATAAATACATACATACATACATAAATACATACATACATACATAAATACATACATACATACATAAATACATACATACATACATACATACATACATACATACATACATACATACATACATACATACATACATACATACATACATACATACATACATACATACATACATACATACATACATACATACATACATACATACATACATACATACATACATCGTCTACGACGTGCAGGCTTCATCAGTGTCTTATTTCAAAGCGTATACGTATCTGTCGCGAATAAATATTAAATAGTGGAATTTAGTCGGTAAAAGTGTTTTTCTTTTCTTTTATTTCAGAGTTCGTATTCCACTAAGAGGCTTCAAAAACTTCTGACTTTTGACATGTTTCTCACTTTTCTTGAATTTCATTGCAAATTGTCATCACATACACATACATACATACATACATAAATACATACATACATACATAAATACATACATACATACATAAATACATACATACATACATAAATACATACATACATACATAAATACATACATACATACATACATACATACATACATACATACATACATACATACATACATACATACATACATACATACATACATACATCGCACACATTGAATACAATCAACATTTGATTGATACGTTTTGATTTCACACGATTTAACGGTTTAATATACGGTGCTTAAGTGTTAAAGTTTGAATAACTTTTGAATGAACCGTCCGATTTTAAATAACTCGGTTTCGTTTGATAGATCTCAGCAGTAATTTTCAAATAATAATAAAATGTGTGATGTTTTTCATTGAATTAATTCTTAAATGTTACAAAAATATGTTTTAAATACTATTTTTTCACATTTCTTTATGTAACTTTCAAACTACAAGTCCAATCATCATGAAATTTGGAAGTTAAGGGTTTGTAAGGCTCCTCTTTCATATGCAATCAATTTTGTTCAAATCGGTTAAGGGATCTATGAGATAATGAAGTCCCATATTTTTCGTATTTTTATACATAACTTTTGAACTAAAAGTCCGATCAGTATGAAATTCAATAGCGACCAATGGGAAACCTAGACCTTTCATTTGACACTAAGAACATAAAAATCGGTCCAGCCATCTCCGAGAAAAGTGAGTGAGATTAAAAGCGTTACATACACACACACACACACACACACACACACACACACACACACACACACACACACACACACACACACACATACACACACACAGAAAATGCTCAGTTTTCGAAACTGAGTCGAATGGTATATAACATTCGGCCCGCAGGACCTTCTTTCCATTTCCGGTTTTCCAAGTGATTTCTATACCTTTATACTATATATTTATATAGTAGAAAGGGAAAACGTATTATTTACAAAAACCAAAGACAAAATTATAAGCGATAAAAACACAAACGTCGTTTATGAAGTAAATTGTGGTCAGTGTCAAAAGTCGTACGTAGGAGAAACAAGCCAATTTTTACATAAACGAATGGAACAACATAAATATAGCATCAAAGCAAAAACAGTTGGTGGTACAGGTTTAACCCAACACACCATTGAAACAGGTCATGTTTTTAAATTTGACGGAGCCAAAATCATAGAGAAAATAACAAAACATAACACTAGACTAATAGCGGAAACATTTTACATTAAAATTAAAGGTGAGAACAATGTTGTGAATAGACAAGTAGATTCCGCAACGTTCAAAGCTGCATATGACCCTGTAATCAAAAAACTTGGGGGAAAGAGAAATAGAAAGTAAGACATAGCAAAGAGAAAGATAAACGAAGTAGAACCTAATGGACGAAAAAGTGTAAGTTAAGAATTTGTAATATGTTTTATGTTGTAAATGTGCCTAATATAGTGTTTTAGTGTCCGCAGATGATGAGCGAAGACCAGTAGTAGCTCGAAACGTCCGGACTAACTGGTAATTTAAATCTTCATACTTATTTCGCCGAAAAACGTCGATTAAATCGAACAAACAAAAAACAAAAAAAAAAACTTAGATGAAATTGTTTAAAATTATTGTGAATTTTAATGTGTTGTATACGATTGCTCATAACTTTCAAATTAAACGACCAATCAAAAAACAAATCAATAGTGATCTATTAGGCTGTATTACCTTTCAAATGAGATTAATAGCACATACATCGGTTTGGTCATCTCTGAGAAACAGGCGATAATTATTACCTTGTCAAAACAGGTTTTTTAAATATAACTTTTAAACTACTTCTTTGTTTTCAATAAAACTTTGTGAAAATTTTAGCGTTAATAAGAGCTTTCATTTGGTACTAAGATCGTTGAAATCGGTGATGTAGTTCTGGAGAAAGTCGTGTTACGTAATTTTTACATTTTTACTTATAACTTTCAAACGAACTGTCGGACCGCGAAACAATTCAATAGTGATATACTAGGCAATAATACCTTTCAAACAAAAGTAAAAGCGAACAAATCGGTATAGCCATCTCCGAGAAACAGGCGATAGAAAAGTTGCGTCGCGCACATACACACACATACACACACACACACACACACACACACACACACACACACACACACACACACACACACACACACACACACACACACACACACACACACACACACACACACACACACACACACACACACACACACACACACACACACACACACACACACACACACACACACACACACACACACACACACACACACACACACACACACACACACACACACACACACACACACACACACACACACACACACACACACACACACACACACACACACACACACACACACACACACACACACACACACACACACACACACACACACACACACACACACACACACACACACACACACACACACACACACACACACACACACACACACACACACACACACACACACACACACACACACACACACACACACACACACACACACACACACACACACACACACACACACACACACACACACACACACACACACACACACACACACACACACACACACACACAGACATTGCTCAGTCTGTCTGTACCAACCCTGTCGATTGGTATATGTGGCTCGGCCCTCCGGGCCTCGGATCAATTGCGTGTTTTTCAACCAATTTCTAAACCTTTGTTATAGTATAACAAAGGTAAAACTGGAAATAGTCGGAATTCTAAGTCAGCTGCGTCAACCGTCGAACCGATATACACTCAAGTCGCTTTTTACGCGCAGGATACGTCCCGCGTAAATCAAAACCGCGTAAATCAAAACCGCGTAAATCAAAACCGCGTAAATTCCAAAAACCGCGAAAAAAACCGCGTAAAAAGCGACTTCACTGTATACCGATCGAAGTTCTACAGCTCCTAAACAAGCAAACAAAGAGTTATATTATTTTCAGCAAAGTTGTGTATTTTTACTATTTGTACAATTTTGTAATACACAAAAAAGTCATACAACAATTACAAAAAGGGCTAAAATAGAAAAACTGATTTTACAAATGTATATACAATAAATATGATTTCTCTATCTTCGCTGAAGAGATAGAAGGTTACTGTCTTCTGTAAAATTTCTTGTGTTAATATGCTCTAAAACTTTGTAGAACACATCAATGTATTATGTTGAAACTGAAGAACTATAATTTTTTTATTTCACTTTTGGAGGGATTAATCAAAATTTAAATTCTCCCAGATGATTGAGCTTTCAATTTCAAGAAACTCTCCCAAAGGTTCGATAAACTTAAAACCAAGTTTTCCTAGTCAAAACTCTAGTACGCACGTTTTCTTTGGTTTTGGGCTGTTGTGTGCGCGAGTAACCGTGTTACGAAAGATGGCGCGAGTGTTCGAATGTTAATATCTTTTGTTATTTGTTATTTATTTTGTGTACATTCATCGGACAAACAGTCTACATGAATACTTATAAACTAGGATATCACATAATAATTTGTTACACGGTCACGAAAAACGCTAGCACTAACATTGAAGTCAAACAAATGATAACACTGGTTAAATAAAGAACACATAGCTCGAATGGGCTCATTTTGTGCATAATCCGTTCTATACTGCTGAAGTCTCGTGAAGTCCCGGCGTCGAAGGGGTCGTGGTACTGCATTTATGTTTATTCTGGAGAGAATCCACGGCGCGTCGATTTCCCCCAACAACAGTTTGCCGACAAAGACCGTCCTCTGAACGTTTCTTCGCTTTTGGAGGGAATCCATTCCCAGAAGTCTGCATCTTGCTTCGTACGGCGGTAGCTCATTTGGATTTCGCCAAGGAAGAAGTCTTAAAGCGTATCTGATGAATCTCGATTGAACTTTTTCAATTTTGTGGGTCCAAACGCTACGGAAGGGACTCCTGCTGCTGTTTCGCGGAATTCAGCTGAGATACGGAAGATGAACCCGAGGTTCCGGCGAGATATGACGATATGACGATACGATATGACTATAATGCTCCAGGAAGCTTAGTTCCGAGTCTATCAAAACCCCGAGGTCAAGTACAACATTTGATCTTTGTATTTCTTCGTTTCCTAGTCTATAACTACCTAGAATAGGGTTTTTTCCTCGTCAACGTGATTACGGAACATTTCGTCACACTGATAGTCATAAAACTGCGTTGGCACCAGTCGTGAAACTTGTCAACCCTTTTTTGCAACAATTGACAGTCTGCGAGAGCACTGATTGTCCAGAAAATTTTAAGATCGTCAGCATATAAAAGTTTGCAATCTCTCGGTAACACTTGGCAGACGTCATTAAAAAATAAGATAAACAACAATGGTCCTAAATTGCTGCCTTGTGGGACACCTGAGAGATTATGAAATTCATCTGATTCCGTTGATCCCAATTTGACGTACAGTCGGCGATTAGTCAGATAGGACTCGAACCAGCGAACTAGATTTGATGACACACCCAGACGATTGAGTTTGGCAAGCAGAATATGGTGGTTAACTCTATCAAAGGCTGCTTTAAGGTCGGTGTATATCGCGTCGACTTGAAGTCCTTGATCCATGGTTGGTAACGGTAGATCCACCAGGAAAGAATCCGTGTTGCTCCGGGGAAATGTAAGACTTCGCAGCTTTAAAAAGTTCTTTGTTTATCAAATATTTCAAAAAGTTTAGATGCGGCACATAAGGAGGTTACTCCACGGTAGTTAGAGATATTGCATTTATTACCCGTTTTCAGCACCGGGAACATCACTGATTTCTTCCAGCATTCTGGAAAAACTGCTTGTGTAAGGGATAGATTAAAAATTGTTCTTAAAGGCGCGCAGAGAACATCGGCGCACTTTATTAAAATAATTGCAGGAATTCCGTCAGGTCCGGGCGAGGTTTGACCGGTAAAACCAATTCTTATAAAATTTGACATATATATTCGTAGTGTCAGAACCTCTCGTTTGATAATAAAATAATTGAAATTAGGTAGATTATCTTGGTTAAAATCATTATAAATAATTGTTAATTTTGGTGTGGTGTATACGATTGCTCATAACTTTCAAATTAAACGTCCAATCAAAAAACCATTCAATAGTGATCTATTAGGCTATATTACCTGCCAAATGAAACTAATAGCGCATACATCGGCCTGGCCATCTCTGAGAAACAGGCGATCATTTGGACATTGTCAAAACTGGTTTTTTAAGGCTAACTTTTAAACTACTTGTTTGTTTTCAATAAAGCTTGGCATAAAGTTTAGCAATACTAAGAGCTTTCATTTGGTACTAAGACCGTTGAAATCGGTTGTGTGGTTCCGGAGAAAATCGTGTCACGTAGTTTTTATAGTTATTATTTATAATGATTTTAACCAAGATAATCTACCTAATTTCAATTATTTCTACCTTTGTTATACTATATAACAAAGGTTTAGAAATTGGTCGAAAAACACGAAATTGATCCGAGGCCCGGAGGGCCGAATCACATATACCAAACGACAGAGCTCAACGAACTGAGCAATGTCTGTGTGTGTGTGTGTGTGTGTGTGTGTGTGTGTGTGTGTGTGTGTGTGTGTGTGTGTGTGTGTGTGTGTGTGTGTGTGTGTGTGTGTGTGTGTGTGTGTGTGTGTGTGTGTGTGTGTGTGTGTGTGTGTGTGTGTGTGTGTGTGTGTGTGTGTGTGTGTGTGTGTGTGTGTGTGTGTGTGTGTGTGTGTGTGTGTGTGTGTGTGTGTGTGTGTGTGTGTGTGTGTGTGTGTGTGTGTGTGTGTGTGTGTGTGTGTGTGTGTGTGTGTGTGTGTGTGTGTGTGTGTGTGTGTGTGTGTGTGTGTGTGTGTGTGTGTGTGTGTGTGTGTGTGTGTGTGTGTGTGTGTGTGTGTGTGTGTGTGTGTGTGTGTGTGTGTGTGTGTGTGTGTGTGTGTGTGTGTGTGTGTGTGTGTGTGTGTGTGTGTGTGTGTGTGTGTGTGTGTGTGTGTGTGTGTGTGTGTGTGTGTGTGCAGCTCATTTTCTATCGCCTGTTTCTCGAAGGTTGCTAAACCGATTTGACCGCTTTTACTTTTGTTTGAAAGGTATTATTGCCTAGTATATCACTATTGAATTGCTTTGCGGTCCGACGTTTCGTTTAAAAGTTATAAGCAAAAATGTGAAAACTACGTGACACGCGTTTTTCCGGAACTACACAACCAATTTTAACGATTTTAGTACCAAACGAAAGCTCTTGCTATTACTAAACTTTTTGCCAAGTTTTATTGAAAACGGACAAGTAGTTTAAAAGTTAGCCTTAAAAAACCTGTTTTGACTAGGTACAAATGATCGCCTGTTTCTCAGAGTTGGCTGAACCGATTTATGCGCTATTATTCTCATTTGAAAGATAATATAACCTAATAGATCACTATTGATATGTTTTTGATTGGACGTTTAATTCAAAAGTTATGAGCAATCGTATACAACACATTAAAATTTACAATTATTTTCGATGATTTCATCTTAGATAATTTATCTAATTTAAATTAGTTTGGCAGCAAATTAGAGGTTTTATTGCTGCAAATATATCTGCAAAATTTCAGAAGAATTGGTTTTGCCGGTCAAAAGATATTAACCCTTGAACACTCGCGCCAACTTTTGTAACACGGTTGCTCGCGGGAGACAATAGCCCAAAACCAAAAAACGTGCGCATTAGAGTTTTGACTAGGAAAACCTGGATTTAGGTTTATCGCACCTTTGGAAGAGTTTTTTGAAATTGCTCTATCGTCTGGTAGAATTTAAAGTTTGTATTAATCCCCCTAAAAGTGAAATAAAACAATTATTTTTCTTCAGTTTCAATATAACACATTGATGTGTTCTGTAAAGTTTAAGAGCATATTATTACAAGAAACTTTGCTGAAGACAGTAACCTTCTAGGGTAAAGAACTAGTTTTAAGCAGTCTAAGCGGGTCACTGATTGTTTTACCTTATTACAAGCGATGGGTTGACTAAGTGGGGGATATCAGCATACCAATCTTCTTGCTATCTTTAGTTCTTCAAGCTGTTACCATTGGAAGACACTATTGTTGAGCTAAACTTTTGATTTTTCGCTTTAAAAGTTGGAGCGGTGGAACTAATTTTGAACACACCGAACCCATTTTCACCCGCAAGGTGCTGTTTTCAGCAATCCTGAAATCTGAATTTTTTTACGTCCCGTTAAAAAATCCCTCGAACTTTTCCCCCTATTCAGTAAGTTCGCGTTCCTATCCGCGACCTACTAATCGGCATCTGATGCGTAATCGGCATAGCGTATCGGCATATGCGTAAAATGCCATCTGTCTAAATTGTTTATCGGGGCATACACTCACCGCACCGTTCGGCAAACGGTATTCGTCGTCTCTTTTATTCTCTGGTGTTCTTATGGGAAACTGCGAGTTTGACGTCTCACTCGCTGTTCATAAGGATGGTGGGAGAACAAAAGAGGCAAACATAGAAGTGCACACGATCTAACTTTAGAACAGTGTTGTCAAAGCAAATAACATTGAAACACATCGTTGCTTCATTAAATCACTGAGAAAATCTTCGAAAATTATTGAAAAAGCTGTCTTTTGTGTTGTTTTTAATAAAGAAAAATTAATTGTGAACATACATTTCTCTTAAAAGTATTGAACCACGTTTTCACCATAGGAGGTTTCAGTTAATTTCAAACTTAAAATTCTTATTTCCAGAACCGAAACAGTATCTTGGCAACACAATAGTTCATCAGTTGTGCTGCAGCTGCTGCTACTGGTGAACAGGTTCCATCAATTCAGAATTTGTTTTCAGTTTTGTTAGAAAATAATAAAACTTTCGGCTAGTGACAAAGCCTTAGATAATAGAAAAAAAGATAGTGAATAATATGGTATGTGACAATTGAGTGCTTGACTTTCAGAGTGGTTGTAATCAGTGCTGAAAATTTGATGAATTCGTTAGTAGCGAGGTGGCGATTGCTGAAGAGCAGCTGAAAAATGTACGTTTTTGGACAACAATTTTTAATTCATCATATTTCTTGTCGGAAACCCAGTAAATTGTGTTTGTGTGAATCAAATGTATGGTTAAGTGATTTGTGAAGATGATCCTATCAAAAGATTTTGAAAATATGAATAAAAAAGTGCATTTTCGGATCATTTATGTTCAACTGATTAAAATAGGTAACACTGCTTAACTCGTTCCTTACCCTATCTCTTCAGCGAAGAGAGAAAAATCTTATTTATTTTACACGTATTTGTTAAATCTGTTTTTCCATTTTAGCTCGTTTTGTAATTGTTCTATGACTTTTTCATGTTGTACAAATAGTAAAAATACACAACTTTGCTGAATATAGTATACCCCTATGATTGCTTGTTTAGGAACTGTAGAACTTTGATTATAAAAATATTCTAATTTTGTCCCCGAATTACTCGACTATCGACAGACGGATACATTTAAAACATTTTACATTTGCTGATAGTTTTGTTGCATACAGACACCATTTTTCCATATGGAGAAACGATAGAAAATTCCAGTTGGGGCCGATTGCGGTACACCTCACATATTGATTACTTCGTTTCTGTGATGTCAGTTTTTGGTGATCTATTTTCCCAACAGTTTAAAGTATTAATGGATTGAATAATTATGGCATTTTGCTCATAACAAGTTTATTGAAGAATATACGTTGGTTAAACATCGATTTGTAACTTTATAACAATATGGCATTCTAAAATCTACACGTGTTGTACAAAATACAACAGCGTGAGTAACCGAAGGTTAATTGATTACAGGAAATTATGCATAGTTCAAAACCTTTAAACTAGACCTTTACTACGCAATGTATATGTTAAATAATAATATTTCCTCTTACAACTTACTTTTACTTGCATTTACTCAAATTAGTAACAACTTACTTATACTTACTCAGAAATTTCATGAAAAACCCGATTTAATCCACCTAGTGGTGAAAGGAACCTTTGTTATACGGTCTTACTTGCTCTTTGAGATAGAAATCGACACGTCTTCGGAACATAATTCGTCTATTGGTTAACGTTGCGTAGTGCGTTGGTTTTCATAAATATTTTGGAAATTGAATAAGTTTACAAAATATGAACAAAATAGCAGCACCTATAAATTTTGATAGGTCCTTTTTTTCATGAAATTACTGAGTAAGGGTAAGTTGGTTGTTACTAATTTGAGTAAGTGCCAGTAAAAGCAAATTGTAAAAGGAAATATTATTCTTTAACATATACATTGCATAGTAAAAGTCTAGTTTATAGGTTTTTGAACTACGCATAAATTTCTATTTCTATTCTTTTTGATTGACATCAATAAAGTTTTCTTGAATAAATTTCATCAATTTTTATTAACCTTCGGTTACTCACGCTGTTGCATTTTGTACAACACGTGTAGGTTTTTGAATGCCATATTGTTATAAAGTTACAAATCGCTGTTTAACTAACGTATATTATGCAATTAACTTGTTATGAGCAAAACGTCATAATCATTCAATGCATTAATACTTTAAATTGTTGGGAAAATGGGTCAGCACAAACTGACATCACACAAACGAAGCAATCAGCATGTGAGGTGTACCGCGATTGACCCTGGAATTTTCTCTCGTTTCTTTATGAAAAAATGGTGTCTGTATGCAGCAAAACTATCAGCAAATATAAAATGTTCAAAATGTATCTGTTGGTAGTCGAGTCATTCGGGGTCAAAATTAAGGCACTTTTTTAATAAAAAAAAAAACAAGGTATACTATATTCATCAAAGTTGTGTATTTTTACTATTTATATAATTTTGTAATACATGAAAAAGTCATACAACAATTACAAAAAGAGCTAAATAGAAAAAACTGATTTTATAAATTCATATACAATGAATAAGATTTTTATATCTTCGCTAAATAGATAGAAGGTTACTGTATTCAACAAAATTTCTTGTAATAATATGTTCTAAAACTTTGCAGAACACATCAATGTGTTATATTGAAACTGAAGAAAAATATTTTTTTTATTTCACTTTTAGGGGGATTAATCAAAATTTAAATTGCACCAGACGATAGAACTTTCAATTTCAAGAAATTCTTCCAAAGGTTCCATAAACCTAAAACCAAGTTTTCCCAGTCAAAATTCTAATGCGCATGTCTTTTTGGCTTTGGGCCATTGTGCGCGCGACCAATCGTATTACAAAAGTTGGCGCGAGTGTTCGAGGGTTAATATCTTTTGATCGGCAAAATCGATTCTTCTGAAATTTTGTAGATATATTTACAGCATTAAAATCTCTAATTTGATGCCGAAATAATTCAAACTAGATACATTATCTTAGATGGTCTCGTTATATATTATTGTAAATTTTAATGTGTTGTATTCAATTGCTCATAACTTTCAAATTAAACGTCCAATCAAAAAACAAATCAATAGTGATCTATTAGGTTATGTTACCTTTCAAATGAGACTAATAGCACCTAAATCGGTTTAGTCATCTGTAAGAAACAGGCGATAATTATTACATTGTCAAAACAGGGTTTTTAAGCATAACTTTTAAACTACTTATTTGTTTTCAATAAAATTCACCCGAAAAATTTAGCGTTAACAAGAGCTTTCATTTGGTACTAAGATCGTTGAAATCGGTCATGTAGTTCTGGAGAAAATCGTGTCACGTAATTTTTACATTTTTACTTATAACTTTCAAACGAAATGTCGGACCGCGAAACAATTCAATAGTGATATACTAGGCAATAATACCTTTCAAACAAAAGTAATAGCGAACAAATCGGTTTTGCCATCTCCGAGAAACAGGCGATAGAAAACTGCGTCGCGCACATACACACACACATACACACATACACACACACACACAGACATTGCTCAGTTCGTCGAACCCTGTCGACTGATATATGTGGCTCGGCCCTCCGGGCCTCGGATCGATTTCATGTTTTTCGACCAATTTTTAAACCTTTGTTATAGTATAACAAAGGTAAAAAGGATTTATCAAAATTTATAAGTGCGCCCATTTTGATCAAATTTTGTAAACTTTTTCAATTTCCAAAAAAATTATGTAAACAAACGCACTACGCAACGTTAACGTAGACGAAGACCGTATAACAAAGGTTCTTTCACCACTAGGTAGATTAAATCGGGATTTATATCAAACGAGAGGTTTTGACACTACGAATATACAGTAAAGATTTGTATAACGCGGATTTCTATAGCGCGGGTACCACGATATTCCTATAACGCGGTTTTCCGCGTATAACAAATACACATAGTATATGGAAATTGAGTTAATTGGGGCTAAACTCGAATTTTGAGCGATTTTGAACAGATACAACCGCGGTGTCTTTTAAGAAGTTATAGAGTCAACTGTTATGACTCTCTAAGTGATATACGGAAACCACAAAGTAACGGGTTGGCCTGCTGGAGGTTCTGGAATATCCGTTGAAATTTTCGTATCTGTAAAGTTGGTTAAAATTGGTAAAATATTTTTGAAGTAACTAAGGTCGGGTAATTGATACAAATTTAAAAAAACCCGATTTAATCCACCTAGTGGTGAAAGGAACCTTTGTTATACGGTCTTACTTGCTCTTTGAGATAGAAATCGACACGTCTTCGAAACATAATTCATCTATTGGTTAACGTTGCGTGGTGCGTTGGTTTTCATTAAATTTTTGGAAATTTAATAAGTTTACAAAATTTGAACAAAATAGCAGCACCTATAAATTATGATAACCGCCTACTTAGCTTCGAGGTACGATGCTGGTCTAACAAGCCAGTCGTCGCATGTTCGAATCTCGGCTAGACGGTGCTTGCTTGATAGAGTCAGTAGGATCGTTACACTGACCCCGTAATTTTCCTGTACTCTAAACAGCCGGCTGCGAAGTCTGTCGATAAAGAAGGGTAATGTCTAATGACGGTTTAAGCCCACGACTTTGCTTTGCATAAATTATGATAGATCCTTTTTTCATGAAATTACTGAGTAAGGGTAAGCTGGTTGTTTCTAATTTGAGTAAGTGCAAGTAAAAGCAAGTTATAAGAGGAAATATTATTCTTTAACATATACATTGCGTAGTAAAAGTCTAGCTCATAGGTTTTTGAACTACGCATAAATTTCTGTAACGCCATTATTTTTGATTGACATCAATAAAGTTTTCTTGAATAAATTTCATCAATTTCTATTAACCTTCGATTACTCACGCTGTTGCATTTTGTACAACACGTGTAGGTTTTTGAATGCCATATTGTTATAAAGTTACAAATCTCTGCTTAACTAACGTATGCTCTTCAATTACCTTGTTATGAGCAAAATGTCATAATTATGCATTAATACTTTAAATTGTTGGGCAAATAGATCAGCATAAACTGACATCACAGAAACGAAGCAATCAGCATGTGAGTTGTACCGCGATTGGCCCTGGAAGTTTCTCTCGTTTCTTCATATGTAAAAATGGTGTCTGTATGCAGCAACACAATTAGCAAATATAAAATGATTAAAATGTATCTGTTGGTAGTCGAGTCATTCGGGGTCAAAATTAAGGCTTTTTTTAATCAAAGTTCTACAATACCTAAACAAACAAACATAGAGGTATACTATATTAATCAAATTTGTGTATTTTTACTATTTATACAATTTTGTAATACATGAAAAAGGAATGCAACAATTACAAAAAGAGCTAAAATAGAAAAAACTGATCTTACAAATTCATATACAATGAATAAGATTTTTCTCTCTTCGCTTAATAGATAGAAGGTTACTGTATTCAACAAAATTTCTTGTAATAAAATGTTCTAAAACTTTGCAGAACACATCAATGTGTTATATTGAAACTGAAGAAAAATAATTTTTTTATTTCACTTATAGGGGGATTAATCAAAATTTAAATTGCACCAGACGATAGAACTTTCAATTTCAAGAAATTCTTCCGAAGGTTCCATAAACCTAAAACCATGTTTTCCCAGTCAAAATTCTAATGCGCATGTCTTTTTGGCTTTGGACCATTGTGCGCACGAGTAACCGAATTACAAAAGTCGGCGCGAGTGTTGGAGGGTTAATATCTTTTGATCGGCAAAACCGATACTTCTGAAATTTTGCAGATATATTTGTAGCATTAAAATCTCTAATTTGATGCCAAAATAATTCAAACTAGATAAATCATCTTAGATGAAATCGTTATAAATTATTGTAAATTTTAATGTATTGTATTCAATTGATCATAACTCTCAAATTAAACGTCCAATCAAAAAACAAATCAATAGTGATCTATTAGGTTATGTTACCTGTCAAATGAGACTAATAGCGTCTAAATCGCTTTAGTCATTTCTAAGAAACAGGCGATAATTATTACCTTGTCAAAACAGGTTTTTTAAGCATAACTTTTAAACTGATTGTTTGTTTTCAATAAAATTTATCCGAAAAATTTAGTGTTAACAAGAGCTTTCATTCGATACCAAGATCGTTGAAATCGGTCATTTGGGTACGGAGAAAATCGTGTCACGTAATTTTTACTTTTTTACTTATAACTTTTAAACGAAATGTCGGACCTTGAAACAATTCAATAGTGATATACTAGGCAATAATACCTTTCAAATAAAAGTAATAGCGAACAAATCGGTTCAGCCATCTCCGAGAAACAGGCGATAGAAAAGTTGCGCTCCGCACATACATACACACATACACACACACACACACAGACATTGCTCAGTTCGTCGAACCCTGTCGATTGGTATATGTGGCTCGGCCCTCCGGGCCTCGGATCAATATCGTGTTTTTCGACCAATTCCTAAACCTTTGTTATAGTATAACAAAGGTAAAAAGTAATAAATAGGTGACCTGAGGAAGCCGTAAGGTGGTCCTCCGGAAAATTCAGAAGATATCGTGAATATTTTGAGTGTAATTTGACTACACTAGAAGTAAATTTCGACTATTCGGGGCTCAATTTGGCCATGGTTCACCGGGAGAAAATTCAAAGCTTACCTCAAATTGGTCACTGGAAATGCAAAGGTTTTAATTTGTAACGGATCAAAATGAAATGGAATATCAGCAATCATCAACTAAATAGGCCGCTCACGACTCGACATGGCCGCCAAAACGTTCGCTGGAAAATTAGGATTTGCCGTCAAAGTGAACAATAAGTGAAAATTCATGTTGAAGTCCGCGTTACAATTTGAAAAAGGTTTGATATAAAACATTTCAGATTTAGAAACAGAAATTATGCAAATACTGCAAATGCTCGCTGACAAATGAACGAGGTTATTTCGCAAGTTTGTTGAAATTACCAATTTCGCTAGTGTAATTTGATAGATGTGGTATAGTAAACTGAACTACCGGTAACATTTACTTTACAAATTTACAAATCTAATAGCAAATATATCAACTTTTGTATAAGCTCTTCACCAGGTATTGTGCTCTTCTAGGAAAATTTTAACCGAAATCTAACCATCATAGTTAGCCATGGCCATTCCGTAATCCGCGTTGACGGTATCTAATATTTTTATGGGCTTTACCGGAGAAAAAGAGAGAGAAGTTTTACTGCTTTTGTTTTCACCTTTTCCTGGACAATTCAGAATGGGGCTTCTTGTAAGAGCGAACAAGCTACGAAAACTTTGTTGCTTTCGTCAACACGATAAGCAGTTCGATGACCTTATTAGGCCAGCGTCATACCTCGAAGCCAATTGGGAGGCTCTCAAGTTCATTACCATTAATTACCCTCAAGTTCATTAATGTTAATAGTCACTGTAAGTGGTTTTCTCTGGAGCTTGTCTTACTATATATTTGGATCTCGATGCATTGACTTTCAGCCCAAACCTAGCCTCTGTTTTCAGTCTGGCGTAGATAGCGTCCGCTCCGTCTAGTACTTTCCAATTTGTAGTCAAATGAGCGTCCTCTGAACAAAAAACTGAAAATGAAGCCTGAGCACATCATTCGCTCCAGGGTAGCTTTGATCAACCGCGTTAGTTTGGCCGGAATCCCGTTCTCGTGAATTAGCTGTCATAGCTGTTCGCAGTAGGCTTTATCCTATGCTGCCTTGAAATTCACGAAAACATGATGTAAAGGCACATTGCACTCCCGACATTTTTAGATTCGCTCATCTTCTCATAGATCTTGCACGTCGCATTAGCCCGGAATAGTTGTTCTAGCTCTTCACAGTCTCTGTCCTCCTTCTGGCGCTTTTTCCTCCTCAGGATCGCGGTCAACTCATTCCGCACCGATATTTGGCCAAATTTACCCGTTGTGGCAATGGTTAGATAATTTTTCCAAATTTTTTTTCCTCGTTATCGCTTTTTGGCATTCCCATCAAATCAGTCATTTCGTGTAGTGGGAGTTTCTTCACCTAGTTCCGCGGTTGCGGCTTCATTGAAGGTAAAACGAATCCTGCCCCTTCCGCCTTCGACCTAGCTCCACAGAGAAAGCTCGAGCCTCATCCAGCACGCGCGCGTGGTTTTCGGCAGTCTGTGTGTTGTCCAATTACACTCAAGTAATTTTTTTACACGGTTTAGTTTTTCGAGTATTAGGAACGGGGTAACTTAGACACCATTCATTTATTTCTCAATACATTTGGGAGTAGCTCGACATTCCTCACGTAGATTGTAAATAGCTGCACCGTTTTCGAGTAATCGAAAAAAACAAACCGTGTAAAAAAGACTTGAGTGTACTGAATGTTTAACCGAGGATGACGGCTTTGTTTGGATATTGCCGCTTGAAATGGTTGCACGAGGAGATTCTCGGTAGCTCAGGTATTCCGTAGCGGCTTGATTTGAATCACCTGTATCCTAATATAGCTTGTGCTTCTCTTAAACTTCTACCTGTCGAGACGTGCACCGATGTAGGGACGGCGTCCGTCTTGACTTCCGTCCCTTCACGGCCACTAGGGATGGGAACTATCATTAAAAATCGTTACTGAAAACTATCAGTAGTTTCAGTACGTTACTGATAACTATCAGTAAATATCAGTAATTTTACCCATCACGGCATTGTAGCAAAATACTAGGAAATTGTAATACCGGCATTATTTTTTGTAACTTAACATTAAAAAAGAAGAAAACTTATCCAATTTAATTCTACTATGTATATTTTATTCACGACAGATACGTATACGAATAAACAGATAGATACGAATAAAACATACATAGTAGAATTAAATTGGATAGTTTTTCTTCTTTTTACCTTTGTACCTTTTACCTTTACCTTTGTACTATAACAAAGGTTTAGGAATTGGTCGAAAAACACGAAATTGATCCGAGGCCCGGAAGGCCGAGCCACATATACCAATCGACAGGGTTCGACGAACTGAGCAATGCCTGTGTGTGTGTGTGTATGTGTGTATGTATGTGCGGGGCGCAACTTTTCTATCGCCTGTTTCTCGGAGATGGCTGAACCGATTTGTTCGCTATTACTTTTGTTTGAAAGGTATTATTGCCTATAGTATATCACTATTGAATTAGTTCGAGGTCTGACATTTCGTTTAAAAGTTATAAGTAAAAACGTGAAAGTTACGTGACACGATTTTCTCCGGAACCAAGTGACCGATTTCAACGATCTTAGTATCGAATGAAAGCTCTTGTTAACGCTAAATTTTTCGGGTAAATTTTATTGAAAACAAACAAGTACCGTCAAACGGGGTAACTTGCAACAGCGGGGTAACATGCAACAACGCTATATCGATCCAATTTGTTGTACTTTTTGATCTCTTACTTCAATTTTTAATCTATATCAGTCACTGAAACTTGTTGTTTACAGATTTAAGAAGCCTTGGATAATGTTATGGTGATTTTTTGCTGTTTCGGTAATTTGTAAAAAATCGCACAAGATGATGTCAAGTTGATCGTCAATTTTTCGTTTGTAAAACGTTTGTGTCGCCCACAAGTACTTCAAATAATAGAAGCTTAACATACATTTTTACCTTTGTTATACTATAACAAAGGTTTAGGAATTGGTCGAAAAACACGAAATTGATTCGAGGCCCGGAGGGCCGAACCACATATACCAATCGACAGGGTTCGACGAACTGAGCAATGTCTGTGTGTGTGTGTGTATGTGTGTATGTATGTGAGATTTTATCCCGTAGTTCGTCATAATCTTTATCTACTATTTGGATAGCGTCAATTCTAGATAAGCAATCGAAAGTTTTAGGCACTACATAGAGGGAACTACTTTTAAGCTCATAACAGATGCTAAAAGCATCACGTGGCTCTTTTCAATTACTGCGACCAACGGAAATTCAAGGTTACTCCGCTGGGCATTGAAACTACAATCATACGACTTCACTATTCAATATAGGAAAGGAAGAGATAACATCCTTGCCGATTGCTTATCTAGAATTGACGCTATCCAAATACAGCCTGAATTCGTTAATTGGGCCACGACTGCACTCCAGCTGATTCGCTAATTGGGCCGACTGACAGTTGTTAGAAATTTCTAAACTCGAAAATTCCATACAATTTTGACATTCAGGTTGTCACATAGCCCAATTAGCGAACACCCAATTAACGAACCGCCCAATTAACGAACCACCAATTAACGAAACTTTGCTGTAGTAGATAAAGATTATGACGAACTACGGGATAAAATTAAAGCAAATAAGGACAAATACAAAGATTTTAAAATTATAGGGACAAAAATTTATAAATATGTGCAGAACACCGCACGAGTAGAAGATAAACGGTATTTGTGGAAATATTATCCACCATTTAATGAGCGAACAGAAATAATAAAAGTAGCTCACGAACCTGCACATCTAGGTTACGAAAAAACTATATACAAGCTCAGGGAGAAGTATTATTGGCCAAAAATCGCAATTGACACCAAACAGTTTTGCAAAACTTGTTTAGCATGCAAAACATCGAAGAACATAAACATTAATGCAACCCCACCGATGGGTTCGCAGAAAAAGAACTGCGACCGCCCCTGGCAATTCATTACACTCGACTATTTAGGGCCATTTCCATCTTCAGGTAAATGTAGAAGTACCTGCTTATTAGTAGTAACTGACGTGTTCACGAAGTTTGTCCTGGTGCAGCCATTTAGGCAGGCAACAGCACAGTCGTTGATTCAATTTTTAGAGCAATTTATATTTTATTGTTTGGCGTACCGGAAGTCGTATTGACAGACAACGGTAGCCAATTTACGTCAAAAGTATTCGGGGATTTATTAAACCAATACGGCATAACGCATTGGCTAACACCCTATTACCACCCACAGGTGAATAACTCGGAAAGGGTAAATAGAGTTATAACAGCAGCAATTAGGGCTAACATAAAAACCAATCATAAAACATGGGCCGACAACATTCACCACATAGCGAATGCGATAAGAAATTCGGTACATGATTCTACGAAATATACTCCATACTTTTTAACGTTCGGACGAAATATGATATCGGACGGAAGAGAATATCAGACGATAAGAGGAATGAACAACCAAACAGGACATACAATATCGAACCAAGAAAGAGAGAAACTTTACGAAGAAGTAAAGAAGAACTTAAAAGAGGCCTACCAGAAACAAGCGAAATATTACAATCTACGATCGAACGCAAACGCACCAAAATAGTGGGAGAGAAAGTTTTGAAGAAAAGTACTTTCCTCTCTGATAAGGGGAAAGACTTTTGTGCCAAATTAGCACCGAAATATACGGAGGCAATCGTGAAGACTGTTTTAGGGGATAGCTATGAATTGGAATCCTTAGCAGGGAAAGCAATAGGGATTTTTCATTCATCGTTCTTAAAGAAATTTTAGTCAAGAACGAATTTTCAAAGCTATGAAATTTATTGCAGGTCGAGTAACTCCCTGTCAATAAAAGGACAAGAAAAGGTCGAGCTTGCTCCCTATAAAGAAAAGACGCTGTTAGTACCCTAACAAGACGGTAGACAGGGTGTCGACTCAAATCCAAAAATAAAATTCCCTGACTTTCCCTGATGCTTCAAATATTTTTCCCTGACCCTCAAAACTCGAATATCAAGCTTATTTGGGTGATTTCTGGCTTAAGTTTTTAATCCTTTAGCATGGCTTATGCGAGCTGCTGAAAACTAAAGCTAGATTTCTTCATGCTTTACGAACACATATCAAAGATTCTTAACCTATTTCTTACCAACGTTTCGAAAACGCCCTCTTCTATCGAGTATCGAGGGACAGTTATGTTTGAGGTATCAACTTGAATCCAAAGAAACAAAGATTGAGAAATAATCTAATCGACCTGTTTTTGCACAAAGCTTAGATGTTACATACAAAAAAAATTACAGCCGTGTAAACATAACAAATCTTGCTAATTTTCAGTCAGCTCAAACCAGTAACTTTACCGCTGGAAGGTGGACACATGTCTGCGAGTTTTCAGTTAAACTAAAACAAAACTTTCCTGGAAGTTCCAGCTTGTTATCTTTGCTGCAAAAAGCATGGGGTTAAGGAGATGATTCCCCAAAGATTTTTGGTACAAAAATGTGCGTTTTGCTGGCTTCGAGGTACGGCAAAACTTTAGCTAGATATATTATTGGAAAATGTCCAAATGGCAAATATTTTAACCCTCAATGGTGGACAGTTAAGACTAAAGCTGTGTGTCATGATTTCGGATTGCAACTATCGAGGCTTGAAAGCAACATTGACTCGAAGGTAGTTCGGTGGCCGGCCGTTCGGTCCGATGACCGTATATGGGTGTTGAGAATTAAGGCAAATTCTTCAACTACAGCTTAATCAACGTATAGTCACCAACAAATCATAAATTCGATGGTACTAGGGATGAATTGAACCGCCCAGTTAGCTTCGGGGTACGATGCTGTTCTAACAAGCCAGTTGTGTTCGAATCTCGGCTAGCTGGTTTTTGTTAGACGGAATCAGTAGGATCGTTGCACTGACCCCGTAATTTTCCTGTACTCTAACAGTAGGCTGCGAAGTCTGTCGATAAAGAAGGATAATGTCTAGTGACGGTTAATGCTCAAGACTTTGCTTTGCTTTGCTAGGGACGAATTCTATGACAGGTTCGAAATGATTTATGGGGTGCGCACGACTTGAAAATTCAAGACTCTAGCTCCCAGATCGATCGTGTTTAACGGTCAAAACTTTTTGGAAGTCACAATATACAGTCTTTTCTTAGTGACTTTGACCACTATCTCGACGTAAGATCCACGCAAGGTTATCGAAATCGGCGAAGGCTCGCACTGAGAGGATGTTGCATTTCAACATCTAGCGGTTTACGGCATATGACGTTGCAGTGGAGTACACCAAAAAGCTTGATCAACGAATCGCAGAACAGCAGGACGAAAGGGAATAAGACGTAAGTAGGCTGTGGAGGATCCGCCATAGCGCCAACAACTACGAGGGAAGTGATAGGCACGACGTGGGGAAGACAATCACCCTTATTCCGCGAGTCACGTGACTCAATACGACAATTGTCACTCGCCGTGACTCGCCACGGCGAGTCGAATTGAGTGCTGTCACCTAGGTGACAACCGTGTCACCTAGGTAACAACCCCGTGTCACCTAAGTGACAAACCGTGTCACCCAGGCGACAATTGTCACCTCATTCGCGATGACTCCAAATTAGTTACGTCACTCGTCTCGCAGAATAAGGGTGAGTGTAACAGCTTGTTTGATGTCGAATGCCAGAAAATGACAAATGAGAAGAACTAGGCCAAGAGTCGCATGCTCACTGCGGATCACGTCAGAACAGAGAAACATGTAAGCTTTCTGCGTATTACGTAACCAGCTGAACCAGTCCCGAAGGTTGCCAACTCGCATAAACGCAAATTTTACAGAACGTTAATGCTCCCGGTAACCGTTAACGGACATGAATCATGGACACTGAAGGAAGATGATCAATGCTTGGGACTTCTGAGTGTAAAATTCTGCAATTGGTGAAAACGCTGTAGATCGCGTGTAAATAACAGTATGTATCCCGCTTTGTGCTCTTGATGTCTGCACCGTGAAGTGCGTGAGACCTGCCATTGCCGATTTCGAGCACTACAGCGAGTGAAATCTGACCATTGTACGGCGCAAAACAAATAAAAAATTTACGGCAAACTGAAAGATAATCGAATCGCCACTAGACATGTAACAAGTTTTAATTCAACCGATCAATCTGCGTATATTTTACACGAAAATTGATTTGATTCGAAAGTTGGCCGGGTAAACAAAATTTCCCTGATTGAATTTCGAAATTCCCTGATTTCCCTGATCCAAAAATGAATTCCCTGATATTCCCTGATTTTCCAGGTTTTTCCAGGAAATCGACACCCTGGTAGATTAAAACTAAATTAGTTTACAGGCATTTGTAAAAAAAACCTACGTTATATAATGCAAAGAGCTACTTAATACTAGGTTAGTACTTGTTGTTAGTATAAAAGGGGCAGGGGAAACAAACATAAACTACATATTTACGAGAGTATCCGGTATCCAAATATCGGTTCAGGCAGGTAATCCCTGTTAGTGAATTGGAGCAGATCATCCATTTTATTCCTGCTTTATTAGTTGCTGAAAAAAAAAGAGAAGGAAAATTTTAGCATTGTTTCATAGCGAAGAGGAACGATACATTAATACCACCAAAATGGCTGTTTTCCGGATGTAACTAATGAAATCAGAGCTGAAAATAAAAGAAGGAATTGTTAGAAGCAATTTTATATCTGGAAAATATACCAACTCCCCAGGTTTCGGCATCAAATATCAAATTTTTCACGAAAAAACACTTCACTTGCACTAGTTTTTTCCACTTCGTTTTACTTTTGACAGAACTCATAAAGCTTTCGCGTTCTGTCGCCCTCACAGTGTTGCGGGTTATGCTATCCAGGTCAGTTGATCATTTCAGATCATCGCTGAAATATTTCCGTGAATTATTTCAAAAGCTTCGTTTTGATATAGCGGAATGTTTCATAAATTTTGGAAATCCGTTTGTTGGAGTTAGATTAGTGGGCTAATAAATTAATTAATTGAGTCAATTTTAATTGATAAATTGATTTATTAGCATTTAAAAGTTAGCACTGAAGTTTACAGTTAGTCGGAACAAGCTTCCGATGTGGTAAACCAGTGCCTAACTTAGTTTACGTTACGTTTGACAGAATTGGCAAATTGTAGGTAACGAAGCCAATGTAGTAGACCTTGCGTTTGTGTAGTTAGCATAACAAGACAGTGCAGGGGACAGAAATAGAAGCTAAGTTCACTTGAATAGTTCATGAAGATATCGTCGAATTGTATCATTTTTAATAAGGTTATGAAAATTTGATCAAGTAATTGATCAAATTTTCATAAATTTGAGTAGGGTGATGTAACATGTTGTGGATTTTACGCCGAAATTTAGATAATAAATTTTATTTGCATCAGATTTTAATGTTTGCTCAGCTCGACTAAAAGGTTTGCTCATATGTGAAAAGTTTCGCGAACGTAATATTTCGGGTAACGCTGGAATATAGGCAACGCTCGTACTGTATAAGTCACGTGCGATGATTTATTCTAATTGCATGCGTGAAATATTTCGTATCATGAAAGTAAAGCTCGATAAAACATAAATCGGTAAAGACCACTAGATGTCACTTTAGTATTATGCTGCTAAAGGTGTGCAAGAGAAAATAAGGTACTCATTTTACCATACTTAAATTAGTTTATCCGTTTAGTGGGCGCAGCCATGCTGTCTAGAAACCGCCAAAATTTAAATAAAAGAACCGAGGTTTCTTTATTAAAATATTCAAGCTACTCGGGCATTTCGCTTACGTATCGGCTGGTGAACAGAAGTTCTCAAAAGTGCTATTGAGCTGTTTAAACGAATATTGTGCTATACATTTTTAAAATAACCAAAGGGTTATTGTGTTTTTTTAAATAATTAAACCAAGAGTTATTCCTTGGATTGCTGGAAAATCCTTAAAAGTGAACTCTGTTGAAGTGTACCGGGATATTAATCGTACAAAGTAGCGCTCCATGCGCTTTTTGTACGGAATTCTTTTTTGCTGGATTCTGGAGTGCTACGGTCCACTTTCCGTTTCGTTCGTGTGTGTAGTTAAGGCCCGCCTTCGTGGCAGTTAAACGGGGGCGTGTGGTGTTTTTCGTTGAGTTTGCGTGGCGAAAGTGTACACGGCGGTCGTCAATTGCCGCGCGTGTTTTACCGGCCTTTTTATCGTTACACTCCGTGGCCGAAGTCCGAGAGCCGACAATCAGGACACGTCATCAATTGCGTGCCTTTTGTCGAGTCTGAGGTAGGGGTTTTATTCCGTTTCGGGAGATCTATCACGGAAACGTAGTACGTGGGGTCTTCCGGGCACGTTGGTCCCTGCCAAGGACAAAACCCGGGTACGCATGGCCCTAGTCATTGCGTCGCTCTCGTGAGTAGTAAAATTGGAAGCCTTCCGTCCAGCCGAACCACCCTCCGCACCTTTAGTTTCGGCCAATACACACACGAACCTCCCGGCGAGTCAACCGCCATCGACCGTTACGTCGCCATCTTCGCCGTCGACCAGGACAACGCTAGCCATCGTCGAGCATCGTCAAAAACCCTGCGCAGGTATGTGATACGTTTATGGTCATAAACACAGTGCTAGAAAACCTACAAACAATTGTCCAGCCCGAACGTTATACGGTTACTGAATACAAAGTTCAAGATATTTTACGTTTTTCATTCGTACGTTTGAGCAGAGTCCCTTCTAAGGATCACTCACTCTTCCTTTCGTTGCCTTCACTTTGGTATTTCAGCTTCGTTCCGGGTCGTAACGTTCGCGGGTTTGGATCTAGTAGCATACCTGTTTTAGCGGTTCTATCGCACGGCGGTGCGAAGCGGTTCTCTTGGTATTGTAACCGATCGTTACAGTATGTTTAAATACTTTTTTTAGTTTGTTATGCATGATTAAGATAAACGCCCACCTTTTTTTCCAACTAGTACTAAACATTAAACACGTTTCAAACACACGACACAACACCGATGGGTTAAAGGGTAACGGCACAAAATACAATAGGGTCGACAAACCGCCAAATCTATTGAAATATCTCTGGGCCGTTCTCAAGATTGCGCCAACGGCCATTCTAATTCAGGCGAACGAGTGCAGTGGAAGTGTAGCTTTTAAGAAGGTTATTTTAATTGTGCCAAAGTGCCAATTTCGGAGCTCTTGCAAATTACCAACCCGAGCATTCAGGACCTTTTTGTATACTTTTGTATACCTGTTGAATACCGTTTTGTTTAGCGATCGGCGATCGTGTTCCGGAAGCTTGCGAGCAACCGAAGACACCCTGCACTCGTTTCGGCCTAGGCAGCTTGACGGTTGCCTACGCCTAACCCGTAAAAGACCAGCGATTGGTCCTCTGATCGTCCGCGATCATAAACGCAAAGGAGGACGTTACCCTCGGGCAGCGGCCCTAATCGTAAAGGAGGATTCCCTTCTCGGTTTGGCAAAAGTCGGTATCGTCCGTCGCCAGCCGATTTCCGACAACGAAGGAAGCGCCGGCAAGAACCCACCTGGAACGCTTTTCCAGGTCGCCCATTCGCCACCCGTTAATAGTTGACGCCATTTTGCCAGCCGGCAGAGAGGACACCCGTTGCCACACCGGTTGCACATCGTCAGCGGAGATCTGCGAGCGCTCGCCGGTCAGGATCAGTCGTCGTCACCATCAACCCGCAGAAGAAAGCAGTGAGTAGTGAAGTACCGCGAACCACCCCATCAACACACTACACGTTACAATAAAAACCCTTTACTAGAAAGAAGTTGGCCGTTTCAGTGTAGAATTTGTATCGCGAAATCCCTCCAGTTTGCCCAGTAGCGCGCCGACCTTGCGACGAAGTCCGGGTCTCGTGCTGCTGAAGTTTGTCGGGGTAGTAGCTCACTTGGGAGTTGTTACAATTGGCGCCCAACTAAAAATCGCGAAAAGGCAAACGGGGGTTCGATTAGCATAAAAAACTATTTAGTTTTTCACTGAAACGAGGGGAGAGTACACAAACAATTGTATATTGTTTGTGTAGTCAGTTACACTACCACTTCTCCAAACTGAACATTAATCTAAAAGCTGCAAAGTGATATTTCTTACGGGTTTCGAATTTGAGTGCATAGTAAAGAGAGCGTGCACCAAAAAGTAGTTAAATTGTTTTAATTATTTGAAATACATCGCGTGTACGATTGAGAGTTAAAACTAGTCTGATCTCTGTATCATAAAGGTCCTGAATGCACTTATACTTAACACGGTACACTTAACACACATTGACACTATTTATTAACTGATATTTCTATTATTCTAAATAATTTTGTTTATTATACTTAATAATTATTGATAACTTAAAACTAAGAGTCGTGTCGGAGTGGTCTTCGTTATTTATTAGAATTTTAAATTGTCGTATATTATTCTCAAGTGCAATTAGAGATGAGTTCCGATTATATTTTGCAATATCGTTTATTAAATCCGGATCATCTGTTGGACGATGAAATCGAACACGAGCTAGTAATTCGTCAACAGAAAGTGTCGAGTGGCGATTCGCGAGATTCCAAGAAACGAAAATTACGCGGTTTGCTAAAACTCTAACGGGAACAGAATAATTTCGATGTCTTGTCGTTGCCAAGTGAAACGCAGGAACTAGAGTTTCGTCAGGTCGAAGAAAAGCTGGAAAAGATTCGGTATATGCTAGAAAATAGGAAGGTGAAGAAGAAAGCAGATTTGCTGCCGTTTAAGACTAGGTTAGTTCATTTGCTTTTCCGGTTGATGAGATTGAGATATTCGATGAACTATAATACGCATGACTTGGAAGCATTGGCAATACAATTGCTTAATGATTATTTTGCTATGCAAGCAGTAAACCCAGATGCCGAGGAAAATAAGAATGAAACTGGATTTGGTGGGTCAGAATCAGAAGAAAGTGATGAAATAGGATGGGGTACGGCTGAGCCCGTAGTGGAAGACCGGCCGACTAAGAAAAATAGAAGGAAAAGCGGGTTTAAAGTGAATAGGAAATCCAGCACACCGAAAAGTGTGAGAAAGCAGAAGAAAAGTAAATCCGCTGGTTCCGAGAAACTTATGAATCAAATAATGGAAAAAGTAGATAAATACATCGAGCAAAAGCTTAGCCAATTGAATCTTAATATAGAAAAAAGTTCGAATATTAGTTTGGACAAAGGTACAGGAAAGGAAAAGAATATGATAACTGAGGACAGTAATAGTGAAAATGAATATCAGAAAGTAATGAAGAATAAAGCGAATCGTAATTTTCATAAACCAGAAAAAGCAAATGAAGAACTGGTTAGTAGAGAAAACCCGAATTAATCCACCTAGCGGCGTGACCTAGCCTTTCTACTGCCACAATAATCATTATTTAATTTCTCAGGAACTTAATTGTAATATTAGACTATATTTTTAAATATCCGTTCCGTATTCCTCAAAATCCTTATTTGCCAGTAAAATTCACAACGTATTGTGTAGAATAATTATACTTTCTTTCCTTGTGTGCGTAAATACATGTAAGCGTCATTTATGTTACTTGATGAACACCTTATTTAGTTTTATAATATTTATAGAAAAATAATGTAAACACAAAAGATAATTTTTACAGACCTGCATGAATATGTATAGAAAATTAGAAATTAACCCTCTAACGGGTCTACAGACGGTCTTAACTTTCGGGCTTCAGAGCCACATACGAAACTTGTTTTGAATTGACAATATGAAGTGTTTGTTCATAGCAGATTTTTTGATATTTTGATATTAATACCATGCATTCAAAAGTTAGCATCTTTGAAAAACAAGAGTTCAGAAAAATTATTATTATATTTCGCTTTTGAAGAAAAAGGATATCTACAACAAAATGATTGATCTCAAAATTTTTGCTTGGCTTCAATTTTGCAATATATCTGAATTAGAAAAAATAACTGAATAGAGCATTAGATATTAAAACAAGAAATGGAACTATTTCTTAGCTAGCGCTCCTTCAGATAATTATTTTTGCATGAAAATCAAAACTTAAGTTTCTTTTGAATGTACTCTCATGAAAAGATAGTCATTAGCTTGATCGCATCGTTTTTACAATGTTAGAGGGTTAGGAAAACAAGATGAGGTCGAAAAATAGTGCCAAAGCTGCGCCATAAACATGCTTGAGAATGGGAAATATGATCGATATGATTCCCAGTGCTTGTCTTTTTTTGATTTATTTATTAAAACATGATACATGACAGAAGACATCTGTCCTTTAAAATATCACTAACGAAAACAAATCTTACAAAATTTCTACCGTGCAACGTTTACTTCCTATTTTTCATATAACATTTCTAAGCTCTAGTATCTATTGATTGAAAAGAGCATCTATTGATGCGCAGAATTTGTTTGGAGTTTGTACAAATTTATTTGGAAAAATCAACTCACTAGTATTTTTAATCCTACACACCACTATACCTACATGCTTAAATAAACTGCTTTTCTTCGCTTTTTGCTTTTCTTGTACAATTGTAAGTAACAGCAAGTGAAGAAAATGACAATTGAAATCTGAAATCAAAGAAAAGAAAAAACTTTTCAATTGAATCCCGCTATTTAATATTTATTTGCAACAGATACGTAGTTCTCCTACGACGTGCAGGCTTCATCAGTGTCTTATTTCAAAGCGTATACGTATCTTTCGCGAATAAATATTAAATAGTGGAATTTAGTCAGTAAAAGTTTTTTCTTTTCTTTAATTTCAAAGTTCGTATTCCACTAAGAGGCTTCAAAAACTTCAGACAATTGACGTGTTTCTCACTTTTCTTGAATTTCATTGCAAATTTTAAAATTGCAAATTGTCATCACATACATACATACATACATACACACATACATACATATATACATACATACATACATACATACATACATACATACATACATACATACATACATACATACATACATACATACATACATACATACATACATACATACATACATACATACATACATACATACATACATACATACATACATACATACATACATACATACATACATACATACATACATACATACATACATACATACATACATACATACATACATACACACATACCTCACACACATCTCATACATTGAATACAATCAACATTTGATTGATATGTTTTGATTTCACACGTTTTAACGGTTTAATATACGGTGCTTAAGTGTTAAAGTTTGAATAACTTTTGAATGAAGCGTCCGATTTTAAATAACTCGGTTTCGTTTGATAGATCTCAGCAGTAATTTTCAAATAATCATAAAATGTGTGATGTTTTGCCTTTCTACTATATAAATATATAGTATAAAGGTATAGAAATCACTTGGAAAACCGGAAATGGAAAGAAGGTCCTGCGGGCCGAATGTTATATATCATTCGATTCAGTTTCGAAAACTGAGCATTTTCTGTGTGTGTGTATGTATGTGTGTGTGTGTGTGTGTATGTGTGTGTGTGTATGTGACGCTTTTAATCTCACTCACTTTTCTCGGAGATGGCTGGACCGATTTTAATGTTCTTAGTGTCAAATGAAAGGTCTAGATGTCCCATTGGTCGCTATTGAATTTCATACTGATCGGACTTTTAGTTCAAAAGTTATGTATAAAAATACGAAAAATATGGGACTCCATTATCTCATAGGTTCCTTAACCGATTTGAACAAAATTGATTGCATATGAAAGAGGAGCCTTGCAAACCCTTAACTTCCAAATTTCATGATGATTGGACTTGTAGTTTGAAAGTTACATAAAGAAATGTGAAAAAATAGTATTTAAAACATATTTTTGAAACATATAAACATTAATTCAATGAAAAACATCACACATTTTATTATTATTTGAAAATTACTGCTGAGATCTATCAAACGAAACCGAGTTATTTAAAATCGGACGGTTCATTCAAAAGTTATTCAAACTTTAACACTTAAGCACCGTATATTGAACCGTTAAAACGTGTGAAATCAAATCATGTCAATCAAATGTTGGTTGTATTCAATGTGTGTGATGTATGTATGTGTGTATGTATGTATGTATGTATGTATGTATGTATGTATGTACGTATGTATGTATGTGTGTATCTATGTGTGCAAGTGATTACTATTTTCAATTTTTAAATTTGCATTGAAATTCAAGAAAAGTGAGAAACAGGTCAATTGTCTGAAGTTTTTGAAGCCTCTTAGTGGAATACGAACTCTGAAATTAAAGAAAAGAAAAAACTTTTACCGACTAAATTCCACTATTTATTATTTATTCGCGACAGATACGTATACGCTTTGAAATAAGACAGTGATGAAGCCTGCACATCGTAGGCGAACTACGTATCTGTTGCAAATAAATATTAAGTAGCGGGATTCAATTGAAAAGTTTTTTCTTTTCTTTGCTTTCAGATTTCAATTGTCATTTTCTTCACTTGATTTTACTCACAATTGTACAAGAAAAGCAAAAAGCGAAGAAAAGCAGTTAATTTAAGCATGTAGGTCTAGTGGTGTATAGGATTAAAAATACTAGTGAGTTGATTTTTCCAAACAAAATTATACAAACTTCAAACAAATTTTCCGCATCAATAGAAGCTCTTTTCTATCAATAGATACTAGAGTTTAGGCATGTTATATGAAAAATAGGAAGTAAACGTTGCACGGTAATAATTTTATAAGATTTGTTTTCGTTAGTGACATTTTCAAGGATAGATGTCTTATGTCATGTATCATGTTTTAATAAATAAATAAAAAATGACAAGCACTTGAAATCATATCGATCATATTTCCCATTCTCAAGCATGTTTATGGCGCAGCTTTTGCACTATTTTTTTTATCTCATCTTGTTTCCCTGTCCCTCTTATGGGATACATTGTAAAAACGATGCGACCAAGCTAATGACTATCTTTTCATGAAAGTACATTCAAAAGAAGCTTAAGTTTTGATTTTCATGCAAAAATAAATATTTGAAAGAGCGCCAGCTAATAAAAATTTCACTTTCTCTTTTATATCTAATGCTCTATTCAGTTATTTTTTCTAATTCAGATACCTATATTGCAAAATTGAAGCCAAGCCAACTAATAGTAAAATTTTGAGATGAATCATTTTGTTGTAGATATCCTTTTTCTTCAAAAGCGAAGTATAATGATAATTTTTCTGAACTTTTGTTTTTCAAAGATGCTAACTTTTGAACGCATGGTATTAATATCAAAATATCAAAAAATCTGCTAAGAACACATATTTCATATTGTCAATTCGAAACATGTTTCGTATGTGGCTCTGAAGCCCGAAAGTTAAGGCCGTCTGTAGATCCGTTAGAGGGTTAATTTCTAATTTTCTATATATGTTCATTCAAGTCTACAAACATTATATTTTTTTATAAATCACGTAAAAATTATGAAACTAAATAAGGTGTTCATCAAGTAACATAAATGACGCTTGCAACTATTTACGCACCCAAGGAAAGAAAATATAATTATTCTACGTATTGGACGTTGTGAATTTTACTGGCAAATAAGGATTTTGAGGAATACAGAACGGATATTTAAAAATAGAGTCAAGTTAATTATAGATGCTCCTGAGAAACTAAATAATGATTATTGTGGCAGTAGAAAGGCTAGGTCACGCCGCTAGGTGGATTAATTCGGGTTTTTCATTAAATTAATGCTTATATGTTACATAAATATGTTTTAAATACTTTTTTTTCACATTTCTTTATGTAACTTTCAAACTACAAGTCCAATCGTCATGAAATTTGGAAGTTAAGGGTTTGCAAGGCTCCTCTTTCATATGCAATCAATTTTGTTCAAATCGGTTAAGGGACCTATGAGATAATGAAGTCCCATATTTTTCGTATTTTTATACATAACTTTTGAACAAAAAGTCCGATCAGTATGAAATTCAATAGCGACCAATGGGACACCTAGACCTTTCATTAGACACTAAGAACATTAAAATCGGTCCAGCCATCTCCGATAAAAGTGAGTGAGATTAAAAGCGTCACATACACACACACACACATACACACACACACACACACACACACATACATACACACACACAGAAAATGCTCAGTTTTCGAAACTGAGTCGAATGGTATACAACATTCAGCCCGCAGGACCTTCTTTCCATTTCCGGTTTTCCAAGTGATTTCTATACCTTTATACTATATATTTATATAGTAGAAAGGCAAAACATTTTCAGCATAAGGAAAAACAGGTTAGCGAAGAGGATACAGATGAGGAAATTTCTGATGATAGCAGTTCTATCAGTAGTGCGAGTTCAGAGGAATGGGTATGTCGAAATAAGCGATCAGGTTTGTCGCGTCAGCCACGACCTGTTGCCGATTGGAAACTACGGTATGAGGGGAGAGATGAAGGAAAAAGACTAAACAAGTTTATCGCAGAAGTAGAATTCATGGCTGAAGCTGAAAATATCAGTAAGCGAACGCTTTTCAAGGAGGCAATCCATCTTTTCTCAGGAGATGTACGCACTTGGTACATTGAAGGAAAACGAAACGGGGATTTCAGGAACTGGAAGGAATTAGTAACTGAATTAAAACTTGAATATCAGCCACCTGATCTAGATTTCCATTACGAACAACAAGCAGCCGGAAGACGGCAAAGAAGATCAGAAAAGTTCACGGATTACTACAATGCAATAAAAGAAATTTTCGATTATATGTCTGTTCCGCCCACCGAACATCGAAAATTTGAAATCGTGTTTCGTAATTTACGGTCCGATTATAAGAACGCTTTGGTGGTTAAAAATATTAGAACCTTACGTTCCTTGCAGGTCTGGGGAAGAAAACTAGATTCTGCTAATTGGTTTTTATCTAAGCATAAAGAAAATGAACCTGCTAGAAGACCAACATACGTGCACGAAGTTGTCCAAAAGCAATATCAAAAACCAGCCCAGGACGATAGAAGTTGGAACAGAGGCTGGGAGAATAACCGCAACAAGTACTGGAGCGATGATCGGAAAAATGATCGGCCGAATGAGAGGAGAAATGAAAGGAACCAGAATCAAAGTAAGGAGTGGACACCAAAAAGTTTGCAGCATAAGCCGACAGGTGATAGAGGTGATAATAGGAGCGATACCAACAAGAACGTTGAACAACGACAGAAGTCAACACCACCCACAACGTCGCCCATGGAGGGGAATAGCATGCGCATGGTAGCTCAGCATGTTGCGGAGTACCGTGTTCCTGACAAATCCGTTTGTTTTAACTGTCGTGGCAAATTCCACCACTATAAGAATTGCCTAAAGGAAAAAGAACGTTTTTGTACTGTATGTGGATTTTTCAATTTTACTTGTGAAAATTGCCCATACTGTGCAAAAAACACGCCCAAATCGACGTAGGAGGTCGTCGAAGGTATTCGCAAAAGCCTCCAACCATATTTGTTGCAACGAGCAACGATGTTGATGAGTTGACTGTCGAGATTGAAGGGGATAATCGTCCGTTTGTAGAAATTGAGGTGATGGGGATGAAGCTGGTCGGATTGCTAGACAGTGGAGCACAGGTTTCGATTTTAGGTACAGGAAGCGAACAGCTGTTGAAAAAGTTGAAGCTAAAGAAGTTTCCAACCAAAACGAAGCTACTAGCTGCCGGAGGAGAAAGTTTAACAGTACTAGGATATGTTCATCTGCCAGTTACCTTCAACGGCGAAACCAAGCTTGTTACTACGATTATAGCACCTTCGCTCAAGCGCAGATTGCTATTAGGAATCAATTTTTGGCGGGTTTTTGGAATAGAACCTATAATACGCGGGACGAGTGGAGCCCTAGTTGAGGAGTTAGCCTTAGAGCAAGAAGATGAAATTTCACTTACACCCACGCAACAAAAACAGCTAGATGCAGTGAAAAAGGAATTTAAAACATTTGTAGACGGACAACAGTTAGATAGCACGCCATTGATAAACCACAAAATTGAGTTCACACCGGAATACGAATCGGCTGATCCAGTGCGACTCAATCCATACCCGTGGTCTCCAGAGGTACAGAAGCATGTCAATGAGGAATTGGACAAATGGATTCAGTCTGAAGTAGTTGAGAGGTCCACCAGTGACTGGGCACTGTTGATAGTGCCGGTTCTGAAAAGTACAGAAGACGAAGATGGCGGTAAAAGCATGAAGTTGAGAATGTGTTTAGATGCTAGGAAGCTCAACGACAGGACACGCAGAGATGCATACCCACTGCCGCATCAAGAACGGATTCTGGGAAGGTTGGGATCGTCGCAGTACTTGTCCACAATTGACCTTTCGAAGGCGTTTTGGCAAATACCGTTGGATTCAGCTTCTCGTAAATACACCGCTTTTCGTGTTTTTGGAAGAGGCTTATTCCAATTCACGAGGCTTCCGTTCGGCTTGGTCAATAGTCCTGCGACGCTTTCTAGGCTCATGGACCAAGTGCTAGGGTACGGCGAACTGGAACCACGAGTGTTCGTCTATTTAGATGACATCGTGATTGCCAGTGATACCTTTGAGGAGCATCTGCAAAGTCTCAAAGACGTGGCGCGTCGATTAAAAGAAGCGAATCTTTCGATTAATTTAAGCAAGTCGAAGTTTTGCGTACCAGAACTACCGTACCTTGGATTTATCTTATCCAAGGCAGGAGTTAGACCAAACCCTGATAAGGTAGAGGCGATTAACAACTTTGAACGGCCAGCGTCCATTAGATCGCTTCGTCGATTTCTTGGCATGGTAAACTATTACCGGCGATTCATAAATGGATTTAGCGAAATTACCGTGCCGTTAACGAACTTATTGAAAGGAAAGCCTAAAACAGTTAAGTGGAATGAGGAAGCCGAGACGGCATTCATAGAGCTCAAGCAACGATTGATTTCAGCTCCCATTTTGACTAATCCCGATTTTACGTTACCGTTCACGGTACAGACTGATGCTAGCGACACTGCGATAGCGGGAATCCTGACGCAGGAACTACAAAGCAACGAGCGTGTCATCGCATACTTTTCACGCAAGCTTACCACTCCACAGACGTCCTGGAAGGCCGCTGAAAAGGAAGGTCTTGCAGCACTAGAGGCTATAGAAAAGTTCAGACTATATATCGAAGGAACTCGGTTTACATTGGTAACCGATTCCTCTGCTTTGTCGTTCATAATGAACACCAAGTGGAAATCATCGTCGAAGCTGAGCAGATGGAGCAACTGCAGCAATATGACATGGTTGTCCGACACAGAAAGGGATCACTGAACGTAGTACCGGATGCTCTGTCACGATCGTTAGAAACACTGGAAATCCTAGCCACAGAGACTTGGTACGATAACCTGTATAAGAAGGTGGAAGAAAAGCCAGAGGAGTATGCCGATTTTAAAATCAAAGACTCGAAGCTTTACAAGTTTGTCGCAAATCGAACTGATTTGCTGGACTATCAGTTCGAGTGGAAACTTTGCATCCCGGATACGCTGAGAAAGACTGTGCTGAATGAGGAACACGATGCTGTCATGCATCCTGGATTTGAGAAGACCATTCATCGTTTAAAGCAAAAGTACTACTGGCCACGAATGGCTAGGGACTGCAAAAGCCACATCAAAGGCTGCATGGTGTGTAAACAAAGCAAGCCACGGTACTGCCAACCGGCCACGGTAGCAACCGCACCGATAATGGGTCGGCAAAAGCTCACCAACAAGCCATTCCAAATACTGGCGTAGACTTTATACAAAGTCTACCTAGAAGCAAATCGGGAAAATGCCATTTGCTGGTGTTAATGGACTTGTTCTCCAAATGGACGTTACTGTTTCCGGTCAGAAAGATTGAGGCGAAGGAAGTATGCAGTATCGTCGAGAATGGTTGGCTGAGAAGGTTTGGAACTCCAGAGGTAATCATCACCGATAATGCTACCACATTTGTTGGGAAAGAGTTCCAAGCGTTGCTCAAGCGTCGGGGGATTCAACACTGGCCAAACGCTAGGCATCACAGCCAAGCGAATCCAGTGGAGAGGATCAACCGAACCATAAATGCATGCTTGCGTACGTACATGCAAGAAGATCAACGGTTATGGGACACTAGAATCGCGGAAGTCGAAGAGATGATTAACACCACTGTTCATTCTTCGACCGGTTTAACTCCCTACCGAATCTTGTATGGCCATGAAAAGGCTACGCAAGGCAGAGAGCATTATTTAGAGCGGGATGAGCAAGAGTTGTCTGTCGAACAGCGAGATGAAAATCGAAAGCAACTCAATGGAAAAGTTTTTAAAGTTGTTGAGCAGAATCTCAAGAAAAGTCACGAGAGGAATTTGAGAACGTACAACTTGCGGCATAAGAAGTTTGCAGAAACTTACCAAGTTGGTCAGCAAGTGTTAAAAAGGAATTTCAAGTTATCCTCAGCCGCAGATCACTTCAATGCGAAGTATGGACCCCTATATTCTCCATGCGTAGTTGTTGCGAGACGAGGTACCAGCTCGTATGAATTGGCTGACAAAAGTGGTAAATTCCTCGGAGTATTTTCAGCAGCAGATCTCCGTCCTGTTAATCCTGTTTAGGGAATTAGAAATGAGGTTATCTTAAAATACCTCGGCTGCATGTTTTAGCTCAGGTTTAGCTGCATGCAAAATATGCAATTGCACTTAGCACATGTTTAGAGTTCATTGAACTGACGGACCTACTAGCGATGAACCATTCATTAGTGGTAGTTGTGCGCTGGAAGGAACGTGATTAGCTCGATGAACACATCATACAGCATGGTGTAGAAAGCTTCGTTGCTGAAAAGAAAATGTGACGTCACAATTTAAGTAGATAGTAAGAAATTGCATGAGATTTAGTAATAAGGAGGAATAAAGTGTTTATTTTAAAGTGTAAATTATTAAGAAATAATTTAGAAATAGTTTGAAAGTAGTTAGGATTAAATAAAAGCATGAATTATTTTAAGATAGGAAAAGAAACAGATAGATCCCATAGCCCGAACAACTTACCTTTCTTTCTCCATAGAACCAAATAGTGCTACTAGCATATGAAATTCGCTCGTTGTCAGGTTTATTCGTCAGGTGAAATTAAATTAAAAGTTTGCTTTATCGCGCGGAAAGCAGAACTTGTAGATGGATATGAACTCTGTCTTAAATACATCTGAAACTTGCTGGAAGGCCATTCAGCAGAATAAACCTGGAAATAATCGATTTCTTTTAGCTTAACAATAGCATTGGTACATAAAATGATCACTTATCGTTCGGTTTCACATCCTATTGCACTTGCGTTGAATAATCTTCCACAATTAATCAATTTTATTGTATTTCTGTCCACGTGCCACGTGCTTTACTGTGTCCACCATTGGTATTAATTGTTAAACTCACAACGTACGTCCATACGCTATCACATTCCAAGAGATACTAATGAGTCGTCTCCGTCCCTTGCGGATGCAAGATGAACTTGAGATGAACTTAACGAAACAATAGTAGAAATATACTCACCACTCGTGTTAACGAACATACACTTACACTGAACCAAAATAAATCACATGTGCACGATTATAGCAGATTTCTTAACGAAATTTGACTCTTAGTTGACACAGATTTAAAGTGTCGTGATGTCCAACTGATTTTAAATAATTTTAACTACTTCGTGATGCGTTTCAGTATTTAATTGGTTTTCTTTATGTAATCACTTGACAGGTTTCAAATTTTTTGTTCTAAATAATTAAACTCCATAGTTGAATTATTTATTCGGAGTGGGGGGATACTGTAACCGATCGTTACAGTATGATTAAATACTTTTTTAGTTTGTTATGCATGATTAAGATAAACGCCCACCTTTTTTTCCAACTAGTACTAAACATTAAACACGTTTCAAACACACGACACAACACCGATGGGTTAAAGGGTAACGGCACAAAATACAATAGGGTCGACAAACCGCCAAATCTATTGAAATATCTCTAGGCCGTTCTCAAGATTGCGCCAACGGCCAATCTAATTCAGGCGAACGAGTGCAGTGGAAGTGTAGCTTTTAAGAAGGTAATTTCAATTGTGCCAAAGTGCCAATTTCGGAGCTCTTGCAAATTACCAACCCGAGCATTCAGGACCTTTTTGTATACTTTTGTATACCTGTTGAATACCGTTTTGTTTAGTGATCGGCGATCGCGTTCCGGAAGCTTGCGAGCAACTGAAGACACCCTGCACTCATTTCGGCCTAGGCAGCTTGACGGTTACCTACGCCTAACCCGTAAAAGACCAGCGATTGGTCCTCTCATCGTCCGCGATCATAAACGCAAAGGAGGACGTTACCCTCGGGCAGCGGCCCTAATCGTAAAGGAGGATTCCCTTCTCGGTTTGGCAAAAGTCGGTATCGTCCGTCGCCAGCCGATTTCCGACAACGAAGGAAGCGCCTGCAAGAACCCACCTGGAACGCTTTTCCAGGTCGCCCATTCGCCACCCGTTAATAGTCGACGCCATTTTGCCAGCCGGCAGAGAGGACACCCGTTGCCACACCGGTTGCACATCGTCAGCGGAGATCTGCGAGTGCTCGCCGGTCAGGATCAGTCGTCGTCACCGTCAACCCGCAGAAGAAAGCAGTGAGTAGTGAAGTACCACGAACCACCCCATCAACACACTACACGTTACAATAAAAACCCTTTACTAGAAAGAAGTTGGCCGTTTCAGTGTAGAATTTGTATCGCGAAATCCCTCCAGTTTGCCCAGTAGCGCGCCGACCTTGCGACGAAGTCCGGGTCTCGTGCTGCTGAAGTTTGTCGGGGTAGCAGCTCACTTGGGAGTTGTTACAGTATCGGTTTTCCGTTGCGTAACCCCTGTACCGTTCTAGCCGACCCCTGAGAAACACCTCGTGCTAAACATTAGTCGGGCAAACCTAACATGACTGGTGGTCTCTCGGGTTACCGGGAGTGGCGCATAAGCCACCAAGTTTAAAGTAGAAATTTCTTAAAGGTTAGTCTACGAACGGTTACAGATATTAACCCTTGAACACTCGCGCCAACTTTTGTAACACGGTTGCTCGCGGGAGACAATAGCCCAAAACCAAAAAACGTGCGCATTAGAGTTTTGACTAGAAAAACCTGGTTTTAGGTTTATCGCACCTTTGGAAGAGTTTTTTGAAATTGCAAGCTCTATCGTCTGGTAGAATTTAAAGTTTGTATTAATCCCCCTGAAAGTGAAATAAAACAATTATTTTTCTTCAGTTTCAATATAACACATTGATGTGTTCTGTAAAGTTTAGGAGCATATTATTACAAGAAACTTTGCTGAAGACAGTAACCTTCTATCTCTTCAGCGAAGAGAGAAAATTTTTTTTTTTTAATTCTATATTAAGGTCGGGTAATTGATACAAATTTAAAAAAAAGTAATAAATAGGTGACCTTAGGAAGCCGTAAGGTGGTCCTCCGAAAAATTCAGAAGATATCGTGAATATTTTGAGTGTAATTTGACTACACTAGAAGTAAATTTCGACTATTCGGGGCTCAATTTGGCCATGGTTCACCGGGAGAAAATTCAAAGCTTACCTCAAATTGGTCACTGGAAATGCAAAGGTTTTAATTTGTAACGGATCAAAATGAAATGGAATATCAGCAATCATCAACTAAATAGGCCGCTCACGACTCGACATGGCCGCCAAAACGTTCGCTGGAAAATTAGGATTTGCCGTCAAAGTGAACAATAAGTGAAAATTCATGTTGAAGTCCGCGTTACAATTTGAAAAAGGTTTGATATAAAACATTTCAGATTTAGAAACAGAAATTATGCAAATACTGCAAATGCTCGCTGACAAATGAACGAGGTTATTTCGCAAGTTTGTTGAAATTACCAATTTCGCTGGTGTAATTTGATAGATGTGGTATAGTAAACTGAACTACCGGTAACATTTACTTTACAAATTTACAAATCTAATAGCAAATATATCAACTTTTGTATAAGCTCTTCACCAGGTATTGTGCTCTTCTAGGAAAATTTTAACCGAAATCTAACCATCATAGTTAGCCATGGCCATTCCGTAATCCGCGTTGACGGTATCTAATATTTTTATGGGCTTTACCGGAGAAAAAGAGAGAGAAGTTTTACTGCTTTTGTTTTCACCTTTTCCTGGACAATTCAGAATGGGGCTTCTTGTAAGAGCGAACAGGCTACGAAAACTTTGTTGCTTTCGTAACACGATAAGCAGTTCGGTGACCTTATTAGGCCAGCGTCATACCTCGAAGCCAACTGGGAGGCTCTCAAGTTCATTACCATTAATTACCCTCAAGTTCATTAATGTTAATAGTCACTGTAAGTGGTTTTCTCTGGAGCATGTCTTACTATATATTTGGATCTCGATGCATTGACTTTCAGCCCAAACCTAGCCTCTGTTTTCAGTCTGGCGTAGATAGCGTCCGCTCCGTCTAGTACTTTCCAATTTGTAGTCAAATGAGCGTCCTCTGAACAAAAAACTGAAAATGAAGCCTGAGCACATCATTCGCTCCAGGGTAGCTTTGATCAACCGCGTTAGTTTGGCCGGAATCCCGTTCTCGTGAATTAACTGTCATAGCTGTTCGCAGTAGGCTTTATCCTATGCTGCCTTGAAATTCACGAAAACATTATGTAAAGGCACATTGCACTCCCGACATTTTTAGATTCGCTCATCTTCTCATAGATCTTGCACGTCGCATTAGCCCGGAATAGTTGTTCTAGCTCTTCACAGTCTCTGTCCTCCTTCTGGCGCTTTTTCCTCCTCAGGATCGCGGTCAACTTATTCCGCACCGATATTTGGCCAAATTTACCCGTTGTGGCAATGGTTAGATAATTTTTCCAAATTTTTTTTCCTCGTTATCGCTTTTTGGCATTCCCATCAAATCAGTCATTTCGTGTAGTGGGAGTTTCTTCACCTAGTTCCGCGGTTGCGGCTTCATTGAAGGTAAAACGAATCCTGCCCCTTCCGCCTTCGACCTAGCTCCACAGAGAAAGCTCGAGCCTCATCCAGCACGCGCGCGTGGTTTTCGGCAGTCTGTGTGTTGTCCAATTACACTCAAGTAATTTTTTTACACGGTTTAGTTTTTCGAGTATTAGGAACGGGGTAACTTAGACACCATTCATTTATTTCTCAATACATTTGGGAGTAGCTCGACATTCCTCACGTAGATTGTAAATAGCTGCACCGTTTTCGAGTAATCGAAAAAAACAAACCGTGTAAAAAAGACTTGAGTGTACTGAATGTTTAACCGAGGATGACGGCTTTGTTTGGATATTGCCGCTTGAAATGGTTGCACGATGAGATTCTCGGTAGCTCAGGTATTCCGTAGCTGCTTGATTTGAATCACCTGTATCCTAATATAGCTTGTGCTTCTCTTAAACTTCTACCTGTCGAGACGTGCACCGATGTAGGGACGGCGTCCGTCTTGACTTCCGTCCCTTCACGGCCACTAGGGATGGGAACTATCATTAAAAATCGTTACTGAAAACTATCAGTAGTTTCAGTACGTTACTGATAACTATCAGTAAATATCAGTAATTTTACCCATCACGGCATTGTAGCAAAATACTAGGAAATTGTAATACCGGCATTATTTTTTGTAACTTAACATTAAAAAAGAAGAAAACTTATCCAATTTAATTCTACTATGTATATTTTATTCACGACAGATACGTATACGAATAAACAGATAGATACGAATAAAACATACATAGTAGAATTAAATTGGATAGTTTTTCTTCTTTTTACCTTTGTTATACTATAACAAAGGTTTAGGAATTGGTCGAAAAACACGAAATTGATCCGAGGCCCGGAGGGCCGAGCCACATATACCAATCGACAGGGTTCGACGAACTGAGCAATGTCTGTGTGTGTGTGTGTGTGTGTGTGTATGTGTGTATGTATGTGCGGGGCGCAACTTTTCTATCGCCTGTTTCTCGGAGATGGCTGAACCGATTTGTTCGCTATTACTTTTGTTTGAAAGGTATTATTGCTTAGTATATTACTATTGAATTGCTTCGAGGTCCGACATTTCGTTTAAAAGTTATAAGTAAAAAAGTGTAAATTACGTGATACGATTTTCTCCGGAACAAAATGACCGATTTCATTGATCTTGGTATCGTATGAAATCTCTTGTTAACGCTAAATTTTATTGAAAACATACAAGTAGTTTAGAAGTTATGCTCAAAAAACCTGTTTTGACAAGGTAATAATTATCGCCTGTTTCTTAGAGATGGCTATACCGACTTAGGCGCTATTAGTCTCATTTGAAAGGTAACATAGCCGAATAGATCACTATTGATTTGTTTTTTGATTGGATGTTTAATTTGAAAGTTATGAGCAATTGAATACAACACATTAAAATTTATAATAATTTATAACCATTTCATCTAAGATGATTTATCTAGTTTGAATTATTTTGACATCAAATTAGAGATTTTAATGCTGCAAATATATCTGCAAAATTTCAGTAGAATTGGTTTTGCCGATCAAAAGATATTAACCCTCCAACACTCGCGCCAACTTTTGTAATACGGTTATTCGCGCGCACAATGGCCCAAAGCCAAAAAGACATGCGCACTAGAGTTTTGACTGGGAAAACTTGGTTTTAGGTTTATGGAACCTTTGGAAGAATTTCTTGAAATTGAAAGTTCTATCGTCTGGTGCAATTTAAATTTTGATTAATCCTCCTAAAAGTGCAATAAAAAAATTATTTTTCTTCAGTTTCAATATAACACATTGATGTATTCTGCAAAGTTTTAGAGTATATTATTACAAGAAATTTTGCTGAAGACAGTAACCGCCTATCTCTTCAGCGAAGCTAGAAAAATCTTATTTATTGTGTATGAATTAGTGAAATCAGTTTTTTATTTTAGCTCTTTTCGTAATTGTTGTATGACTTTTTCATGTATTACAAAGTTGCACAAATAGTAAAAATACACAACTTTGCTGAATATAGTATACCTCTATGTTTGCTTATTTAGGAACTGTAGAACTTTGATTATAAAAAATACCCTAATTTTGACCCCGAATTACTCGACTAGCAACAGACGGATACATTTTAAACATTTTACATTATTGCTGATTGTTTTGATGCATGCAGACACCATTTTTCCATATGAAGAAACGAGATAAAATTCCAGGCCAATTCCGGTACACCTCATATGCTGATTGCTTCATTTCTGTGATGTCAGTTTATGCTGATCAATTTTTCCAACAATTTAAAGTATTAATGCATTGAATAATTATGACATTTTGCTCATAACAAGTTTATTGAAGAATATACGTTAGTTACACAACGATTTGTAACTTTATAACAATATGGCGTTCAAAAATCTACACGTGTTATACAAATTACAACAGCGTAAGTAACCGAAGGTTAATAAAAATTGATGAAATTTATTCTAGAAAACTTTATTGGTGTGAATCAAATAGGCATTACAGGAAATTATGCATAGTTCAAAAATCTATAAACTAGACCTTTACTACGCAATGTATATGTTAAAGAATAATATTTACTCTTACAACCTACTTTTACTTGCACTTAGTCAAATTATTAACAACTTACTTATCCTTATTACGCAATTTCATGAAAAAAGGATCTATCAAAATTTATAAGTGGTCATATTTTGTTCAAATTTTGTAAACGTATTCAATTTTCTAAATTTTTATGTAAACCAACGCACTACGCAACGTTAACCAATAGATGGATTATACTCCGAAGACGTGTCGGTTTCTATCTCAAATAGCAAGTAAGACCGTATAACAAAGGTTCCTTTCACCACTAGGTGGATTAAATCGAGTTTTTATAGTAAAATGAATAATAAGGAAACAAAATAATTGATTTATGATGACTAATTTTGTTTATCTTGCTTGTTACCACATTATTCGTAAAACAAGCACTTAAACGGGGTAACTTGCAACAGCTGGTGGATATAAAAAGCTGTGTTCCGTCAACTTCACGAGGAAAGTTATCATTTAATTTGCATCAAGCAATACTAAAGTACAACGAAGAGTGTAAGATACTTTCGGTAAGTCGGAAATATGCCAGTTTTTTTCTGGATATACCGAAAATGGCTATAGAAGAGGCTAAAAAGAAAATATCCTCACTGAGAGAAATCAACCAGCAATATGACAGTGTCTAATTACGATCACTCATAACGCAATGAACATTCATACATTACGTAACCAAGATATCGATGATTTTCAACTCCACCACTCCACTTCATGACGTGATTTTGCATAGTGGATATACGACGTGTAACGAGTTACGCAACTCCCGCTCCCCTACGTGCGTTACGTAATATGTGAATAGTCCTTAAAGAAGGCAGTTCTATCGAATCCAGACAAGGAATATCAACTGCGTGAATAATATAAAAAGTTTAATTCATAATTTTCCGTTACGGGGCTCATAAATTATTTTCACCAACGTGACATAGGACGTTAATGCGTATATTCATAGCAAAAGCATTAAAAATCGCAAGTCGGATTATCATTTGCATATTCAAGTCAAAAGAAACTCATACAAATAATAAAATTCGTTCAATTTCTAAAAACTATTGCTTGTTGCAAGTTACCCCGTTTAAGGGGTTACTAGTAACAAACTAGTTAAAAAATTCTACAACTTCCAATATTGATCGCATATTTTTTCTCAATATGTGAAATTGTTCTATCCTAGACCTAATAACTTTGTATTAATTAAATGTCCTCAAATGTACTACAGATAAGTTTTTACTTGCACTAATAGTTGAGAACTGTTGCAAGTTACCCCGTTTGACGGTAGTTTAAAAGTTATGCTTTAAAAACCTGTTTTGACAAGGTAATAATTATCGCCTGTTTCTTAGAGATGACTAAACCGATTTAGGCGCTATTAGTCTCATTTGAAAGGTAACATAGCCTAATACACTCAAGTCTCTTTTTACACGTTTTGCCTTTCTACTATATAAATATATAGTATAAAGGTATAGAAATCACTTGGAAAACCGGAAATGGAAAGAAGGTCCTGCGGGCCGAATGTCATATACCATTCGACTCAGTTTCGAAAACTGAGCATTTTCTGTGTGTGTGTATGTATGTGTGTGTGTGTGTGTGTGTGTGTGTGTGTGTGTGTGTGTGTGTATGTGTGTGTGTGTGTGTGTATGTGACGCTTTTAATCTCACTCACTTTTCTCGGAGATGGCTGGACCGATTTTAATGTTCTTAGTGTCAAATGAAAGGTCTAGATGTCCCATTGGTCGCTATTGAATTTCATACTGATCGGACTTTTAGTTCAAAAGTTATGTATAAAAATATGAAAAATATGGGACTTCATTATCTCATAGGTCCCTTAACCGATTTGAACAAAATTGATTGCATATGAAAGAGGAGCCTTGCAAACCCTTAACTTCCAAATTTCATGACGATTGGGCTTGTAGTTTGAAAATTACATAAAGAAATGTGAAAAAATAGTATTTAAAACATATTTTTGCAACATATAAGCATTAATTCAATGAAAAACATCACACATTTTATTATTATTTGAAAATTACTGCTGAGATCTATCAAACGAAACCGAGTTATTTAAAATCGGACGGTTCATTCAAAAGTTATTCAAACTTTAACACTTAAGCACCGTATTTTGAACCGTTAATTAAAATGTGTGAAATCAAATCATATCAATCAAATGTTGGTTGTATTCAATGTGTGTGATGTATGTTTGTGTGTATGTATGTATGTATGTATGTATGTATGTATGTATGTATGTATGTATGTATGTATGTATGTATGTATGTATGTATGTATGTATGTATGTTTGTTTGTATGTATGTATGTATGACGCACAACACGGAAGAATTTGAATCACCAAACGACGACGTCCAGTCTAATGAAGAAGAAATTTTATCGACGCGCTCTTTGGAGCTAGTAAACGTAAATGTAAGTAGTAATAATTTTCCAAAAACTTCTTCTGCACTAAAACAGAATGTGGCTGAAATTCTTGTGTATTGCCAGAATTTCAACCGCATGAAAAGTCCAGCCAAAATGAAGGAAATTCACCAAAATGTAATATCATCTTCTTTCAAAGTCATACTTGGAACCGAAAGTAGCTGGGACGAAAGCGTCAAAAGCGAAGAAATTTTTGGAAATCTATTTAACGTATTCCGGCACGACCGTAATTTGTCTTTAAGTCAGAAAAAATCTGGAGGAGGTGTCCTCATAGCTATAAACTCTGACTTTACTTCGGAAGAAATAATTACTAGAAAGCACATCGAATTTGAAAATATATGGGCCAAAGCAACCATATACGGCGAAGTACACATTTTTTCAGCCGTGTACTTTCCTCCCGAACATGCTAATAAACAGTCTTATGAACTATTTTTCGAAGCAGTAGAAGACATTATTTCAAATATGGAACCCGAAGTAAAACTACATATTTACGGCGACTTCAATCAGCGCAATGTGGACTTCATTGTAGACATTGACAATGAATCCATTTTGCTTCCAGTAGTAGGCGAAAATGAAACATTGCATTACATTTTTGACAAAATTTCACAATTTGGCTTGCATCAAATAAATTCAGTCAAAAATAGTCAAAATGTTTATTTGGACTTACTTTTTACAAACTGCACAGACGACTTTGCTGTAAATGCTTCACTGTCTCCCTTATGGAAGAATGAAGCATTTCACACAGCAATCGAATACTCAATTTTCACACACAATAGCTCTTACCCTACTGACTTGGAATATGAAGAAGTGCCGGAATATAACAAAGCAAATTTTATAGAAATTAAGCGTAGACTATGTACAACAGAATGGCAACATGTGTTTTGTACTGAAGGAAATGTCGACTATGAAACAGAAAAATTCATCCTTTTCTTGAAGTGCCTTTTACACGAAACTGTACCAATGAAAAGAAGAAGACGAAGTAAACATAGTAAATGGCCTGTGTGGTTCAACCCACATCTAAAAAATCTTAAAAATAGAAAACAAAAAGCACACAAAAAATTCAAAAATGAAAACAATACCATTAACTTGAATAATTATCTCAATATTAGCGAAGAACTCAACTCGGCCACTAAAATCGCGTATGAAGAATATAATAGTAAAGTCGAAAATGAAGTCAAATCATGCCCAAAAAAATTTCTTTAACTATGTAAATACTAAATTGAAAAGCAGTAATTTCCCATCCTAAATGAAACTTGACGGGCTTATTGGAAATAATACTAATGAAATCTGCAACCTTTTCGCAAATTTCTTTCAAGAAGTATATACACCATTTACCGAAGAAGACCGCGACCAAGAATATTTCTCATTTATCCCCGAATTTTCTAACGACATATCTGTCTCTCAACTATCAGAAATTGACGTATTTGAAGCACTCAAAGGCTTGAATGCGTCAAAAGGGCCGGGGCCTGACGGAATAGCACCCATATTTCTCAAAAACCTGGCCGAAGAACTTGCTACACCATTACAACGCCTATTTAACATGTCTCTGAAAAATGGAAAATTCCCGAAAATATGGAAATCTTCGTATTTAGTCCCTATCTTCAAATCAGGAACAAAATCAGACATCCGAAACTACCGTGGAATTGCCATTATCTCTTGCATTCCTAAACTATTTGAATCAATTATAAATGAAAAAATTTTTCAACAAGTAAAACACAAAATTACAAGTCAGCAACACGGCTTTTTTAAAGGCCGCTCTACTGCCTCAAATCTTCTGGAATTTGCAGCTTTTACTATTAATGCAATGGACAGTGGCAACCACGTAGAAGCTATTTACACGGACTTTAGTAAGGCATTTGACAGAATAGACATACCATTATTAATCTTCAAATTAGGCAAAATTGGAATAGAACCGAAGCTCTTGAAATGGCTTCAATCATATTTAACGGAACGTAAACAAATTGTTCGCTTTCAAAATGCCCTCTCGGACCCTATTCAAGTCACCTCTGGGGTTCCCCAAGGTTCCCACTTAGGGCCACTTCTTTTCATTTTGCACGTAAATGACATTTCCTACATACTTAACCACTCAAAAGTACTTGTATATGCAGACGACATGAAAATATATATGGAAATAAAAAATGCCCATGACGTCGCAGTATTTCAGAATGAAGTCAATGTATTCAACACTTGGTGCAACAAATCTTTACTAAACCTCAATGTAAAAAAATGTAACTCAATAGCATTTAGCAGGAAAATTCAAACTCCCTCTATTGACATATACTTAGGAAACAATATTGTACCAAAATGTAAAATTGTAAGGGATCTAGGAGTAATCTTAGACTCAAAACTAACATTTACAGAACATTACAATACCATTATTAACAAAGCAAATAGAATGCTGGGCTTTATCAAACGCTTCAGTCATAATTTCAAAGACCCATACACAATAAAACTTTTATACATTACATATGTAAGACCTATTCTGGAATATTGCAATATTGTATGGCACCCACAGACTGCGTTACACGAAGGACGCATTGAATCTGTTCAGAAACAATTTCTACTATACGCGCTTCGAAAACTTAACTGGACAGTATTTCCATTACCATCTTATGAAGCGCGCTGCATGCTTATCCATATACAAACACTTAAAGAACGCCGCGAACAAGCAATGCTTTACTTTATCAATGACATTATTTCTCAACGCATCCAGTCCGCAGATTTGCTTGCTCAATTAAACTTTTATGCGCCGAGTCGTAACCTTAGAACTAGAAAAATATTTATGGAAAAATCATATAAAACCAATTATGCGAAAAATGGACCAGTCAATAACATGATGCGCCTTTATAATCAAAATTGCGAAAGAATTGACATCACTATGTCCAGAATCCAAATTAAACTACGACTTAGCCATAGGAATAATGTATAGTATATAAGTAAACATTGTAATAATATTATTGTATGTAGTCTACAAATGCTTGACGAATAAAACAACAATTTAGTATGTATGTATGTATGTATGTATGTATGTATGTATGTATGTATGTATGTATGTATAAATGTATGTATGTATGTATGTATGTATGTATGTATGTATGTATGTATGTATGTATGTATGTATGTATGTATGTATGTATGTATGTATGTGTGTATGTATCTGTGTAAGTGATTACTATTTGCAATTTTTAAATTTGCATTGAAATTCAAGAAAAGTGAGAAACAGGTCAATTGTTTGAAGTTTTTGCAGTCTCTTAGTGGAATATGAACTCTGAAATTAAAGAAAAGAAAAAACTTTTACCGACTAAATTCCACTATTTAATATTTATTCGCGACAGATACGTATACGCTTTGAAATAAGACAGTGATGAAGCCTGCGCGTCGTAGGCGAACTACGTATCTGTTGCAAATAAATATTAAGTAGCGGGATTCAATAGAAAAGTTTTTACTTTTCTTTGCTTTCAGATTTCAATTGTCATTTTCTTCACTTGATGTTACTCACAATTGTACAAGAAAAGCAAAAAGCGAAGAAAAGCAGTTAATTTAAACATGTAGGTCTAATGGTATATAGGATTAAAAATACTAGTGAGTTGATTTTTCCAAACAAAATTATACAAATTTCAAACAAATTTTGCGCATCAATAGAAGCTCTTTTCTATCAATAGATACTAGAGCTTAGGCAGGTTATATGAAAAATAGGAAGTAAACGTTGCACGGTAATAGTTTTATAAGATTTGTTTTCGTTAGTGACATTTTCAAGGATAGATGTCTTATGTCATGTATCATGTTTTAATAAATAAATAAAAAATGACAAGCACTTGAAATCATATCGATCATATTTCCCATTCTCAAGCATGTTTATGGCGCAGCTTTTGCACTATTTTTTTATCTCATCTTGTTTCCCTGTCCCTCTTATGGGATACATTGTAAAAACGATGCGACCAAGCTAATGACTATCTTTTCATGAAAGTACATTCAAAAGAAGCTTAAGTTTTGATTTTCATGCAAAAATAATTATTTGAAAGAGCGCCAGCTAAGAAAAATTTCAATTTCTCTTTTCATATCTAATGCTCCATTCAGTTATTTTTTTCTAATTCAGATACCTATATTGCAAAATTGAAGCCAAGCCAACTAATAGTAAAATTTTGAGATGAATCATTTTGTTGTAGATATCCTTTTTCTTCAAAAGCGAAGTATAATGATAATTTTTCTGAACTTTTGTTTTTCAAAGATGCTAACTTTTGAACGCATGGTATTAATATCAAAATATCAAAAAATCTGGTAAGAACACATATTTCATATTGTCAATATGTAACATGTTTCGTATGTGGCTCTGAAGCCCGAAAGTTAAGGCCGTCTGTAGACCCGTTAGAGGGTTAATTTCTAATTTTCTATATATATTCATTCAAGTCTGCAAAAATTATATTTTTTTATAAATCACGTAAAAATTATAAAACTAAATAAGGTGTTCACCAAGTAACATAAATGACGCTTGCAACTATTTACGCACCCAAGGAAAGAAAATATAATTATTCTACGTATTGGACGTTGTGAATTTTACTGGCAAATAAGGATTTTGAGGAATACAGAATTTTAAAAATAGAGTCAAGTTAATTATAGATGCTCCTGAAAAACTAAATAATGGTTATTGTGGCAGTAGAAAGGCTAGGTCACGCCGCTAGGTGGATTAATTCGGGTTTTTTTACGATTTTTGAATTAACATGTTTTTTTTATGATATTTTTTGAATTAACGCGGTTTTTTTTAAACGGTTTTTTGAATTAACACGGTTTTTTTTAAACGATTTTTTGAATTAACACGGTTTTTTTGAATCAGCGCGATATTTATGTTTTCTGAATTTACACAGTATTTTTTCGATGGTTTTTAAATTATAATGTTTGTATATCGTTCGGAAATTTTCTAAGAAAAGCCAGTATATGAAGTACCAAGACCTGCTACGTCTAATACGTACATTCCCAGAATAGAATAGCGCAGATCAACGTAGGTCAGAGGGAATGGATATTACGAACCCCCTAAAACACACTCACATTATTAATAATAAAAAATTGTGTTCAATCAACAAAAAACTATCAATTTTATTCAACAAAAAACAGTAACAATATCCAAAATTCTAACCGTAATAACCAGATCCTGTTAATTACAATTTTTCGCAACGGCGGCGGCGATCGGGCTCCTAGAGCAACGATGACGAACAGCAATAGCCACAGCAGACAACTAGTCCTTTAGTTCCAGGTTTCAGTCAGAAAACTTTCAAAAGTTAAACTTCCAGAAGGCGGTAATCGACGCAAAACAACCACAAAATCTTCCAGCACAAAAACTACACACGTGAGTGAACAGAAGAAAACTCTAATATAAAACTGCAGATCAGAGGTCTTTTGTTCAACGCCAGTGTCGATTTATTAGGTGTGCAGCGAACGTCATCGTTTTGGCATACCGGGCAATACGGAGTTTGAGTACCATTCTTACTCGCATTGCTACTTCGCTATGTGCTGTTTACTTATAGAGATTCCTTACAGATCAGTCGCATACACAAAATACTGACACGAAATCAAGCGAGGCACGCTGGCACCGTGTTGTTGGTGTGGCGTTACGATCACAGCACATTCATAAAGCATTTTGCCCAAGAACACGTGACGGTAATCATCGCACTCAAGCTGCAGCGATTCTAAAGAAGGGAATGTATCCTTGCTGAATTATAACGTCTTGGGTATGTACTTTTGTGGCTCTTTGGTTAGTGGCATGGCTGGTAAACGGCTGAATAATGCGTACCGTCGGTGCCTTGTGCACGTGTAGGCATAAAATAGACCCTACAGTGGTGCATAGCCTCTTATTCAGCAACTCCTATTCCTACCGCCTCGTGGTACCAGCCGTGATACGAGCAACTTTGGTGGAGATCGGGTAACCAACCCCGGTGGAAGCCAAGGTCGTATGCTGACAGGAAAGGAGGGCTCTTTCGAGCTTCGCTGGCCCTCCGGCGAAACAGGGAGTGGTGTAGCAGGCTTTGCAAACCGTCACCACGAAAAATATTAAAGCATGGAACGAAGAACAAATATATTCTTACTGGAACAATCGGAATAGACCCACGCGACGAAAAAGGACTATGGATTGGAAACTCGGGACGTGGAACTGCCGATCTCTCAACTTCCAAGGGAGCACTCGAGTGCTCTCCGACGTATTGAAGAGCCGCAAGTTCGACGTCGTAGCGCTGCAGGAGGTGTGCTGGAAGAGCTCAACGGTACGTACGTTCAGAGATGGACATACCATCTACCAGAGCTGCGGCAACACACACGAGCTGGGTACAGCTTTCATAGTGATGGGCGAGATGCGGAAACGGGTGATTGGGTGGTGGCCAATCAATCCTCGAATGTGCAGGTTGAGAATCAAGGGCCGATTCTTCAACATAAGCATCATCAACGTGCACAGCCCTCACCTCAGAAGTACCGATGACGACAAGGATGAATTCTACGCGCAGTTGGAGAGTGAATACGACCGCTGCCCAAAACATGATATCAAGATCGTCATCGGGGATTTCAATGCTCAGGTCGGCCAGGAGGAGGAATACAAACCGGTGATTGGAAGGTTCAGTGCACACCAGCGAACCAATGAAATGGGCCTAAGACTTATCGACTTTGCCGCCTCCATGAATATGGCTGTACGTAGTACCTTTTTCCAGCACAGAATCCACCATAAGTACACCTGGAGGTCACCAAATCAGACAGAATCACATATCGACCACGTTTTGATCGACAGTCGGCACTTCTCAGACATTATCGACATCAGATCTTATCGAAGCGCTAACGTTGACTCGGACCACTACCTAGTGATGGTTAAGATGCGCCCAAGACTCTCCGTTGTGAACAACATTCGGTACCGACGCCAGCCTCGGTTAAATCTCGCGCGGCTGAAGCAGCCAGACGTCGCCGCAAACTACGCGCATTCACTCGAAGCTGCACTGCCGGAAGAGGACGAGCTAGACGAAGCCCCTCTCGAGGACTGTTGGAACACTATCAAAACAGCCATCAGCAGTGTAGCGGAGAGCTCCATCGGGCATGTGGCCCGGAATCAGCGGAACGATTGGTTTGACGATGAATGTAGGAGGGTGATGGATGAGGAGAACGCTGCGCGGGCGGCCAAGATGCGCAGTGCCACACGTCAGAACGTGGAAAGACACAAACAGAAGAAGATGCAGCGAAATCAAATCTTTCGGGAGAAAAAGCGCAACCTGGAAGAGCAGGAATATGCAGAGCTGGAGCGGCTGCATCGTTCTCAGGAAACGCGGAAGTTCTACCAGAAACTGAACGGATCCCGCAAAGGCTTTGTGCCGCGAGCCGAAATGTGTCGGGATAAGACTGGCAGTATTCTGACGGACGATCGTGAGGTGACGGATAGGTGGAAGCAGCACTTCGACGAACACCTGAATGGCGCCCAGGCGGAAAACCATGGCGGCGGGGAAAGCGATTTCGACGGTGCAGCAAACGGGGAAGAGGTGCCAGCCCCAACGATAGGCGAAGTTAAGGAGGCCATCATGCAGCTAAAGAACAACAAGTCAGCTGGAAAAGATGGCATCGGAGCGGAGCTTATTAAAATGGGACCAGAAAAGCTGGCCGTTTGTCTACACCGACTAATTGTTAGAATTTGGGATACGGAACAGCTACCGGAGGAGTGGAAAGATGGGGTTATCTGCCCGATCTACAAAAAGGGCGACAAGTTGGACTGTGAGAACTATCGAGCGATCACCGTTCTCAATGCCGCTTATAAAGTGCTGTCCCAAATCATTTTCCGCCGTCTATCACCAATTGCGAATAGATTTGTGGGAACTTATCAAGCCGGCTTCGTCGAAGGTCGGTCTACAACGGATCAAATATTTACACTGCGGCAAATCCTCCAAAAGGGCCGTGAATACAGAGTTCCCACGCATCATTTATTCGTTGACTTCAAAGCCGCATATGATACCATCGACCGGAAAGAGCTATGGAAAATCATGGACGAGAACAGCTTCCCCAGGAAGCTCATCAAACTGATTAAATCTACGATGGATGGTACGCAGTGCTGTGTTCGGATTTCGGGTGGATTGTCAAGTTCATTCGAATCACACAGAGGGCTTCGTCAAGGTGATGGTCTTTCATGCCTGCTGTTCAACATAGCGCTACAAGGTGTTATGAACCGAGCGGATATCAACACGCGGGGCACGATATTCAACTAATCTAGTCAATTCGTCTGCTTTGCCGATGACATGGATATTATCGGCAGAACATCTGTGGCGGTGGCTGAACAGTACACCAGACTAAAGCGCGAAGCAGAAAAGATTGGGTTAAAGGTAAATACGTCTAAAACAAAGTACATGCTGGCCAGCGGAACCGAGGCCGAACGACACCGCTTGGGCAGTAGTATATTGATCGACGGCGATGAGTTTGAGGTAGTCGATGAATTTGTCTACCTTGGCTCACTGGTAACGGCGGACAATGATACCAGCCGTGAGATTCGGAGGCGTATTATCAGCGGAAGTCGTGCTTACTATGGGCTCCACAAGCAATTGCGGTCGAGCAGACTAAGTACCCGTACAAAGTGCACCCTGTACAAGACGCTTATTAGACCGGTTGTTCTCTACGGGCATGAAACATGGACAATGCTCGAGGAGGACCTGCGAGTGCTCGGAGTTTTCGAACGACGAGTGCTAAGAACGATCTTCGGCGGCGTACAGGAGAACGGAGTATGGAGGCGGAGGATGAACCATGAACTCGCACAGCTCTATGGCGAACCCAGTATCCAGAAGGTGGCTAAAGCTGGACGGATGCGATGGGCAGGGCATGTTGCAAGAATGCCGGACAACTACCCTGCAAAGATGGTGTTCGCCTCAAATCCGGTAGGAACAAGACGACCAGGAGCGCAGCGAGCAAGATGGTTAGACCAGGTGGAGCGAGATCTGGCGGAGAGTACTCGGTGTCCGAGGAATTGGAGAGCGGTAGCCCTCAACCGAGTTACATGGAGAAATTTTGTTCAACAGGCTTTGTCTTAGGACGGCAAGCCACCTAAGTAAGTAAGTGGTTAGCGGCATCGACGGCATCGACAGGAGTCCCAAACAACCGAGTTCGATTATCAATCGAGCAGAAGTGATTTTTTCGGGTTGGAGTTTTTCACTTGTTTGTTTTACAGATATAGAGTAGAAATTTTAATTAATTTTGGTTATTTGCTACCAATAATTGAATTATGCATTATGCAACTGTGACAAATAACACAGTTTAGTGTTCCTACTAGCACTTTTTTGGTAGTAGGAACACAAAACTTCGCATCTAATTACACGTAAATTCATTTAAGACTGTACGAAACTGTTTCGTGGTGGAAAACAACGAAAGGAATTCGTACATTTTATGCTTCATGGTACTGATACAAGATTTTACATTTTTACGACGATTTTGGAATTAACACGGTTTTTTTTACAACAATTTTCGATTTAACACGGTTTTTTTTACAACAATTTTTGAATTAACGCGGTTTTTTTTTAAACGGTTTTTTTTACACGGCACGTATCCCCCGTGTAAAAAAAGACTTGAGTGTAGATCACTATTGATTTGTTTTTTGATTGGACGTTTAATTTGAAAGTTATGAGCAATTGAATACAACACATTAGAATTTATAATAATTTATAACCATTTCATCTAAGATGATTTATCTAGTTTGAATTATTTTGACATCAAATTAGAGATTTTAATGCTGCAAATATATCTGCAAAATTTCAGTAGAATTGGTTTTGCCGATCAAAAGATATTAACCCTCCAACACTCGCGCCAACTTTTGTAATACGGTTATTCGCGCGCACAATGGCCCAAAGCCAAAAAGACATGCGCACTAGATTTTTGACTAGGAAACTTGGACTTGGTTTTAGGTTTATGGAACCTTTGGAAGAATTTCTTGAAATTGAAAGTTCTATCGTCGGGTGCAATTTAAATTTTGATTAATCCCTCTAAAAGTGGAATAAAAAAATTATTTTTCTTCAGTTTCAATATAACACATTGATGTATTCTGCAAAGTTTTAGAGTATATTATTACAAGAAATTTTGCTGAAGACAGGTACCTCTTATCTCTTCAGCGAAACTAGAAAAATCTTATTTATTGTATATGAATAAGTGAAATCAGTTTTTTATTTTAGCTCTTTTCGTAATTGTTGTATGACTTTTTCATGTATTACAAAGTTGCACAAATAGTAAAAATACACAACTTTGCTGAATATCGTAAACCTCTATGTTTGCTTGTTTAGGAACTGTAGAACTTTGATTATAAAAAATACCCTAATTTTGACCCCGAATTACTCGACTACCAACAGACGGATACATTTTAAACATTTTACATTATTGCTGATTGTTTTGATGCATACAGACACCATTTTTCCATATGAAGAAACGAGAGAAAATTCCAGGCCAATTCCGCTACACCTCATGTCTTTCTGTGATGTCAGTTTATGATGATCAATTTTCCCAACAATTTAAAGCATTAATGCATTGAATAATTATGACATTTTGCTCATAATAAGTTTATTAAAGAATATACGTTAGTTACACAACGATTTGTAACTTTATAACAATATGGCGTTCAAAAACCTACACGTGTTATACAAAATACAACAGCGTGAGTAACCGAAGGTTAATAAAAATTGATGAAATTTATTCTAGAAAACTTTATTGGTGTGAATCAAATAGGCATTACAGGAAATTATGCATAATTCAAAAATCTATAAACTAGACCTTTACTACGCAATGTATAGGTTAAAGAATAATAATTGCTCTTACAAACTACTTTTACTTGCACTTACTCAAATTATTAACAAATTACTTATCCTTATTACGCAATTTCATGAAAAAAGGATCTATCAAAATTTATAAGTGGTCATATTTTGTTCAAATTTTGTAAACGTATTCAATTTTCAAAAATTTTATGTAAACCAACACACTACGCAACGTTAACCAATAGATGGATTATACTCCGAAGACGTGTCGGTTTCTATCTCAAATAGCAAGTAAGACCGTATAACAAAGGTTCCTTTCACCACTAGGTGGATTAAATCGGGTTTTTAATTTTAGGTTTCGTATCCTACTAAGACGCTCCAAAAACTTCAGTCAACTTTACATTGTAATTTATCGGGTGGACTTCCTGGGTCTTGCGCAACTACCGACCAGATTTTTACCATCCGACAGATCTTGCAAAAATGTTGAGGGTACACCGTGTCCTTGCATCACATCTTTATTGATTTCAAAGCAACATACGATACAGTCCATCGAGACCAGCTATGGCACATAATGCACGAAACCGGTTTTCCGGATAAACTGTCGCGACTAATCAGAACTACATTAGAACGAGTAATGTGTTTCGCACGTCTCGGGGACACACTCGAATCCCTTCGAGACGCGGCGAGGGTTGGGACAAGGTGGCAGCTTATCCAGTATACTGTTCAACATCACTCTTGAGTCGGTGTTCCGACCAGCGGGTATCGAAACGAGATGCATGATTTGCATCAAGGGTAGAAGTATATGAATCACGACATACTTTTAGTGCTTGAGAATTCCAGAGACTCTCATCTACATCTGACGAAAGTCGGCAGGCTACGGTGGGCCGGGCACGTCGTAAGGATGCCGGACGGATGCAACATGCAAGATGGCTTGACCAAGTCGAAAGTGATTTATGACTTTTGAGACGACTGTTAAATTTGTGACGAATGACCCTAGATCGAGTTGAATAGAGACGACTGCTTGAAACAGCACGAGTCACCCCGGCTCGAAGCTGCTGACTACAACGACGACATATTGTGTCACTCTCGTCTATCGTACGCAACTGCCGACCATTAACTTTAATCCAAATGATTTTTCGGGACGACGTAACTGTATCAGTAAGCATCAATAACTGTGAAACCTTACTGATACTTAATGATATTATTGCTTACTGATAACTATCAGTAATTAATGATAGTTTTCCCATCCCTCGGCCACCCTCGCAGGATTTCTTCCTATGGCGCCCGTTTGTAGTTGCTCGAATAATCCCCGGCGATGGATTTATTCTACTCCGTCAGAGATTTCCCCGACGATGGAATTTCTCCCGACACCGATACGCGAATCGACTTCCTCAGCTGCTTGCACTGTGTCCATCTCGCCGATGCCGGATCGCTGCTCGTTTCTCCATTCACGTTGCAGCTCCGACAGAATTTGCGTCACTGCTACGCTAACGGCATTCCAAGTGACCTCTTCTCAACACATTTCGGTGACGATATTCTCCGCGTAAAGAGTGGGCATCTCTCTTTGCGCTGCCTCGAATCTTGGACAGTCGAACACTACATGTTCTGGCGTTTCATCCACGTTCACTCCGGACAGAGGGGTGACCTTGCATGTCCGAATCGATATAGGTACTGTCTAAAGCAGCCGTGACCAGACGGAAACTGCGTCAGGTAAAAGTTGGCTTCTCCATGCTTTCTTTTTGCCCACGTCGAGAGATTCGGTATTAGTCTGTGGGTCCATGTACCGTTCACGACCGTGTCTCACTGTGGCTGCTACTTGACCATTGACTCCACTCGCACCAGTTTCCTTATGCCTCTGGTTTCCTTCCGCCTGTAGCACTCGCTGTCCTCCTCCAGGATTACGTCGATGGAAATCATCCCGGCGATAACGCGTACTACCTCCAATGAGATAGTCCTGTATGCACTTGCGACCCGCATTGCCGTTTAACTTCGTTCGATTCCGTTTAATCTTTAATGCTGCAATCCAAGCTGAACCACCGTACCAAAGTATCGACATGGATACACTGGCCAGCAAGCGTCTTCTACTACCCCTTGGTCCTGAGTTGTTCAGCATTATCTTAGCAAGTGCATTAGTGGCCTTCGCCGCCTTCTCGCAAGCGTAATCAACGTGGTTATTGAATAATCAGTCGTCACACGTTACTCCCAGGTATTTCAGTCTCCTTTGCGAGACTATGACATGCTCTCCGACGGTAATTTGTGCCTGCTGCACTGCTTTACGGTTACTAACCTCTAGTACTTCCGTCTTGTGGTGAGCCAGCTGGAGTTTTACTCCCTGCATTCAATGTGTTATCATGTCTATGGTTTCAGTGGCCAGCATTTTCACCTCTTCCAACGATTCACCTGTGACCGTTAGTACTACGTCGTCTGCAAAGCCAACAATCTCGACACCTTTAGGTGACATTAACACGTCGTTGTACATTCCATTCCAAAGCGTTGGACCGAGGATGGAACCTTGAGGGACGCCCGCCGTGATGGATGGACTTTCGTCCAACTGATGTGTCGTACACTAGCACTCGATTCTGAAAGTAGCTCCTCAGAATTCTGCACAAGTAGTCGGGGACCCTCATTTTGTGCAGCGCTACGGCTACGTTCTTAACGTCTATGGTTATCACGGCGCAGTATCGATCACCTCGCCGTTTCTGCATTAAGGACTTCTCAGCCCTCTCGATTACTATCCGGATAGCATCCACCGTGGACTTTTCTTTCCGGAAACCAAATTGCTTGTTGGACAATCCGTGCTCGCTCTCCGTGTATCTCGTCAATCTGTTGAGAATTACCCTTTCCAGGAGTTTTCCTAGAGTATCCAGCAGGCATATAGGCCGAAGCAGGATCGCCCAGTGGTTTACCTGGTTTAGGCAGCAGCACCAGCTTCTGCGCCTTCCATCTGTCTGGGAAGTGGCTTTCGTCCAGGCATTTCTGCATGACCGACCTAAACATGTCCGGAAACACCAAGATCACCGTTTTCAAAGTAATGTTGGGGATTCCATCCATTCCGGGTGCTTTTCTCGTCTTCAATTCCTTTGCAACTATCACCAGTTCCTCATTGGTGATTATTCTTTCTGTAGCGTTGCTATCCTCTTGCTCACGACAGAGTGTCGGGGGCCAGGTCGTTGGGGCATGCTGCAGAAAGAGTCCCTCGATGATCACCTTCAGCTTGTTTGGACATGTTTCAGCGGGCATCGAGGGGCCTTTCAACTTTCTCATGGTGATGAGGTATGCGTCACCCCATGGGTTGGCATCGGCGTCTTGGCACAGCTCCTTGAAACAGTTAGATTTGCACCGCTTGATCTGCTGTTTCAGCGTAGCCCTAGCCACTCTGTAGACTTCCCTACGTTCCTCTCTTTCCGTCTCAGATCTTGCTCGATGTGCGCGTCTTCTGGCGCTGAGACATCTAGCTCTAAGTTCGCTTAGTGCCTCATTCCACCAGTACGCTGGTCGTCGTTTGTTCCTGGGTTCCAATTTTCTTGGCATGGTTGTGTCACATGCTCTCACTAGCCTTTCCGTCAGCTCATCTACGTCCTGGACTAAAGGGCCACTCCCTGCTCGCAAAGCTTCGACAAAAAGATCGCTGTCGAATTGCTTCGTTTTCCACTTGCGCTCGTGGATTCTATGCCTCTGTGGTGGCACAGTGTTTCGCTGGCCAATGTAGTACCGGATCGCCTGATCCTTCACTGTGAGTGTAACTCTCGCAAACTCTCCAGTTTGTGTTTGCCTCCAGCGACGGGCTGCAAAAGGTGACGTCGATAATGGATTCTCGTTCATCTTTGCGGAAGGTGCTGGTGGTGCCTTCGTTCATTAGGTTGGCATCCGGTTTTGCAAGAGCTTGCAGTAGACTGTAGTCTCTTGCATTGGTGCATCTGCTTCCCCAGTCCACTACCCAAGCATTAAAATCTCCTCCAATCACAACTGGTCTCCGATTGGTGAGCTGTTCGGTAAGTTTGTCCAACGTCTGGTGAAACTGCTCCATTGTCCATCTTGGGGGTGCATAGCAAATACACCCGAATATACCGTTGATCTTGGCGATAACCCGTTGTTTGTGCTCGTGACCACTTCCTGGATAGGATATCTACCCGTAATATAAATTGCAGCCATCCTTGCTCTGTCTGCAATCCAGTTACCGTTGACAGTAGGAACATGATACGGTTCTGCAATAATTGCAACGTCGCACTCCGTTTCTGTAGCTGACTGCCACAGCAGTTGTGCCGTGTCACAGTGGTTCAGATTGCTTTGTGTCACTTCCATTATCTTCTGCCAGTCAACGTGTTTTTATAGACCGGGCATCTTGGACCACCTGTAAAGTGGGCATTTCCCTCCTCCTTGGTACACAGCATACACAGTACAGTGCAGTCTTTCACGAAATGACCCGTCTCGCCGCATTTCCGACACGGCTTAGATCTGTCCGGCTCTTTGCAGTTCCTCGCCTGGTGACCAAAGTTTATAACCTTAAAGCATCTTTCGGGTAGTTGGGTAGTTCTCAGTGAGCACACTGACCACCCCACTTTGATCTTACCCGTCTTCAAAACCTTAATGGCAGCTGCCACTGCGAGTTTAATTGCAACTATCTGGGTACTCCCGAATCCTTTTCTCAGCCGTACAGAGAAAGGTACCTCTCCTAGTTGTGCTTGTTCTTTCAAGGCAGTTACTAACTCATCTTCCGTGGTAATTTCGTCCAGGTTTCTACACTCGAGTGTCGTCTCTTGGGACAAGGCCCTCACCTTCACCTCGCCACCCAAGGAGTTTTCTACCACCTGCTCATAGTTAGAGCTCTTGACCGAAGGGTCCTTCTTCAACTCAAAAAGTATATCTCCGTTTTGCGTGCGCCTGGTTTTCGCCACGTTGTCACCCAGTTCTTTGAGTGCAGGGTCATTCCTTACTCTTCGCAGGAGTTCAGCGTAGGAGGCTTTGTCCTTTAGTTCCACCACTAGGGCGTCACCTTTCTTTCTCAGCCTTCGTGGTTGCATCTTTGGCTCTTTCTTTTTCTTGCCAGTGACCGTGTTCCAGTCATCTTTTCCGACTACTACCTCCTCCGTTTTCTGGATCATAGGCCCTTCGTGAATGTCTTTAAGCTTTTTAAGGCCAGTCGCTGCCACCTCTTCTGGTGACGTTCTACCCCATTTCTTCGATAGTGGGTTGTGGCGACGCGGTGTCTCCTCGCTTTCCGCTCGGTTCGCTTCCTTAGCGTTTACCAACGCTTCTTCAGCCATTTCTACTCTCGTTCGCAGGCTCTGCTGCTCCTTATCGACAGCGTGTGTGTGTGTGTGTGTGTGTGTGTGTGTGTGTGTGTGTGTGTGTGTGTGTGTGTGTGTGTGTGTGTGTGTGTGTGTGTGTGTGTGTGTGTGTGTGTGTGTGTGTGTGTGTGTGTGTGTGTGTGTGTGTGTGTGTGTGTGTGTGTGTGTGTGTGTGTGTGTGTGTGTGTGTGTGTGTGTGTGTGTGTGTGTGTGTGTGTGTGTGTGTGTGTGTGTGTGTGTGTGTGTGTGTGTGTGTGTGTGTGTGTGTGTGTGTGTGTGTGTGTGTGTGTGTGTGTGTGTGTGTGTGTGTGTGTGTGTGTGTGTGTGTGTGTGTGTGTGTGTGTGGAACGCTTTTAATGTCACTCACATTGCTCGGAGATGGCTGGACCGATTTAAATGACCTTAGTGTTAACTGAAAGGTCTAGGTGTCCCATAAGTCGCTATTGAATTTTATACTGATCGGACTTTTAGTTCAAAAGTTATGTATAAAAGCACGAAAAATACGGAACTTTATTTTCTCGTAGGTCCCTTAACCGATTAGAACAAAATTGATTGCATATGAAAGGAGAGCCTTTCAAACCCTTAACTTCCAAATTTTATGCCGAATGGGCTGGTGGTTTGAAAGTTACATAAAGAAATATTAAAAAAAAGCATTTAAAACATATTTTTGTTGCTTATAAGCACTAATTCAATAAGAAACACCCTACAATTAATTATTATTTAAAAATTACTGTTAAGATCTATCAAACAAAACCGAGTTGTTGAAAATCGGACGATTCATTCAAAAGTTATTCGAACTTAAACATTTAAGTACCTTGCATTAAACCGCCCAAAACGTGTAAAACCAAAATATATCAATCAATGGTCGATTGTATTTAATGTATGTATGATGTATATCTGTATGTATGTATAAATGTATGTATTTTTGTGTGATGTATGTATGTATGTATGTATGTATGTATGTATGTATGTATGTATGTATGTATGTATGTATGTATGTATGTATGTATGTATGTATGTATGTATGTATGTATGTATGTATGTATGTATGTATGTATGTATGTATGTATGTATGTATGTATGTATGTATGTATGTATGTATGTATGTATGTATGTATGTATGTATGTATGTATGTATGTATGTATGTATGTATGTATGTATGTATGTATGTATGTATGTATGTATGTATGTATGTATGTATGTATGTATGTATGTATGTATGTATGTATGTATGTATGTATGTATGTATGTATGTATGTATGTATGTATGTATGTATGTATGTATGTATGTATGTATGTATGTATGTATGTATGTATGTATGTATGTATGTATGTATGTATGTATGTATGCGTGTATGTGTCTATGTATTTGCAATTTTGCAACTTGCTTGCAATGCGAGAAAAAATGAGAAACATTTTTTTTATTTCATAATCATTTTCTTCACTTGCTGTTACTCTCAATCAGACAAGAAAAGCAGAATAGCGAAGAAAACCAATTGATTTAGGCATATAGGTATAGTGGTGTATAAAATTGAAAATGTTAATGAGTTAATTTTCCGAATTTTGCGCATGGTTGCATTGAAAAAGACAAGCGCTGAAAAATTACCATCTTTCCTAACTTCAAGCATGCTGTCTTTTTTTTTATTACGAGTTGGGAAATCTGCTGAGCACCTTAGAAGATACGATACTATCAGACACCTGAGAAGACAACTCAGGGATTTAGGTATCCCGATCCCTCCTAATGGGGCGTGAGGATCCCAACCCACTAAAACCCTACTCCAGTCTTCAGCCTCAATCCCCCCTGGCTCCACCTTATCGGTATTACTTCAGGGAAGGGCTATTGTGCTTAACGCACTCGCTTAGATAACTACTGTTTATTGGCTCTCCAGCGGTTTTGTAGCTCAAGTACAATCTGGGTAGCAGCCGCATTGACTGCTCCCCGCTTGTTGACCCATCCGGATAGTTTTGGGATAAGTCGATGTGTCCACCGACCTTTTGTGGAATAAGGCCATGCCCGCTGCCATGTGGTCATCGAGGCCGATCTTGTGGTACTCCGTATGCCTCTAGTTCCACGTTGGTTGAAGCACTCTACGTCTTCGCTGATGATGATGCCAATAGGCATCATACCTGCTAAGACGCAGATTGCGTCATGTGAAACTGTGCGATACGCACTCGCCACTCTCAAGCACATGAGACGATAGGTGCTTTCCAGCTTGGCTAGATAGCTTTTGGTACCTAACGCCGATGACCACACCGGCCCGCCATACCTAAGTATAGACTGGACCACGTTGGCTAATAGCCTTCGCTTGCTGCCATATACCGCAGAGCTATTAGACATCATACGAGACACTGCCGAAATAGCTGTGGAAGCCTTCTTGCAGGCATAGTCGACGTGGCTCCCGAACTTGAACTTGTCGTCGACCATGACTCCCAGAAGTTTTAAGGACCGCGTTGACGAAATAGTGCAGACCCCGACGCTGATATTTGCTTGCTGCACCGACTTGCGGTTGTTCACCACGATAACCTCCGTTTTATGATGCGCAAGCTCCAGTTTACTGGATCGCATCCAATCTTCAACAATGCTTATAGAGTAGGAAGCCGCCAACTCAGCTTCTCTGATAGATTCAGCGTAGACTTCCAAGGTGATATCGTCCGCAAAGCCAACTATTATCACCCCTACCGGGAACTTAAGCTTCAACATCTCGTCATACATGACGTTCCATAACACCAGGCCCAGTATGGAACCTTGTGGGATCCCTGCGGTGATTGGAACGCACTTCTGACCCTCCTCTGTGTTGTAGCATAGCACACGATTCTGGAAATAATTTTCCAGAATCCTGTACAGCGACACCGGCACTTGGACTTTCCGAAGCGAATTGGCTATGGAGTCCCAGCTAGCGCTATTAAACGCATTTTTCACGTCAAGGGTGACAACTGCGCAATAGCGGATAGCTATTCTCTTGCGTTCGATTGCCACCTCGGCTGTCTTAGTGACAGACAAGATGGCATCCACCATAGATTTGCCTTTTCGGAAGACGAATTGGTTCCTTGACAGACCGTTTGTACCCTCAGTGTACTGTACGAGTCTGTTAAGGATAACCCTCTGCAGCACCTTACCGGCAGTATCGAGCAGATAGATCGGCCTATATGACGAGGGAACACCCGGCGGTTTTCCCGGCTTCGGCAACAGCACGAGGTTCTGTCGCTTCCATCTGTCCGGGAAGTGGCCAGCTTCCAGGCATCTACTAATTACTGCCCCGAAAACCTCGGGAGCCTCTAGAATAGCCACTTTAATGGCCATATTGGCCATGGCCATATTGTTCACCTTTAGGGATTTAGCGATCTCTAAGAGTTCCTCGTTCGTAACCGTCACTTCCTCCCCGACCTCTAAACCGCCGTCGCCCACGTTACTTTGGATGTTCGGCTGGGAGGACGACCTTCCTACGCTATGGTCTGAGATACTGGAACGTCGGCCGTGGGACGATTCAGCGGCCTGGGGCCAGGGCTTTGGCTCGTGGCGCGGAAAGAGGCCCTCGATGATCCGCTCCAGCATCTCTGGCGATTGCTCTGAGGGCACCATCACTCCCTTGGTCTTTGCCACTACGACCCTGTAGGCATCACCCCACGGGTTCGCATTGGCACTAGCACATAACCTTTCAAAGTAGGCTCGTTTATTAGCTTTTATCCCGCTCTTAAGCGCTGCGCGTGCAGCAGCAAGTGCTACTCGACATTCAGCCCTGCCTTCGTCCGAACGAGCTCTTTGCATAATTCTCCTCGCACGAAAGCATGCTCCGCGGAGTTCCGCAATTTCATCTGTCCACCAGTAAGCCGGTGGCCTGCCATACCTAGGTCGACCTTTCCTCGGCATGGTAGCGTCACATGCTCGCGACAGCACCTCAACCAAATGATCAGCGTTCGGATCGGGCATACCATGATCACTGACTCTCTTCGGATTGCTTCCGCAAATACTTCGAAATCGGACTTCGCAAATACTTCGGAATCGAAGTATGCTGTCTTCCATCCACGGGTGGTTGGAGTGTCGGCTCTACTCGCCGCCTGCCGCCTCGTTATCTGACCAACACCAAAGCGGACCGCCTGATGGTCACTGTGAGTGTAGCCATTGTCTACCCTCCAGTCTCCTATCAGACCAGGACTGCTGAATGTCACGTCGATGATAGACTCCGCACCGTTCCTACTGAAGGTACTTGTTGTGCCGACGTTGACCAGATCTACGTTGAGCTTTGCCAGAGCTTCAAGCAGAATCCGGCCTCTATGGTTCGTGCGACGACTTCCACACTCTACCGCCCAAGCGTTAAAGTCGCCCGCCACAACCAACGGCCTTAGACCAGTCAACTGATCCAACAACTGATACTCGGTCTACCATCCGCGTAAACTGCTCGATAGACCAACTCGGCGGAGCATAACAGCTGCAGTGGAACACTCCACTCACTTTGGCAACCAAGAATCCCTCGTCTGCAGTTGACACAACATCTTGAACCGGGAACCTGCTTGTCGTCCATATAGCCGCCGTCCCGGACCTATCCGACACCCAGTTACCGTTTCTGGCAGGGATGCGGTATGGGCTCGAGAAGATTGCAATGTCCGTCAACGACTCAGTAACTGCTTGGTACAACAGCTGCTGGGCCGCGTAGCAGTGGTTCAAGTTCAGTTGCGTTACCTGCACTACGCCCGTGTTTTAGTCGCTGGAGCGAATGCCGGGCACTTCGGGCCTCTTGTTGTGTGCTTAGCGTCCCGTTGGCCGGTACATATCAGGCGCTTGGGTGGCGCAGTATAGTCCCTCACTATATGGCCCGTACCGCCACATCTCCTACACAAGTGGCTTCGGTCTGGCCCCTTACAGCTCCAGGATCTGTGCCCTCTCTCAAAGCACCGGAAGCAGGCATCCGGCTGCTGGAACACGCTCAGTGGGCATACGGACCATCCCACTTTCAGCTTAGCCTCTTTCAGGGCTGCATTTCCGTCTCCCAGTGGAAGTCTTATGGCTGCTACCTGGGTTCCCGCCGGTCCCTTACGTAGACGAACTGCCTCGGTAGTCACCACCACGTTACATTGCTCCTTGAGAGCTCGTGCTAGTTCGCCCGCTTGGGTGATATCGTATAGGTTTTTGAGCTGGAGAGTCATCTCGGGCGTTAGTGCGCGGATCTGCACGCTACGGCCAAGGACCTTTTCTGCCAGCACTTTTTAAGCAAAACCCTTTTCAGTGGCATTCTTGTTGAGTTCACGGATCATGTCGCCTGTACGAGAGCGGCGGATACTCCGCACATCCGCGCCAAGACCCTTCAACTGATCATGCCCTCTCATGGCCTTTAAAACTTCCGAATATTTCGGCCCCTCAGTTTTGAGGATAAGGGCATCGCCTTTGCTCATCTTTTTCCTGGCCACTTTCGGTGGAGCTCGATCATCCTCTTTCTTCCTGGCCTGCTTCGTATTGACCAACTCCCACTGGTTGTCGGACGCTAACAGCGTCTTGTTACCCTCAGTGGGTTCTTCGGTTGGCTTATGACCCTCTGCTATCAGGCGCTTCTTCGGGCCCGTGGGGGTTTCTTCCCCTGGGGACTGCCTTGCGCGTTTGGCGGATGCCTTGTTGTTGTTAGACTGCTCCGTAGTCGTGAGAGCCACGGAATGGTCAGCCATTGACGAGCAGGCATCCGTTTGCGCAGACCTCGATACAAGCGTCTTCTCGGTCTCTTTCTCTGCCACTTTTACTCGCGCTTCGAGTTCGCTGTGCTCCTTCGTCGCAGCACGCATGGTGCTCCGAAGCATGAGCAGACTTTGTTTCAGGTCCTTCGCTAAGGTGCTGCGACCTGCCACGAACTCGATAATGGCATCGAGTTGATGAGACGCCGCTACCACTCTTGGTAGCATGTCCCTCTTGCCTGCCACTGCTTTTATTAGCGACGGGCCGTTCATTGCTGCGTCCGGCGTAGATGCAGTTGGAGCGATAGGTGTGCCGTTTACCTTTCCGCTTACGCGGAAATCGGCGAAGACCTCTGGATACCACTTCTTGCGAACGGGTTATCTAATCCGTCCGCGCTCACTGAAGAATCCCACGAGTTGAGGGGAAAGAAGAGTCCGCCGTATCAGAGCCCCTCATGATGCGGCAAGGGCTGATTACTGTTGAGGGCGCTCTGGTACTCCACAGGCTCCGTTTGAGGCTGAGTATTTATGAAACCCCCCCCACCATTCATCCCTCGGCACGGGTCGCATGACACCTTGGATTAGGGGTTTATCCATTCATGTTTTCACTTTTAGCCATGGATAACAGCTACTAAAACCATCCTCCTTTGGGGGCTTTGGACCCTCAGTTCAGGTTCTCAGTATTTTCAAGTTCATCGAACATGCTTCTACCGAGATCCGTCATTTACAAGCGGAGAGCTTACACTCAGCCTTCGCATGAGTGCCCCCTTCTCTGTCCGCATACGACCTAGTTTCCACCGGTTGTCCGATTTCCACTAAGGAACGTGTCCGGATGGTACCACGAGGAGGTAGAGGTAGGAGTTGCTAAATAAGAGGCTGTTGAACTTCGTGGTAGTTCTGGAGCGCATAATTCAACCATTTACCATCCAAATCAATCATGCTTATGGAGCTGCTTTTGCACTATTTCTTTGACCTCATCTCGTTTCCTTAATCCTCTAATAGGCAGCATCGTGAAAACGCTGTGATCAACTGAAGTTTTTGGAGCAGAATACGAAACCTGAAATTAAATTAAAAAGAGAATTGAAAGTGACTTCCAATTAAATTCTACTATCTACTACTACTAATAAATAGCAGAATTTAATTGGAAAGTTTTCTTTTTAATTTAATTTTAGGCTGTGCTCAAGCTAATAATTATTTTTTAATGAAAATACATACAGAAGAAGCTCAAGGTTTCATTTTTATGCAAAAATAATATTCGGGAGAAGTAACAGCTAAGGAAAAACCCAATGTCTCTGTTTCGTTTTTTATATCTAGTGCTCTACCCAGTTATGCTTTTATTTTAGATATATTACAAAATTGAATTCAAGCATTTAAAACACTCAGAAAAATTTTGAAGCCAATCTTTTTGTTCTAGATATCCTTTTTTCAAACGTAATAAAGCAAATATTCGCGCAATAACTGTTTTCGAAATTATTCAGAATTCTTGTTTTTGAAAGATGATAACTCTTGAGCGCATGGTCAGAATATTGGGGTAAAAATATCAAGAAATCTATACACACATTTTTACATGACCAGACTGTCGCAGTGGCCTTTTAACCCCATGCCCTTCTGTCATACAAAAAAATGAACATTATTCACATTGCATATGAACATATTTTTGATATTGTCAATTCAAATCAAACTTCCTATCCTTTCCTGTAACTCCAACAGCTATTCTGTCTACAGATCTTTTGTGCTTACATACAAGTTTAAATCACTTAAACAAGAAGGTGTTGATATAGTAAATTGTATGACGCTTCCAAATATTTACACACCCTAGGAAAGAAAACATGATTCTTGCACGCAGTACGTTTTTATGAACTTAACTGTTAAATACGGATTTTGAGGACTAAGGAACTGAGATTTAAAAATATAGTCAACTTAATTATAGATGTTCCTGAGAATATAAAAAATAATTGTTGTTACAGTAGAAAGGCTAAGTCTCACCGCTTGTTGGATTAATTCGGGGTTTGCCTTTCTACTATATAAATATATATTGCCTTTCTGCTATATAAATATATAGTATAAAGGTATAGCAATCACTCGAAAACCCGGAAATGGAAAGAAGGTCCTGCGGGATGTATGTGTGTACGATTTATTTGCAACTAGCTGACCCGACAAACTTCGTATTGCCACAAATTAACCTGTATTGTACATAAATCATGAATCTCGGATGATCTTTGTCACAATTTCGAGTTTTGCAAACCCCCCAGTGGGCAGCGTTTCCGACGGCGGGTCGCCGGCAACACTCGCGGCCGTCTCGTCCTGAATGATCTAGTGTTACTATAGATAGTTTTTGTGGTCTTGTTATTGATTAATGTTTTATGGAAGAGTCTCGAATTTCTCGAGTTCGATTAGTTTTTGAGTTTCGCAAAAATTTCTGTTTTATTTGTATGAGAGTCCATATCCCCCTACCACAGGGGTGAGAGGTCTCTGACTATCATAAAATAAATTGAAGACTCAAAAATCTCCTACATGCTAAATTTGGTTCCGTTGGCTTGATTAGTACTCAAATTATAAGGAAATTTGTATTTCATTTGTATGGGATCCCCCCCTCTTAAAAGGGGAAGGGGTCGTAATTTAGCACAGAAAAAATTTCTGCCATCTAAAACTCACACATGCCAAATTTGGTTCCATTTGATTGATTAGTTCTCGAGATAAGAGGAAATTTGCATTTCATTTGTATGGAAGCCCACCCTCTTGAAGGGGAGATGGATCATAACTCGCTTTCTAAAGAGGAGAGGGGTCTCAATTCACCATAGAAAAAACCTGATTTAATCCACCTAGTGGTGAAAGGACCTTTGTTATACAGTCTCACGTGCTATTTGAGATGGAAATCGACACGTCTTCGGAAAATAATTAATGTATTGGTTAAGATTGCATTGTGCGTTGGTTTACATAAAATTTTACAACATTGATCAGTTCAGGAAAGTTGGCAGTAGTGGTTTATTTCACTTATTTATGCGAATGGTTCATGTCATCAATGTTACCCCGTTTTACGGCACTTATAAATTTTGATAGTTCCTTTTCTTATGAATTTGCTGAGTAAGTTATTACTACTGTGGATAAGTAGTATAACCAATATATATAGAATGCCAGTGTCGCTGCAGTGCGCGTGGTAAACATCACACATGTTCAGATAATGTATTTACATTATATATGCATGCGTGTGTAGCTGAGATTCATCAAAAGAGGAATCTCATTGTCAAACTTTGACAACCAGTTTAAAATTTCAAATATGGCTGCCAAGTAATGTGATTGGAAACTTCGCTTGCTCCAAATTTCTGAAAAAACGGTGCAAAAGGGCTCAGTTCTGGGATTCAATTCATCCGGACAAAAAGAAAAAGAACATTTAAAAACATTTCACTGGCATGAAAACACAGCGATGAGCGCGATGACAGCACCAACCAGCGCACAGATAAAGAACAGATAAATAACAATAAGCAACTTTGACAATGAAGTTCCCGATTCACAGACTTGATACAGATCGTTAGCATCATGTATACCACAATGAGTCCTGTAGAAAAACAGCGACACTGGCATTCTATATATATTGATTCTACTGGATAAGTGCATGTAAAAGTAAATTGTAAGAGAAAATATTATTCTTTAACATTAGTAAAGGTTTAGTTTATGTGGTTTTGAACTTTGCATAATGAATCGTTTGTTTGAGAAACCCCACAAGTCCACTCGACACTATTGTTGGAAAACAACAAAAAACTGATTTTCTCAAAATTTTGAACAAATCCTTATATTTTTTGGTATGAGGTTTTATGATAATATCTAAAATACATTATGTAGACTTATCTTTTGATCAAAATAATGATTCTAACTAAAATTAGAAGGCTTTAAAGTTAATGGATATTTGGGGTTTCTCAAACAAACGAGAAATTGATGGTGCGCTTAAGTAGTTTTAGGCCGTTTCTATTCAAACTTGTGATCTTTTCATGATCATAGCATGTAATTTGTTACCATATATCACCGAGGATGTTAAAAAAGTACTTACCGCTAAGAAGAAGAAGAAGAAAGGAGGGGCGCTAAATATTATTTATTAAAAAAAATTAAGTAGAATAATACAAGTTTTAGAAAAAGTTTTGTATTTTTAATAGAAATTTTTATCATAGTTTTCATTTACCTATTAAAAAATAAAAAGTAAATGGAATAACGGCGGTTTTTGAATTGCACGAATTCACATCGAATAGAATACCTCGATACTTTGCTGGTAGTAATTAAAGATATTATAACCAGAAAATAAACATTTTAAATCTTGGATAACAACCGTACTATGATTATGGAACAGAATCTGAGAACAAGGGCCTGTTCTCAAATAACGTTATACCAAAAGGAAATGGAGATACGTGAACAGCATCTTAAATACTTCGAACGGATAAACTATTGATTCTACAGTTACTCGGGACTGCTCGACGGGTTACTCACATTAGGAAAAGCAACGAGTTAACAAAAAAGATTAACTATTATTAACATTGTATAGTAAATGGAGGGTTACTGCTTTTGTGAGAAACGCATGGATAGTTTAGTCGATTTCTGGAACGAGATTGCTACAGTTTTTACTGTATCTAGATTACAAGAACGCTTTATTTACGTTTATCTTGTCGACCAATTAATCCAAGCTTATCTGCATTTGCAATCAGCTCTAACTTTATCAGTTAAAACATCCTTTTCTTTTCGATTTCATTTGCCGTTCTTATACTTTTAATAACTTTCACCTTGTATTCTGTAGTCCGCCGAAAACTATCTTTCTTCTTTTTGACTATGTCCAACTCGTAATTTTTCGATTCCGAAGACATTTTTATACTATTGAATTGTGTTGCGAATACTGCTTACAACATTACACGTAAATATTGAATGATAATTTTGTATCTATCGCAGCGCCGCTCTAGGTGATTATCGGAAACATTGATATTTGGGGTTTCTCAAACAAACGGATATTTGCAACCCCAATTAAAAGGGGTTCGTGGAACTAACTTTGTCTGGAATTTTGAGGGAAGGTGTAGATATCCTCAAGGATTCGAAAACTGTTAAAAAGTCAATTTTCATAAAAATGGCGTTTGTGGGGTTTCTCAAACAAACGATTCAATTTCCTGTCATGCCATTCTATTTGATTCACATCAATAAAGTTTTCTTGAATAAATTTCATCAATTTTTATTAACCTTCGGTTTTTTTTTTGTATGCCAGAAGGGCATTGGGTTAAAAGGCCACTGCGACAGTCTTAATGATCGTCTTTCGTGGCAGGCCCCGATTTCTGTACACAGTTTACGGACCGCTTATACCCATTGATGGAGTTGAGCGGAATAGTTGTATTCCTATGCCCCAATTAGGTACTACATGGTTTATAAAGCCAATGACCGTTTTGGGATTTAGGCTCCATACCTGATATGCAGTAAGAAGGAAACTTCCTAAGAAGTTGTGCCTTGATAATGCAAGAGCTCCGCAATAGCAGAGCAGATGCGCTGAACTTCCAACCGGAACCATACCGACCTTCGGTTACTCACGCTGTTGTATTTTGTGCAACATGTGTAGGTTTCAAGCCATATTGCTATAAAGTTTCAAATCGTTGTTAAACTAACGTATATTCTTCAATAAACCTGTTATGAGCAAAATGTCAGAATTATTCAATGCATTAATACTTTAAATTGTTAAGAAAACAGATCAGCATAAACCGACATCACAGAAACCAAGCAAGCAGTATGTGAGGTGTACCGCAATTGGCCCCAACTGGAGTTTTCTCTTGTTTCTTCATGTTCTACAGTTTTGTTTAGGAACAGCAAACAAAGAAGTATATTATTTTCAGCAAAGTTGTGTATTTTTACTATTTGTACAATTTTGTAATACACAAAAACGTCATACAACAATTACAAAAAGAGCAAAATAGAAAAACTGATTTTACAAATACATATGCAATTAATAAGAATTCTCTATCTACGCTGAAGAGATAGAAGGTTACTGTCTTCAGCAAAATTTCTTGTAATAATATGCTCTAAAACTTTGCAGAACACATCAATGTGTTATATTGAAACTGAAGAAAAATAATTTTTTTATTACACTTTTAGGGGGATTAATACAAACTTTAAATTCTACCAGACGATAGAGCTTTCGATTTCAAGAAACTCTCCCAAAGGCTCGATAAACTTAAAACCAAGTTTTCCTAGTCAAAACTCTAGTACGCACATTTTCTTTGGTTTGGGGCTATTGTGCGCGCGAGTAACCGTGTTACAAAAGATGGCGCGAGTGTTCGAGGGTTAATATCTTTTGACCGGTAAAACCAATTCTTATAAAAATTTGCATATATATTCGTAGTGTCAAAACCTCTCGTTTGATATTAAAATAATTGAAATTAGGTAGATTATCTTGGTTAAAATCATTATAAATTATTGTTAATTTTGGTGTGGTGTGTACGATTGCTCATAACTTTCAAATTAAACGTCCAATCAAAAAACCATTCAATGGTGATCTATCAGGCTATATTATCTGCCAAATAAAACTAATAGCGCATAAATCGGTTCAGCCATCTCTGAGAAACAGGCGATCATTTGGACCTTGTCAAAACTAGTTTTTCAAGGCTAACTTTTGAACCACTTATTCGTTTTCAATAAAACTTAGCATAATAGTTTAGCAATAGTAAGAGCTTTCATTTGGTAATAAAATCGTTGAAATCGGTTGTGTGGTTCCGGAGAAAATCGTGTCACGTAGTTTTCACATTTTTACTTATAACTTTTAAACGAAATGTCGGACCACGAAACAATTCAATAGTGATATTCTCCACTATAATACCTTTCAAACAAAAGTAATAGCAGACAAATCGGTTCAGCCATCTCCGAGAAATGGGCGATAGAAAATAGGCAGCACACACACACACACACACACACACACACAGACATTGCCCAATTCGTCGAACCCTATCGATTGGTATATGTGACTCGGCCCTCCGAACCTTAGATCAACTTCGTGTTTTTCGACCAATTCCTAAACCTTTGTTATATAGTATAACAAAGGTAAACAAAGGTAAAACTTGCCTTCAAAACCACTTACATGTCAAATTTGGTTCCATTTGCTTGTTTAGTTCTCGAGTTATGAGGAAATTTGTTTTTCATTTGTATGAGAGCCCCCCCTCCTAAAGTGGCGAGGGGTCCTAATTCACCATAGAAAATATTCTTGCCTACAAAAACACCCACATGCTAAATTTGGTTCCATTTGATTGATTAGTTCTAGAGTTATGAGGAAATTTGTACTTCGTTTGTATGGGAGCCCCCCTCTTCTAAAAAGGTAAGAAGTCCTAATTCATCATGGAAAAAATGGTTGCCTCCAAAAACACCCACATACCAAATATGGTTCCATTTGCTTGATTAGTTCTCGAATTATGAGGAAATTTGTATTTATTATAAGGAGGGGAGGGGTCTCAATTTACCAAAAAATAAATTCTTGTCACCGAAAGCACCCACATGCCAAATTTAGTTCTATTTGCTTGATTAGTTCTCGAGTTATGCAGAAATTTGTGTTTCATTTGTATGGGAGCCCCCTTCTTAGTGGGGGTAGGGGTCTTTAACCATCACTAAAACCTTTCCTGGCCCCAAAAACCTCTACATGCAAATTTTCACGCTGATTGGTTCAGTAGTTTTCGATTCTATAAGGAACATACGGACAGACAGACAGACAGACAGAAATCCTTTTTTATAGGTATAGATTTGCATTGAAATACAAGAAAAGAAATGAAAAATAATCGTCAATTTTCAATACAATTTATTTCATTTCAATTTTTCAAAATTTTAATTTAATTTAATTTTATCCACTTGCTGTTACTCGCAATCGGACATCTATACGAAGAAAAGCAGTTTGTTCAACCCATGGTTACTCGTCCTGTTGTAGAGCTCGTTGATAGCATTCTTAAATTATTTTTTTTAAATTTTTGGAACAAACCCACTGTAGACGTTTCTCCCCTATTTTGTACAACGTCTGTGGAACGTTAGCTTTATCTCTGTATATCTCGCGACTTTGGCAATAAAGAAAACTACTGTTTTCTGCAGGTTAATCCGCAGACCAAGATTTTATAAGTTTCTCGCCAAGTAACGCAAGTATTCGAGTGAATTCTGTTCTGTTTTAGCATGCTTATGAATCTAAGTTCGTACGAGTAACTAAAGGTTAAGCATATATAGTGGCGTCTAGATTTGAAAATGCTAATAAAAGTTGATTTTCCCATATGAATTTATACAAAATTCAAACAAATTTAGTGCAGGAAATACCTCCCCTCATGCCATCAAAAAAGACTAGCGCTGGGAAAATTAACCTTGTGAATTTTGCTGTGATATAACGGTTTTTATAACTGATAATTAAAAATTTAGCCAATTTAATTATAAATGATCCTGGGAAATTAACAAAAAAATATTGTTACAGTAGAAAGGCCAGGTCACGCCGCTAGATGGATTAATTCTGGTTTTTATTTAAAAGTTACGTCAAATTTTGATAACTTTGTTACATTACAATGTTACTTCTGTGTTACATAACAGCAACTGTTAATTGCGCCCCGTCGAAATGATAAGCGACTGCTCCCATCTCTAATCTACGCCACTGACAGATCAACCACACCAGTCAGCATGCAAGAGATCGTCCCGCAATCGAAGGGCAATGCGGACTCGTCTATCCGATCTCGATGTACAATAGATGAGAATAAAAACATACCTGTGCTAGATCAGTGTGCTGTTAGCGGCGATTTATTAAATCTACTTAAAATTATTCTTAATCTACTTAATCTATCTAAAAGTTACTGTGAAAAGAGTTAAAAGTAATCCTTAACCTATTTGCTTATATTATCTTACTTACGAGTAGCCTTAATTGCTAAACTTGAACGCTAAACGGTGAGAAAATTTAGTGAAATATTATAACTATTGTTCCTAACCCATTGTTCTTAAAAACTAGTGTATAGATTGTAGTAGGTCAGCTTTGTGACATCTAGAAGTGTAGTTAATCTACAATTTAGAAGAAGGTGAGCGAAACATAACTTAAAGCTAAAGCATAATCTTAAATCTATATATGCGAACAGGTGTGACTACGGCTAGTAGATATTAAGATTTCGTGTCGTGCTACCACCGTCGATAGGTGAGATATTGTACACAAAGTCAGTGGTCTACAATGATTAAAACATACTTAATTCTATAGATTTCGAAACATGCAAACATTATACTGAATCTCCAGATTGTTAAAGCCTGAGTCAGGCTTAAAGTAAGTCTTACATACTACTTATAATAACTTAGCCTAACAAAGTATACATTCCATAGGAATTTTATAACCATTCCACAGTGGTTTGATTGCTCGGATTCGTGAACTTTTTTAATAACTCTTTTCATAGTGTTTTTTTTCAATATGGCGTCTTCGGAAGAATTTCTGTATATCAATAGACGCAGCAACTGGTGGTTAGTATTAGTTCGGAACTCAAACACAAGTGGCGCTGCAAAATGTAACTTTCTTATTTGACTATATAGAGCTATGATATGTTCTAGAAAGTTTTAGATAATCTTATTATGAAGCTTTTTGCTGAAAACATTATTCCTCTAAGTATCACAGTTTTCGAGATATTAAGCGTCTTTCATGACGGACCCCCACAAATCGGGGTTTTCACTGTAGCTTCAAAACTATGTGATTTAGGGAAAAGTAGAGTTCTGCAAACATTTGCATCTATTAAAATCACACACTTTTGCAGAAGAAAGTGAACACGTATCTTCTATACAGAGCGAGTTACTGAACGATTTAGGTAAAAATTAGCCATACTTCGTACTGCTATACAATAAAAACTTGGAAAAACTGGCGGCCGAGATATAATTAAAGTGAAAGTACATTCAAAACTGATCTTAAAATATGCTAAGTCATTTGTCTCTTTAAGTATCTTCATCATTTAATTTGCATTTCCAAAAAGTATTACTCAGTCTTTTAGAGACATACATGATATATATCATAATGTTTACTATATCCCATCACCCTGTTAACAGCAAGGTACGATGCTAATCTAACAAGCCAGTCGTCGTATGTACTAATCTCGGCTGTGTGGTACTGCTATAGTTTAATAGGATCCTTACACTAGCCCTGTAATGCTTTTGTACTGTAATAACCGGCTGCGAAGCCTGCCGATAAACAAGGGCAATGTCCTCAAGACGGTTATACCCAAAGCTTTGCTCTGCTTGTATCGCAAGAGACTAGTAAGAAAAGCAAACTAATGTTAGGTAATTAAAAGTCATTACTTTGAGCGTCTTAACAGAATATCGAATACGGGAATATTGTGATAGATTTTTGTTATGTAACAGAATTAAACAGAAAACTTTTTCTTCAACTCGTAATGTTAGGGGCTTTTAATTTCAGGTAAATGACAACATAACCAAACCAGAAAATATTCTAGAACGGCAGCAAACATGAATTTGCTGCATCGCCTTTCTCGAATCATTGTCATTGCCATTGTCGTTAACATAATAATTCTGCTGTTGTAAACCCGTGATTAATAAAGATTGAACTAATGTCAACTCGGACTCGGCAGACGCATTCATCGGCAAAAAGCAAGTTGAGCTTTCGGGCCGTACAGACGTTCTCTTGCTCGCGCTGCGGAGTTCGTGTATAAGGTTTTATTTTAACGCTTGTATGCATGGTATTGTTAACTTGATCCATGCCGAGTACTACTAGAAACCAATCTAAAAAGCGACTGGAAATCAGCCCTACAGAGGGTGATAACAAAAACAAGCACCTTACGTTACAAAATCCGGCAAAGCGTTTGTTACAAGAAAGTGTTACCACTATGAGTGCTGATATGACGCTAACAGAGCTACATAAACTGTTAAAACGTGAAATCCAGTCATCCAAAGACGAAATACAGAGCAGCATCATGGGAATGAAAAACGAGCTGCAAAGGCTGAGCTGTGAAGTGGATGAAGTTAAACAGTCCCAAAGTTTCATAAATGCAGAATTTGAGAATTTTAAGAAAAGTATCACCACTACAACAGAGGGGATAAAACGTATGGACGTGGACATGACCTCTCTAAAGGCCAGTCAGGTACATATTTCATCGCAACTGGTTTCCATGGACCGTGATATCAGTTACATCCAGCAAGAACAGTTATCCAACAATATGTTAATATCGAATGTAATCAAAACTGCCGATCTTTGTGCTATTGTATGTAAAATATGTGAGCTTCTGGAAATTGAGCTGCTTTCTCGCGATATTTTTACCATCACCCGTTTAACGACAAGGAATACAAAGCAAATTGAACCGATCATAATTCAATTTTCTAATCGCATCGTGAAGGAGAAAATAATGGCTGCTGCTAAGAATATCACTCTGTCGTGCCGGAATCTCGGATTCCCTATTGACCAGCGTATCTATTTCAACCACCACTTAACGGCAAAAAATCAATCTTTGTTGAAAGTTGCAAGAACCTACAAAAGGCAGTACAACTACAAATTCGCATGGTTCAACAAGGGATATATCTATATCAAGAAAGACGAAAATTCTTCCGCTTTACGGATCCTATCGAGAGAGGATCTACCTTCGGGAATGGAACAATAAACTTGTGCTATCGCTTGGTGTAACCTCCACAACTTACTTTTTTTCTGTTTGGTGATGGATCAAACGGAACAGCATCTGAGCATCGAAATTGATCATCGGCTAGATTCGGTGGCAATCTTTTCATCGACACTAAACATTTTACATCTCAACACAAGAAGCTGTCGAGGTAAAATGAGTGATCTTGTTCAGTTGATCGACGATTTGAAATACGTTCATGTAGTAGTGTTTAGTGAGACTTGGCTCCATATCAACGAAATCTGCAACATAATTAACTACGATGTGTATCATTCCTGCAGACCGGATAGAGGCGGTGGAGTGTCTATTTTTATATTATCCACATTGAAACATAGAAAAATTTATGAAATGGTTGATAATGTTAATAACTTTTTAATAGTTGAGATAATTGATTACAATATAAAAGTTTTTGGTGTTTATAACCCTGGAAGACACGTGCAGGATTTTATTCTAAAGTTCGAAGAAACACTGAGCAAATATAGCAGAATGGTTGTATTAGGAGATATGAACATTAATTTATTAGATGATCAAAATAGTATTGTAACCGATTATAAATGCCGTATCAGTGCTCAGGGATTTGAAATACTGAATAAACTATCTCGTAGTTGTGCAACCAGAATATCAAACACAGTTTCTACAATCATAGATCATGTCATCACGGATATCCTTAATCAGCAAATATCGATAATTATCAATGAAACAGAAAAACATATATCAGACCATAAGACTTTAATATGTTCTATTGTAAGCCAAGTTGTAAATAAAAGAAAAGCAGTAAGCAAATGCATTGTAAATTATGAAAATTTAATGAATGAGGAATTTAGGAGCCAATTAGCACTTGTAACATCTTGCGAAGAGTTTGAGAGCGTTTGTAACCACAAAATCAATAGACACATTCCGCGGGCCGGTATACCAACCAGACATTTTATAAAAGTTGCTTTTAGCATTGTTGAATATTTTTTCATGATTGGGCAATGTTTGAACCTTTCAAAACTGCCATGACTGATATTCTAGCATTTTCGGAAGTTACATAAAACGTGTATCGAAAATAAATGAAATTTACAAGAAATAAATGATTTTTCGTGATATTTTTAAAAATACTGCTACAGTGCGCTAAAACATTTCATAATATCATTTGTTTTCGACCAACTTACAAAGGAATATATGCTGAATCAATTCCAAAAATAGTTTGGATGTAATTTTGCAGTTATTTTGTATTTCAAGTGGATGAAATAGGGCCATTTTTTTGCGTTGTAACGTCACGAAAAAGGTGTACTTTTTAGCTTTCGCAGAAAAGTACAAATTCGAACAATCTAATAATCCATATTCTCTTTGTACTCAAAAATACCTTTAAAACGGTGCCTAAAGAATGATGATAAGTTAAGTAGAACCTAAGTTACAACTGATTGAAGCTCGCGTTGTAACGTCACGGCGGGCAGCCGGACGGATTCAAAACAAGTGAGACATAAGTAATAGCATCGAAACCTTAAGACATAGCATTATAGTTGCTTCAAGAAAGTTTCTTCATTTAAAAAGCACTTTCTAGTGGTGAAAAAATATTCGGACATTAGGGTGTCCTCAAGCAGATACAAAAAATATTTTCTCTATTTTAATTCAGAAATGATTGCTGTCTACAGAATATTTGTAAAAAAACTAATTTCAAGAAACTTCGTCGAATACTGAAGATTTATATTTCTAACGTGAAAAAAGTTATAGAGCAAAACTCTTAGGGACACCCTTAAAAAAAAATTTTTTTCGATCTAGTTCTTCAATAACGCTTCGTACGCCTTTTAGATGTTCTCAGAAATTGGTAATCGAGTTAAATTGCACATTTTCGTCGAAGATAGCAGAAATCTATCTTTTTTCCTTAAGGAGCTATCCCTTGTTTCTTTTATTTATACATGTTCACCTACGGTTGCCTTCATATATTTTTTTAGATTTTCCACAGTCTTCTACCCTAAGTTGTACATGGTGGAATACAGCATAAATTAACTCAAAAAAAAACAAGTGAGATTAGCTGCTCATAGCTGCTCTTCCCCGAGACACACCCTCTTAAAGAGTACATATAAAAATAAAAAAGCCAATGATAGTTTCTAAAGGGAAAAAGATAATGCTCTACTATTTTCGATAAAAATGTGCAATTTAATTAGATTACCAATTTCCTAAAACATTTGTAAGCCATACGAAGGGTTATTAAAGAGCTAGATCGAAAAAAAATTTTTTAAGGGTGTCCCTAAGAGTTTGGCTCTATAACTTTTTTTATGTAAGAAATATAAATCTTTACCATTCAACAAAGTTTCTTAAAATTAGTTTTTCTACAAATATTCTGTAGACAGCAACCATTTCTGACTTAAAACAGAGAAAATATTTTTTGTATCTGCTTGAGGACACCCTAATGTCCGAATATTTCTTCACCACTAGAAAGCGCTTTTTAAATGAAGAAACTTTTCTGAAGCAACTATTATGCTATGTCTTAAGGTTTCGATGCTATTACTTACACGGAAAGAAATTTGATTCCGATGCCATGAATGAAATCATAAAATCATGAAATGAGAGTTCATGTCAAATCATGACTGAACTGCCACATCAGACATCACAAAATCATGAATAATAGTTCATGATTTTGCGTTGTGTTGTACTACAAGAAGCTCGTGATGTCATGATTTTTATTCATGGTGTATTTTCATAAATCATGAGCTAGAAACCGGGAATCATGAGTCATTTTGCTCGTTTTGGTGATCAAATTTCTACCCGTGTATGTCCCACTTTCTTAGCATCCCTCCCACAGCGCGACGTAATTTGTGAACAACCCCACAATTACGTAGGCGAAATAGTGAAAGACAAATTAACAACACATTTTTGGATTATCCCTCATGTACAGAGGGCAGCAACAGCGATAATTAACGAATATTAAATGAACAGATTTTTCGTGACGTTACAACGGAGCTACGACCCTCTCTGTGCAAAGCAGAGCGTTGTAACGTCACGAAAAGTAAAAGCTGTTTAAAAATTAACTTCACTAACTGTCGGAATTCTGAAAATGGCAAGTTGTTCAGTATTCATCTCTTATCAAATCATAGAAGAAAATCTTTAGATAAAATTTGAAAGAGAGCAGAATTTTCATGTTTTTTAACAGAAGAACCAAAAGACGTATTTCTGGCGCGTTGTAACGTCACGCTACATATTTGCTTTCCAAAACAATCTGGGCAAAGCAAATGCTATTAATTTGTTCACTTTTAATAGGAAATTTTATGCTCTTTCCAAATATATAATAATATTTGGGGGTTTCTCAACGATTTTCCCAGCTAAAACATAAATACTGTGCAAAGAAAAGTCAAAACGTTGTAACGTCACGGCGGAATGTGTCAATAGTAATAAATTCACTTATTATGTATCGGAAGCTAAAAAACCGTTGCAACCTTACATAGGCAGGGAACTCTTCGAAGATATTAAGAAAAAAAATAAATTGTTCAAACTACTTAAGGCGGATTCCAACAATGCCGTGTTGAAAAGCCTATACGTAAGACTTAGGAATGCTGTGCGAAATAGAACAAAGACCGCTAAAATCCAATACTACGGATCTAAATTTGATCGCTGTGCAGGTAATCCCAAGAAATTGTGGTCTGTTATAAACGAGGTCGTATTCAACAAATCTAAATGTAATCAAAGTAAGGAAATCACTCTAGTTGAAAATGGCATAAAAATTGTGTCACCGTACCAAATAGCTGAAATATTTAACGAATATTTTATCAACGTAGGGACTCTCATTGCACCCCAGACAAATCTGTCTGTCGCTCAAAGTACTTATTCCAACAATGAATTCCACTTTAGTCAAGTTGAAGAGGTGGTTGTTGAACAAACAATAATTAATCTTAATCGTAATGCAGCAGTTGGAAAGGATGGTCTGTCTGTAAAATTTCTATACCGAACGAAGGATTTTGTAAAAGCAACATTAACAAATTTAGTGAACCAAATGATAAGAACGAGTGTTTATCCAAATTCACTAAAGGTAGCCAAAGTTATTCCCTTATTTAAGTCAGGAGATTCTACTTTAAAAACATGTTTTAGACCAATATCGATTCTACCAGCTACATCAAAAGTGTTTGAAAGTATTATTAGTAAACAAATGAAATTGTATCTAATTGAAAATCAAATTGTAAACAAAAACCAGTATGGATTTTTGCAAAAGTCAAACACCGTGGCAGCCTCAGCAGATCTTATGAATATTATATTCAGTGCAAGAGATAAAGGATTAAAAGTCACAGTTATATTTCTGGACTTTAGCAAAGCCTTCGATTGTATATCTCATTCGATTTTGTTACAAAAAATACGAATGTGTGGCTTTACTGCATCGGCGTCAAAGTTGTTAGAAACTTATCTAGATCAAAGACCACAGTACACTTTCGTCAATAATTGTTATAGTTCATCAAGCTTGATTAAAACCGGTGTGCCACAAGGCTCAATTTTGGGGCCCTTACTATTTCTAATATTTATTAACGACTTGTGGAGTTTGCCTTTGAAAGGCCGCTTACAGCTGTATGCAGATGACGCCTGTCTTGTCTATGAGGAAAGAACTCTCGAAGAGCTTGAATTAAACATGCAATGCGATCTAAATTTATTGTTGCAATGGTTAACCACAAACAGATTAATGTTAAATATTGCCAAATCATATTATATGATAGTAAATAATATTGCCTCGCTAGACATAAAAATTAACTCGATATCCTTAAAAAAAGTAGATTCTATGAATTTTCTCGGATTGGTGATAGATTCAAACCTATCTTGGAAAAACCATATAGATCATATCGTGAAGAAAATAACACCTTATGTATTTGCAATTAAGAAAGCAAGACCATTTATTAGCGAAGATACTGGTTGGAAATTATACAATATTACCACACCTCACATATATGAGCTGTATTTGGGGATACGCTGCTGAAGTTCATCTGAGGCCTCTAAAAGTAATACAGAACAGAGTGATCAAAACCATTCGCCGCCTTCCATTGCGTTTTCCATCAATGGAGTTATACGATGAAAATACATTATCTATTAAGTTATTATGCGAATATAATATGCTTTTGCATATTCATAAAATACGTCAGAATTTGGAAAAAACAAATATAACCCTAGTTTATGTATCAAATGTACATTCATACACTACTAGACAACAAGATCTCATGTATATCAGTGGTCCAAGAACTGCATATGCAGCTAAAAACCTATTCTACCAAGGTGTAATAATGTATAATGCTTTACCGCCAGAAATGAAAACTTCAAACATAAGATTATTTAAGAGAAGATTACGTCAACAATTGTACAATTAAAATTAAGACACCGTTAATAGCCAACTGACAATACGAGTTCGCCTTTGAGGTAGCTGATTACAGTTTGTTATAAACTTTTAGCTGCAAATATAATAAATAAAGTAAAAAAAAAAAAAATTCATTTCATCGTCATAATCCCATCACAAGTGTGGAAGATTGTAATCACCTAACACAATTGTTTTATCCCGATCTTTTGCTAGCAGAGACAATTGTTGAGTGCACGCTGCATGTCGTTCGTACAGCACGGGATCAGAATTTGGAGGTAGATACACAGCGCAAATGAAAATGTTACCATCCTTCATCGCAATGCGGACAGCAGTTTGCTCTAGCACATCTGCTTCTGTAAAACTAACAGTTGTGCATTTTAAATTATTTTTTACACCGATCAATACACCGCCACCTCGCTGGCATTGGCTGGTAGCAGAGTTTCGGTCGCAACGATAAAGTGTGTAATTATTGGTTAGCTCCGAATCAAGAATATCTTTCTTCAGCCAAGTTTCAGTAAAAACTATAACATCATAATCGCACGAAGCGAGAGCTAGAAACAGTTCATTAGTTTTGGTTCGTAGCCCCCTAGTGTTTTGATAAAAAATTGTCAATGAACGAACGGTGCGAGTGTCGGGTGTGTGGCTATCAGCTGATATTTTTTTGCAAGTTCGATTTTGTTCCGTTGTCGAATCATTTATTAAAACGACGTTACTGTGTAGAGTCGTCGGTCGGGATAGTGTGCGTGCGATACAAATTTCAGTGGTACATACATACAAATATGGTGGTAGTTTCTGCTTATTGCGATTGAATTCCACCCGGCGTGGATGGGAATCGAAAGAACGTGCGTGTACTAGCAGTGTGCTGAAAATCAAACGGTCGGAATATAATTCCTTTCTGCCAGGTCGATCTGGACAAAGCTAAATCTTTTAAATCCATCTCGACACCAGCTTTGAAAGAAACAAACGTGAGTTCCTCCAGTGTTTTGCCTTTTGGAACCAGCTTAACCACGTCCACTGTTTTCTCTGTGTTGAGATTGTTTCGTACAAGTTTTTCGATCTGATTTACCGTTGCTTGAGGATCAAACCCGGATAAATACAACCAAAACAACTTCTCCTTTTTAGCCGCAGCCAGTGGGATAGCATCATCAGGCTGAATATCTCTTGTGCCTTCTGTGGCATTATCGCGCTGCTGTGACGGTTCGTCCGGAATTATTAATCGTGGCCGTTTGCGTGAGTTTGTCGTTATCGGAATTCGAGGAGTAGTGGGCATGGGAGTTCGCTGGAGAATTGTGTTTATTTTCGTAGTGTTGAGTGTAATTTCATTACGCAACTCATCCAGTACTTTGTTTTGATCTTCAACCATTGCCTGCATAGCGTTGTTAGTAGACGAAATGGCTTGACGAAAACGAGCGTTACTCATCATTTTCGTACAGGCATGGCACATCCAAAACAATTGTGAACTACCGGCGATAGCATCTCTTGTTTCAGCAGTTATACGAGCGCACTTCAGATGGAAAGCGGATTTACAGAAGCCATTGCAAACAATTTCGTTAGCTTCCACTAGATTACCGGCACAACCCCAACAAATAGACTCCATTGTCTTTTCTACTCCTTCGCTATTCATTAGGAAAGCAGTGTAGTTTAATGCAGTTTTTTCACTTATAACTCCTTCAAAGCGTTGTACTCCAATAGATACCGATGAAGCGACGAAAGATGCGTTTGATACGTTATGCTCAGCAACAACAAAATCCGGGAAAAAGCAGAAAAACGTAGAATTAGCAGTGATAGAAAACAACAACTAGCCAATTGCCTACCTCACACATACACCTTAATAAGATTATCTAAAACTTTCTAGAACATACTATAGCTCTAAATCATCAAATTAGAAAGTTAAATTTTGCAGCGCCACCTGTGTTTGAGTTCCGAACTAATACTAACCACCAGTTGCTGCGTCTATTAATATACAGAAATTCTTCCGAAGACGCCATATTGAAAAAAACACTATGAAAAGAGTTATTAAAAAAGTTCACGATTCCAGAGCAATCAAACCACTGTGCATTCGTTCGCAAAAATACATCAATCGCTGATCGAAGTTCATGAAATTATTGTTTCATTATCGCTGGGTTTAACAATTTATAAAATTCTTTAAATATGTCGAAGAAGTCGACTCGTTCTGGCAAAGCATTCGATGTGCCCGCACCAGGAATGGTAGAGGAAATAGGAGATAATCCCGTCACCGGAGCCGTGACGTGCACTGCAGGTGGTACGCCGTCCGTCGTTGTTGTTTCCCCTCCTAATTCTGTAAAGCAGGTAAATGCTGACGTTGCTAATAGTAATAAAAATCCTCTACAAACTAAGACGACTACGAAAGGCACTGTCAATTATGGCAAAAGCGCCGCCGGTACCGCGATCGAAGTCAGGCGCAATCCAGTTCGCGACGTTCGTCGAAATCGGGATTGCCAGTGTCAGTTGTGTGAAGAGCGTGATAACGAAGAAATGATGCAGTGTGATGGTTGCGATCGATGGTATCACTTTGTCTGTGTGCACGTTTCGGAAGATATCGCGAATGTCAGCTGGGTCTGTCCGAACTGTAAGGAGGCAAGCGTCCCTCTCACTGATACTATCAATACGTCGACCGAGCAGCAGAGACCAAATCCACCCCCAAAGAAGACGTTATCAGTACACTCGAAGAGCAAGGCTAGCTCTAGGAACAGTGACGCTAAAAGGATTAAGGCACTCGAACTAAAGAAGCTTGAGGAGGAGCTCGAGTTGGAGAAGCGGTTTCTCCAAAAGAAATACCAGTTATTGAAGGCTCATGGCAGTGAGACTTCTACGGAAGCTGGCGACGTCGAAGACAACGTATCCAAGGTCGAGCAGTGGTTAACAGATACCGAACATCACGGTGAAGATTCCGGATTAGTAGAAGATGAGACAAATGGGCAAATACCAAATACAACGGGAAAACCCGAGGAGCACCACGCTTCGGATGTCATCCATCAACAGCAAAATCCATCGATCCTTCGTAATAACCAACTCGCTAAACATCAACGGAGTGGTTTGTTTTCACAGCCTGTGCTACGGGCCAGCCAACCGAACGTACAACCGTTTAATCAAGGTAGTCAGTATAATCGTACCCTGCACGGTTCCCATTCCCTGAGTGTTGAGCAAACGCGATTTACTGAGGCCGATCCGCAGATACAGCAGACAGAAATTTAACAGTCGGAGAGTTACACTCCACGTGCCAACGATGTGGCAACGGTCAGACCAGCGATGATACCGAATGGTTGCAATCAGCAATGTTATCAAGATGTTCGAGACCAAGATCCAGCGAGGGTTTCGCATGCACCTGCAATTAATACAGCCTCATCGAATAGCCACGCCAGGACGTCTTTCGTCCCTTCAATGAATCTAGGCACGTTTGAGGAAGGAAACCATTTCATTCCAGGTCAGCGTTCGACTCCGCTTCGATTGGGACGTCCGGAATCGGACCTTCAAACTACAACCCACCAAGAAACTGTTTGTATTCTAAACCGGAGTCAAATCGCAGCTCGTCAGGCGGTGTCCAAGGATCTCCCCGAGTTCAATGGAACATTAGAAGAGTGGCCTTTAGGTCAGCGTTCGACTCCGCTTCGATCGGGACGTCCGGAATCGGACCTTCAAACTACAACCCACCAGGAAACAGTTTGTATTCTAAACCGGAGTCAAATCGTAGCTCGTCAGGCGGTGTCCAAGGATCTCCCCGAGTTCAATGGAACATTAGAAGAGTGGCCTTTATTCTATTCCATGTTCAATGCATCTTAGCAGATGTGCGGATTCACGGACGAGGAAAATATGCTAAGGCTGCGCAAATACCTAGAGAGGAAAGCGCTGGAAGCGGTAAGGTGCGAGCTACTCCATCCGTCGAACGTAGTAGACGTATTGTGTACACTTAAAATGTTCTACGGTCGTCCGGAGGCTATCGTACAGTCGATCGTTAAGAAGATCAGAAGTATGGCTCCACCGAACATGGAAAAGCTTGAGACGGTGGTAAGCTTTGCACTAGCAGTGAAGAATATGGTTGCTACAATCAAAGCTTGTGAAATCGACGACTTTATTTACAATTCGTCTCTTTAATGCGAGCTAGTGGAGCGGTTGCGGTCATCACTAAGATTAGACTGGGCGAGGTATACGCGAAACGCTACGAACCAAAATCTCGCTACTTTTAGCACCTGGTTGTATGCAGTAGCGGAAGATGCAAGCGCTGTAGTAGGGGATATCGGAAGGGATCAACGAACTCAAAGTTTCAAGAAAGATGGGTTTCTGAACTTCCATTCTGAGTCAACATCGAAAACTGCAAAACCAATCGAGGCACCCGGAAAGCATGGACCGTCTCTCTCAAAGCATTCGGTCAAGGAACAGTGCATAGTATGCAAGGGAGATTGTCGGATGGTAGCAAAATGCAGCACTTTCGCAGGATTAAGTTACGACTCAAAATGGGCGACAGTGAAGTGCCTTCGAAAGCACAACGGTTCCTGCAAGCGACAGAAGAAGTGCGGTACGGACGAATGCACGTTCTTACATCATACACTACTCCACAATCCGGAGAAGAACCAGAATCCGAGATAATCAACATCGTATCCTTCAACGACATCGCCCCCTCAAATGAGTGCACCAGATCCGTGCTGCAATGTTCACCAGGGTCAGTCCGCTGTTTTATTCCGCATTGTACTAGTCATCCTTTATGGACCAAAAAATACTGTACAGAATTACGCGTTCATCGATGACGGATCCGAGCTAACGTTAATGGATCAAGACTTGGCAAACGAGCTAGGCATTAAAGGCCCGAGAAAGTCTTTGTGCTTGAAGTGGACCGGTGGAACCGGCAAGGTATAAGATGGATCCCAGCAAGTAAATCTGCAGATTTCCGGTACACAAGGCTCAAAGAAATATGAACTACGTGGAGTGTACACAATGTCCTACCTCCAAATCCGCCCGCAAACGTTAGTGCTACCTGAGATGCAGAAGAAGTATCCACATCTGGCTGGAATACCACTTGAAGCATACCAAGACATCAGTCCACGGATCCTGATTGGCTTGGACAACGCAAAACTGGGATACGTAATTAAGAGTCGAGAGGGGAAGCAAAACGAACCGATCGCCGTGAAAACCCGCTTAGGTTGGATGGTGTACGGTAACTGTGCTGGTAAGAAAGAGGCGGCTGGGTACTAGAATCATCATAGTGTACAAACGTGTGAATGCGACCACGAGCACGACGAGAGTCTCCACAAGCCAATGAAGTCATACTTTGCGCTAGATAGCCTCGAAATCGTGAAACCGAGCAAGCTTCTGCTTTCGCAAGAAGATCAACGAGCCCAGACATTATTGGAGTCACTCACAGTCCTTAGGAAAAATCGCTACATGTGCGGTCTTCTATGGAAGTACGAGAATGTCCGTCTTCCAGACAGTAAGGCAATGGCCCTCCGTCGATGGAAATGCCTTCAAAACAGAATGAACAAAGACCCGGGTTTAGCAGAGGCACTCAATGCTGAAATATAGGAACACAGAGGTTACGTCAGAAAGCTATCCTCAGAGGAGCTCCTTGAGCCACATTCAAAGGTGTGGTACCTTCCGATATTCGCGGTAGTAAATCCGAACAAACCGGCCAAGATTCGGCTAGTGTGAGATGCTGCAGCCACAGCCCACAATATTTCCCTGAACTCTGTCCTCCTAAAAGGCCCTGACCAGCTCGCGTCGCTCCTGTCCGTACTTATCGGCTTCCGGGAGTATAAAGTAGCGGTATGCGGAGACATTAGAGAAATGTTCCACCAGATTCTAATGCTGCCCGAGGACCAACATTGTCAACGATTTCTCTGGCAGGAGGTAACCGAAGCAGAACCTGGCGTGTACGTCGTTCAGGTAATGACGTTCGGGACCAGCTGCTCCCCAAGTATTGCGCAGCATGTGAAGAACACCAATGCGAAGCGATTGGAGAGGGATTACCCGGGTGCTGTCGACGCCATAACCAAACGACACTATGTTGACGACATGCTGATTAGCACGGAGACGGAAGAGGAAGCCTTGAAGCTTGCGGAGGATGTGAAGAAAATTCATGAAAAAGGCGGGTTCGATATAAGAAATTGGTGTTGGAATACTCCAACCAGTACTAAGCGTCGACTCGCTGTGAGCCAACGGTGAGTTACTGCTAACCTAAGCGCATCAGTTCGCGCGCAATTGCTGTCGACAATTAAGCCTTTATTTACTCTGCCAACAATACTGACATTGTGGCCGAAAGTTATAAAACCACTGAACAGCAGCAGCAAAGGAAGTTGAAAGTCAGTAGGCATTCAGATGCCGTATAGTCAGTAGGCATGTAGATGCCAAATCGTGCACGTCGTTCGGTGTAAATAGTGTACATCATTTTAACTAGTCGCTATGTTAAGATAAGTGTTTGATAAATGTAGACTTTGGACGAATACTCGTGTGTTATCTATTCCGAAGAAACATACCCATAGGCAGCGGCATAGACTCCTCCTCACCTCTCCGCGCTGTACTGAGCCACTCGACAATTGGATTTCGAACTCTAAAAAGGTTCAAGCAACTCTCAACGGTGAAGCAGCCGAGGCGAAAAACCTGGATATTGGAGAGGAAGCCAAAACGGAGAAAGTGCTCGGGATGTGGTGGAGCACCGTGACAGATTGTTACACGTACAAGATGTTATCTCGATATGACGAAGCTCTTCTGTCCGGAACCCGTCGGCCTACAAAAAGAGAGGTTCTCCGAGTGTTAATGGTGGCGCATAATTCGAAAAATGTTTGACGTGGCTGGCGGTTTTTCCGCAGATAACCTCCATTGAGGTTCGCCGATGCTATCTGCTAAAAAAAAAAAAAAACTAGAGTGGCACCACTAAAGTTTCTCTCAATCCCACGAGCAGCTCTGCTCGGTGTACGGCTTTCCGATACCATACTCAGGTCTCTAACCATCAAGGTCTCGAGGCGTCTCTTTTGAACGGATTCCAAGGACGTTCTCTGCTGGATAAAGTCGGACCACCGACATTACAGTCAATTTGTTGCCATTCGGGTAAACGCTGCCGACGATGGAACCAAGTGAGCACGAAACCCAGATCTATCCGCTGATAGTCGCTGGTTTAGAGGACCAGAATTCCTTCGACAAGAAAAACAGGAGTGGCCTGTTACACCAAGCTTCGGAAAAACCACCGACGAGGAATTACGCCCACACCCGCTGTTCCACGCGGCGGTAACAAAGTCAGTAATAGATCCACAGGCCTTCTCTAAGTGGATCTCTCTCTTTCGTCACACAGCCTACATCTTCCGCTACGTTGACAACCTGAAACGTTCCAACAGAAAGGAACATCGCGTCTGTGGGCCACTGAAGCAGCAAGAACTGTCTAAAGCTGAAAACTACTTGTTCCGCCTGGCGCAGTCAGAAGGTTACCCTGATGAAGTCGCTACACTGGTGGCGAGCTACGGTATAAAGAGTCCGAAAGGAAAGAGCATTCGAAATAACCCACTCTTCCGCAGTGCCTTTCTGGACGAAAATGGAATCGTTCGAATCCGAGGTCACACGAAAGCGTGCGTGTTTGCTGATCGTGATGCCACTGAGCCCATCATTCTTCCTCATCACCATCAAGTCACACGATTGATCATCACTGACGCGCACAATCGATATCAACACCAGAACCACAACACGATCATGAACGAGCTTCTGCGGCACTACCGTATTCCTCGCTTGAAAGCGACCTACCACACTCTTCGGAAGAGCCGTCAACCAACCACAACCACCGGGGAGGGGGAACCTTCCACAGGCACGCCTGGCTGTATTTAGCCGTCCCTTTACATACATGGGGGTGGATTACTTCGGTCCGATACTAGTCTCGGTAGGCAGACACTCTGAAAAACGGTGGGGAGTTCTTGCCACTCGCTTAACCATACGCGCCATCTATTTGCAAATCGCTCACATACTGTCCACCAACTCCTGCATAATGGCAATTCGGAACGTCATGGTTAGGAGGGGAGTTCCCGCTGTTATATATAGTGACAATGGAACTAACTTCCAAGGTACCAGCAAGGAACTAAAGGCAGCCATTGAACTGCTCGACCAAGACAAATTAGCGAACTTCACCACAACTCGTACCCAATGGACCTTCATACCCCCGGCTTCACCACACATGGGGGGAGCCTGGGAACGACTGATCCGTACTGTGAAGCAAAATCTAACCAAGCTATAATCGTGCAGACTACCAACCGACGAAGTGCTGCTGAACGCGATGGCGGAGATCGACAATATAGTCAACTCTCGACCGTTGACCGGAATTCCCGTAGATGGCGATGAGTCGCCCGTGTTGATACCTAACGACTTCCTGTTGGGGTCAGCAAATGGCCTAAGGTCTTGGGTTCCCTTCGATGATAGTCCGTTAACACAGAGGAACTGTTGGATACAATCTCTAATTATGGCTGACTAATTCTGGAAGCGTTGGGTACGCGACTACATGCCCACGATCACCCGTCGAACCAAGTGGTTCACACCCACAAAACCTATCGCTGTCGGCGATATAGTTGTTATCGTGGACCCGAAGTTTCATCGAAATTGTTGGCCGAAGGGAAGAGTAATTGCTACGCATCGAGCTTCAGATGGGCAGGTACGGTGGGCCACAGTGCAGTCGGCATCTGGTGGAATATACGAGCGTCCAGCGGTTTCATTGGCGGTGCTCGACCTAGGCGTTGGGACCAATACGCTTTCGAAGGAATCACGCATTCCGGAGGAGACTGTTAATTGCGCCCCGTCGAAATGATAAGCGACTGCTCCCATCTCCAATCTACGCCACTGACAGATCAACCACACCAGTCAGCATGCAAGGGATCGTCCCGCAATCGAAGGGCAATGCGGACTCGTCTGTCTGATCTACAATAGATGAGAATAAAAACATACCTGTGTTAGATCAGTGTGCTGTTAGCGGCGATTTATTAAATCTACTTAAAATTATTCTTAATCTACTTAATCTATCTAAAAGTTACTGTGAAAAGAGTTAAAAGTAATCCCTAACCTATTTGCTTATACTATCTTACTTACGAGTAGCCTTAATTGCTAAACCTGAACGCTAAACGGTGAGAAAATTTAGTGAAATATTATAACTATTGTTCCTAACCTATTGTTCTTAAAAACTAGTGTATAGATTGTAGTAGGTCAGCTTTGTGGCATCTAGAAGTGTAGTTAATCTACAATTTAGAAGAAGGTGAGCGAAACATAACTTAAAGCTAAAGCATAATCTTAAATCTATATATGCGAACAGGTGTGACTACGGCTAGCAGATACTCAGCGTTGATTAAGATTTCGTGTCGTGCTACCACCGTCGATAGGTGAGATATTGTACACAAAGTCAGTGGTCTACAATGATTAAAACATACTTAATTCTATAGATTTCGAAACATGCAAACATTATACTGACTCTCCAGATTGTTAAAGCCTGAGTTAGCGAGAAACACTTAAAGTAAATCTTACATACTACTTATAATAACTTAGCCTAACAAAGTATACATTCCATAAGAATTTTATAACCATTCGTTCGCATAAATACATCAATCGATGTTCGAGGTTCATGAAATTATTGTTTCATTATCGCTGGGCTTAACAGCAACATTGTGTTACATTCAATGTTGACCGGGAACAGTCTAAATATACATTGAGTTAATTTACGGAAATACTAATAGGTAGGTAAATTCTGGAATGAGTAAAATTGTGAGGTAAAATTGTGGGTTCTTACCCTATTATTTGAATTTTTGTAATTTGTTGATACAGTTGACCAGTCAACTCAAATGGACTTTTCCATACCAGTAAATGAATAAACAAATAATTAATTGAAATTGAATAGGACACAAACTATTCCAATCTTCGCACGCTGTAATAAATATTTCATACGTGAACCCAATTTTGTACGATGTTATTTTTTCTAAGAATTTCAAAGAATTATGTCTCTTTGTCTGCGATACCACCCTTATTTTTTAAACTAAATTCAAACTGCATTTTTCTTTAAAACTGTTTATTATTTAATTCAAACTGTGTCTTCTTGCATGAACTTTAGGTTACACTCTCGAAAAAATACTTTATTTTGACAGCACAATACCTCGGTATTTTAATTTGATTCTAGACATTCAAATTAACAACTAAACTAGGTTATCCAGCTATCACATTTACATTATTTCTGATAAGTAGTACATTAACATTTGCCTGGTATACATAAGAAAAGGAATCAAGGATGTTTCGGATCGTGCTGAGCGGAGAAATGTATCTGTGATTTTTCATCTGATAAATTATACTGAATTAGTATTCTTGGGCTTGCTTCATTATCCGGTAGATATTCACTATTAGAATTTTTTGTTGGAAGTGGGTATCTGTAATTGATGAATACATCTCTTTCTAGGTATGGGCTTGGTGTTTGAAGTTGTTGATCGTTCAACATATTATTTTTACCTGGACTAATGTATGATCTAAAAGGACCTGCACTATTAACTGGTTGTTGTTGGAGATTAACACCGATTTTCTGATGTTGAGAGTCAGTAGAAGGCTGTTCACAGAATATTTTTTGATTATATCCACTAGCACCATTATTATAAATAAGAGGATTTGGCATTCGCTCTTCGTTTAATTTTCCAATGTACCATTTAGGTTGATCTATATAATATGGCCGTGGTGTTGTATATGGAGTATAACGTACCTTGGGATTTGCATTTGTAATACCTATATTATCATGGGGGTTGTAATCACTAAATTGTCCTAGAACTTTATAGTTGGGTTGTCTTATACTAGGGACATGTTTATACGTCATACGATTTTCCTTATAGAAATTGTGGTCATTTGGCATTTGCAAATTTAGATTGGCAGACTTGGAAATATGATCTTGGTTATAATACGTGGTAGAAGAATTTATGCCACCAAACATTTTACTGAATGCATCTGCGTAGTTAGAAATGAATGAACTACCATATATTGGTTTGGTTCTCAGTTGACGGCCAGAATCAGTTAATGGAAAAGATTGTTTATAGTAACGTAATGTTTGCCGTATTGTTTCAATTTCTCTATTGAACTCTTCAATCGTTTTGTAGTGAGAGTACTCAATGCCAGGTAATTTGTTATCTCTTGAGTAACTCTGAATAGAAGGATGTTTTCCATTCGCTAATGGCTGTTCATATGTCTTTTTATCAGAAGTTATTATATATTCATCATTTTCAAACAAAACTGGCGTAGGAGTCGTTGACATGTGATTGTTATACGAATATACTGCTGGAGTTCTGGAGTCGAAATACTCGTAGTATATAGTATTGCCTTTAACATTATTAGGTTGGAAATGGTTAAGCAAATTACTGGGTTTATTGATTTCTGCTCTATTTTTTGCACGTTTTCTGATATTTATGGTGTTCTGTAGAGGAGAATTGTAAGCTGCTGTAGAACGGTTTGTGTTATTAGCAGATATAAGTACTTTAACGTTGGCCTCTTCTATTTCGATGTTGTAGTTCGTCGTTTTAATTTTAATGGGAATTTTGACTCTATCAGATAGGTTTCTATGACTCTGTCCTTTGAAACTTATAATCGGTTGTACGATAACTGATGTGTTCAAGCGATCATGCAATTTCATGTTGTGCATTCTATTAAACACAGCAAGCGGCATTTTCATAACTTTTTCATTATCATCTAGAGCAGCAAATAGATTTGGAGGGGGTGGTAATATAATACCAGGTACGATAGGACCTGGTAATACTTGATTGTCATAGGTGTTATTGTATACAAAACTATACGGTGGTGGATAATATAAAGATTGATCTTCCTCATCAATGTCCGTTTTGTTCTTATCATCAAACGATTGAGAGATAATTGAAGTATTCAAAAAAAATAGTGGTGATGTTGCGTTATGCGTATCACCTAATATTGGCGGTAAATAATGATGCCCATTAAACTTTGAATGAATGCCTTTGCCGAAAAATGACAGGATTGATTTATCATTATCAGTACCAATGTTTGTATGTCTTCCATCTAAAACGGTAAATGCTGTGTCATTGGCAAAATGATTATTCATCTGAAGTTGAATATTTTTGATTAATTTTATTGGTCCACCATCAAATAATTGAACTGGAAAAGGTGGTGGAATTTTCGGATTCAGTGGTAGCTTGATTGGTCTGGCAGGAGCTTCATAATCATCAATCGGTTTCCAATAAACGCTCTTGTTATTTTTATTTATATTGCCCCCTTTAATAATTAATAGATGATCTTCAGACAGCCAGATGTCTTCACCATTCAATCCTCCATAGTTCATAGCATTATCTATTGGTACATCTGAGTTATGTTTATAACTAATTACTCCAGGTCTTCGCGGAACTATTTTGAAAAGTTCTTTATTGATTAAACCATATTTACCTTCTATCACTTGTTCAGATAGCGTTTTTTTACCATTTTGTTTTACATCGCTAGAAATTTCTTTTTTGTCCTCGCCACCAGAGCCAGATGAAAATAGAGATATGACCGCATCAACGTAGCTGTTGTTTAGTACATTAGTACTTCGGGTATCGCTTATAAGCACTTTGTTTGCAGTTTTTTTATCGGTTTTATAGCCTTTATAGGAAGATCTGTTGTATGATACGAGAGCTCCAAATTGTTCGATGCTCCTACCATGAGAGTTTCTTGACCTGGAACCAACCAAATGGACATGTTATTTTAGAACAAACTTTGTACAATAATGTTGTGTATAAACACAGAAAGTGGTGAAATGTAATTTATTCATTGCTGTCTCACTTCATTTTTATTTTAGCCAACATAAAGTTATTTCTTAATTTTTGACGTAGGACTACGTCTTACGGCAATGTTTGGGATAGGGTGTCATTCCAAAAAAATCAAAAAGGCAGGCATCACGAAAATACGAACGATTTGAACGCTAATACTTACTTACTTAGGTGGCTTGCCGTCCTAAGACAAAGCCTGTTGAACAAAATTTCTCCATGTAACTCGGTTGAGGGCTACCGCACTCCAATTCCTCGGACACCGAGTACTCTCTGCCAGATCTCGCTCCACCTGGTCTAACCATCTTGCTCGCTGCGCTCCTGGTCGTCTTGTTCCTACCGGATTTGAGGCGAACACCATCTTTGCAGGGCAGTTGTCCGGCATTCTTGCAACATGCCCTGCCCATCGCATCCGTCCAGCTTTAGCCACCTTCTGGATACTGGGTTCGCCATAGAGCTGTGCGAGTTCATGGTTCATCCTCCGCCTCCATACTCCGTTCTCCTGTACGCCGCCGAAGATCGTTCTTAGCACTCGTCGTTCGAAAACTCCGAGCACTCGTAGGTCCTCCTCGAGCATAATCCATGTTTCATGCCCACAGAGAACAACCGGTCTAATAAGCGTCTTGTACAGGGTGCACTTTGTACGGGGACTTAGTCTGCTCGACCGCAATTGCTTGTGGAGCCCATAGTAAGCACGACTTCCGCTGATAATACGCCTCCGAATCTCACGGCTGGTATCATTGTCCGCCGTTACCAGTGAGCCAAGGTAGACAAATTCATCGACTACCTCAAACTCATCGCCGTCGATCAATATACTACTGCCCAAGCGGTGTCGTTCGGCCTCGGTTCCGCTGGCCAACATGTACTTTGTTTTAGACGTATTTACCTTTAACCCAATCTTTTCTGCTTCGCGCTTTAGTCTGGTGTACTGTTCAGCCACCGCCACAGATGTTCTGCCGATAATATCCATGTCATCGGCAAAGCAGACGAATTGACTAGATTAGTTGAATATCGTGCCCCGCGTGTTGATATCCGCTCGGTTCATAACACCTTGTAGCGCTATGTTGAACAGCAGGCATGAAAGACCATCACCTTGACGAAGCCCTCTGTGTGATTCGAATGAACTTGACAATCCACCCGAAATCCGAACACAGCACTGTGTACCATCCATCGTAGATTTAATCAGTTTGATGAGCTTCCTGGGGAAGCTGTTCTCGTCCATGATTTTCCATAGCTCTTTCCGGTCGATGGTATCATATGCGGCTTTGAAGTCAACGAATAAATGATGCGTGGGAACTCTGTATTCACGGCCCTTTTGGAGGATTTGCCGCAGTGTAAATATTTGATCCGTTGTAGACCGACCTTCGACGAAGCCGGCTTGATAAGTTCCCACAAATCTATTCGCAATTGGTGATAGACGGCGGAAAATGATTTGGGACAGCACTTTATAAGCGGCATTGAGAACGGTGATCGCTCGATAGTTCTCACAGTCCAACTTGTCGCCCTTTTTGTAGATCGGGCAGATAACCCCATCTTTCCACTCCTCCGGTAGCTGTTCCGTATCCCAAATTCTAACAATTAGTCGGTGTAGACAAACGGCCAGCTTTTCTGGTCCCATTTTAATAAGCTCCGCTCCGATGCCATCTTTTCCAGCTGACTTGTTGTTCTTTAGCTGCATGATGGCCTCCTTAACTTCGCCTATCGTTGGGGCTGGCACCTCTTCCCCGTTTGCTGCACCGTCGAAATCGCTTTCCCCGCCGCCATGGTTTTCCGCCTGGGCGCCATTCAGGTGTTCGTCGAAGAGCTGCTTCCACCTATCCGTCACCTCACGATCGTCCGTCAGAATACTGCCAGTCTTATCCCGACACATTTCGGCTCGCGGCACAAAGCCTTTGCGGGATCCGTTCAGTTTCTGGTAGAACTTCCGCGTTTCCTGAGAACGATGCAGCCGCTCCAACTCCGCATATTCCTGCTCTTCCAGGTTGCGCTTTTTCTCCCGAAAGATTTGGTTTCGCTGCATCTTCTTCTGTTTGTGTCTTTCCACGTTCTGACGTGTGGCACTGCGCATCTTGGCCGCCCGAGCAGCGTTCTCCTCATCCATCACCCTCCTACATTCATCGTCAAACCAATCGTTCCGCTGATTCCGGGCCAAATGCCCGATGGAGCTCTCCGCTACACTGCTGATGGCTGTTTTGATAGTGTTCCAACAGTCCTCGAGAGGGGCTTCGTCCAGCTCGTCCTCTTCCGGCAGTGCAGCTTCGAGTGAATGCGCGTAGTTTGCGGCGACGTCTGGCTGCTTCAGCCGCGCGAGATCTAATCGAGGCTGGCGTCGGTACCGAATGTTGTTCACAACGGAGAGTCTTGGGCGCATCTTAACCTTCACTAGGTAGTGGTCCGAGTCAACGTTAGCGCTTCGATAGGATCTGACGTCGATAATGTCTGAGAAGTGCCGACTGTCGATCAAAACGTGGTCGATCTGTGATTCTGTCTGATTTGGTGACCTCCAGGTGTACTTATGGTGGATTCTGTTCTGGAAAAAGGTACTACGTACGGCCATATTCTTGGAGGCGGCAAAGTCGATAAGTCTTAGGCCCATTTCATTGGTTCGTTGGTGTGCACTGAGTCTTCCAATCACCGGTTTGTATTCCTCCTCCTGGCCGACCTGAGCATTGAAATCCCCGATGACGATCTTGATATCATGTTTTGGGCAGCGGTCGTATTCGCTCTCCAACTGCGCGTAGAATTCATCCTTGTTGTCATCGGTACTTCTGAGGTGAGGGATGTGCACGTTGATGATGCTTATGTTGAAAAATCGGCCCTTGATTCTCAACCTGCACATTCGAGGATTGATTGGCCACCACCCAATCACCCGTTTCCGCATCTCGCCCATCACTATGAAAGCTGTACCCAGCTCGTGTGTGTTGCCGCAGCTCTGGTAGATGGTATGTCCATCTCTGAACGTACGTACCGTTGAGCTCTTCCAGCACACCTCCTGCAGCGCTACGACGTCGAACTTGCGGCTCTTCGATACGTCGGAGAGCACTCGAGTGCTCCCTTGGAAGTTGAGAGATCGGCAGGTCCACGTCCCGAGTTTCCAATCCATAGTCCTTTTTCGTCGCGTGGGTCTATTCCGATTGTTCCAGTAAGAATATATTTGTTCTTCGTTCCATGCTTTAATATTTTTCGTGGTGACGGCTTGCAAAGCCTGCTACACCAACCCCTTGTTTCGCCGGAGGGCCAACGAAGCTCGAAAGAGCCCTCCTTTCCTGTCAGCATACGACCTTGGCTTCCACCGGGGTTGGTTACCCGATCTCCACCAAAGTTGCTCGTATCCCGGCTGGTACCACGAGGCGATAGGAATAGGAGTTGCTGAATAAGAGGCTATGAACCACTGTAGGGTCTATTTTATGCCTACACGTGCACAAGGCACCGACGGTACGCATTATTCAGCCGTTTACCAGCCTTGAACGCTAATAGCAATGCCAATTAAGAATGGATTTTCATTGTTTAGATACCGATCAACTCATAATAGATGTAGCAATAGCAATTACCTACGTGATTTCTAATAACTTACTTTTTCAATCACTAATTAGTGAAAATTAAAGCAAAGTTTCAAGGTCGAATATCCCCATACATTTTCTTCGTGATCACCTTGCTTCATAGCCTGGGACGACAGTTAAATACTCCATCCGTTTACTGTAATTTCGATTACTTTATTTTTAGGAAAAAAAAGCGACAAAACCCCCTGGTCCCAACAGGTCGAAGATTCCTTACGGCGCGGCGCACAGTGGTCTAAAAGCAAAAATACGTGTGCATTAGAGTTCTGAGTGCGGATTCGCCATTGTTTTTGGTGCTATTGTTATCGTTCAACTCATTAATCCATCGCATTCTGCTTACTGGTAAAATGTCGACTAACGAGAGAAAGCGGTTACGGAGCGGTACTGGATCTAATACTCCGGTCACTAAGAAGGATGGTGACAATTTAGCAGTACCGGGACCCACTTTGGAGAGTGCATTACAAATTTTGTCTAAACGCTTCGATGAGACCAACCAAAAGATCGACTCGTTGAAAACTGATCTCACATCAAAACTGAACGAGATTAAGCTGGACTTACAAAAGCAAATTGATACAATCGAAAGCGATATCACCGAACTGGAATCAAAAAGCAGTGTAGAATTTAAAGCGCTCCGAACTGATCTCACCACGGTTAGCAATCGTCTGGATTCGGCTACCGAGAACATCCGTCGTATCGAACTTCGAAACGAGTTGATAGCTGTAGGTGTACCATATGTTTCAACCGAGGATCTTCAAGGTTATCTACTGAGTATGGCACGGGCAATTGGTTTCGATGAAAGGAAAACACCACATATTCAATGCAAACGGCTGCGTTCCGGTAACTTATCTGATGGGGACCAATGCTTTACCCTGTTGCAGTTTTCTATGGCTAGTTTACGGGACGAGTTCTATGCGAGATACCTGTCCAAACGTAACCTAAATCTAAAGCACCTAGGCTTTAATCTCGATCGTCGTATTTTCATTAACGAAAATCTCACACCCAGTGCAAGATCCATTAAGCAAGCAGCCTTAAAACTCCGTAAGGAAAACAAATTGCAGTCTGTAACTACTAAACAAGGAATTATCTATGTGAGGAAAACTGCAAACGGACCATTGCTACCCATTACGTCCACTGAGCAGCTAGAATAGATTTGTTATCTTTATCAAGTGCTCCACACTCATATTTGTTGAACAAAATGTTTTTATGTGAATGTATTGTAAGAAATTTGTATGTAATTTAAGTATCCAGAATATCGTTAAGCAGCCAAAACATGATCATTGCTTCCCTTTTATAAGCTAATGTTTGACTCTGTACTATCCACCACACTTCCCCAATACTTAATACCGAAAATCGTTATGAATGCAGCATTGATGGAGTTTAAATTAAATGTGTGTCACGCTAATGTGCAGAGCCTATGTGCTCGTCAGTTGTGCAAATTCGAAGAGGTAAAACAGATCCTGATCGACTCCAAGGTTACCGTGGCATGTTTTACTGAAACTTGGTTAAATGACTCGATTCCCGACAGTATGATTGCCATTCCAGGATATCAAGTGGTTCGAAATGATCGTGTGTATAAAAGAGGTGGTGGTATCATCATGTATCTTCGAGAAGGATTTCGCCATAATGTTGTGCATGCACCTGTTGTCCTTCATCACAGTGACAACAAAACTGAGTGTCTCGCAGTTGAACTCGAAGTGTTAGATACCAAAATACTTATCGCAACAGTTTATAATCCTCCCGAATGCGAATTATCCGCATTTGCTCGTGACGAATTGACAAGTCTCATAGTAAATTATGATACTATCGTGTTGACCGGAGACCTGAACGTCGATTGGCTCCGTCCTAGTCCAAAACGAGATAGGCTAGAAAGTATGTTGGAATCTTTTGGTCTACGCGTGATCAATATGGAACCCACACACTTCTATCGCGAGGGCTGCTCGCAAATTGACTATTTAATCACAAACTATCTTGACTACGTTACGGTCTTCAACCAAGTGTCCGTCCCTGGTCTTTCAAAACACGACTTGATTTTTAGTTCCATCGACATTGACACCCGTCCACAGTCTTGTCCGATCTCTTTTCGAGATTATCTAACTTTGATCCGATGGCACTACGCTACGCGGTGGAACAAATTCCGTGGGAGACATTTTTCTTCGGTACCAGTAGTGTGGAGAGTGCTACTGAGTTTTTCATCAGCAATATTACTGGAATTCATAACACCTGCATTCCTGTTCGGACCGTCACACAACGTTCACGTTACAACGCATGGTTCAACAATGAAATTCGCACAGCGATTGTGGAACGAGATCTTGCATACAGGGACTGGAAGGTGTCACTGCCTGAGCACAAGGAAGCGAAACGAGTTTTATTCAACAGACTGAGAAACCGAGCTACCATGCTCATTCGACGAGCAAAGTATGATAGACTGACTACGTGCTTCAACTCTTCTACGTCCTCGGGTACACTTTGGAAGAAACTTAGAGGTTTGGGCGTTGGAAAAAATAAGTCGCAGGAGGTTTGCACACATGATCCGGACGAAGTGAATAATGCTTTTGCTAGTCATTTTACTACAGACGACGATATCATACCCATACGGGACGATACTGGAGAAGGCTTTTCGTTTCAGCAAGTGCATGACCATGAAGTCGTTAATGCTATTTTTGATATCAAATCGAATGCGCCTGGGTCGGATGGCATCCCGACAAAATTCTTGAAAATGATTACGCCTCTCGTAATCAACCAGATCACTCACCTGTTTAACATGATCATCACAACGTCAACGTTCCCAACACAATGGAAAAACGCAAAAGTGATTCCTTTGCCGAAAAAGAAAAATTTACGCTCCATAGACAATCTGAGGCCGATTAGTCTACTCTGCGGATTGTCAAAAGCATTTGTAAAAATTATCAAGGTACAGATGTCTTCGTATTTGGACCGTTACCATCTACTTTCTGCGCAGCAAGCTGGCTTCAGAAGACAACAAAGTGTAAAAACAGCCTTGCTGAGAGTTTACGACGACATTGCAGCAGTAGTGGATAAAAAACAGAATGCTGTTCTAGTCCTCCTTGACTTCTCCAAAGCATTTGACACTATCTCCCATCGGCGTCTATGCAGGAAGCTCCATTCTAGTTTTGGATTTAGTCATGGTGCTGTTTCATTGATACAGTCATACCTTAGCGGTAGGAGCCAAACAGTTTTTTGCTGCGATGCTCACTTGCAAAGCCTGACAGTAACCTCTGGTGTTCCACAGGGGTCAGTACTTGGGCCTCTGTTGTTTTCGATCTACATCAACGACCTCCCCAACGTGCTCAAGTATTGTCATGTGCAGATGTTTGCTGATGACGTACAGCTAATCTGTATAAATCCTAGCATGAAGATTGAGCAGTTAATATCGCTTATAAATTATGATTTGCTTGAAGTAATCCGTTGGGCAAGAATAAACGCTCTCAGTGTAAATCCAATGAAGACCAAAGTTTTAGTGTTCGGTAGCAGCCGCTCACACACACGAACACACACACACACACACACACACACACACACACACACACACACACACACACACACACACACACACACACACACACACACACACACACACACACACACACACACACACACACACACACACACACACACACACACACACACACACACACACACACACACACACACACACACACACACACACACACACACACACACACACACACACACACACACACACACACACACACACACACACACACACACACACACACACACACACACACACACACACACACACACACACACACACACACACACACACACACACACACACACACACACACACACACACACACACACACACACACACACACACACACACACACATTGCTCATTCTTCGAACCTGATCGATTGGTATATGTGACACGGTCCTTCGGGCCTCGGATCAACTTCGTGTTTTTCGACCAATTCCTAAACCTTTGTTATACAGTAAAGGTGAAAATAGATAAAATGTTGTAGAAGGATTTTCGCCTAGCTAAAATTTTAATGTCTCAGCCTGCCATTTTAACGTAACCATTTTTACCTTTGTTATGCTATATAACAAAGTACAATCTTTTACCGACTGGTGATTCACTTAATGGAAACTTTTTCGGCTTCGCAGTCGCAGTAAATAAGCAGAAAAAACGGTGTTTTTCTCTTCTACCAACGTTTCGAATAATATGTATTCTTTATCAAGGCTCTAAAATAATCAAAATAATCAAAATAATCAAAAACAGTTTTCAATTTGTTCTTACAAAATTAATATAAACTTTTTACCGAGAATGGACCATTTCTTTGTCAAGTGGTTCATCATTGCACGGTCACTATATCATCGCATGTACATATTAGCCTAACAATATTTAAAAAGAGAAACAATATTAGCAACTAGGAACAAATTTTACAAGCATTAAACTATTACAATATAATTTTCAAACACACTTCAAAACTAAAACTTCGAACTCGTAGCACTTTTTGAAAAAACTAACGAAAAAACAAAAGGATTGCTGTAATAAAAGAGTTTACATGCAAGCTTGAGCACAATTTTTATTGCGTGCAAGTTTTCGTTGTGCTCAGTTATGTCTACTAGTAGCTGTCACTTTCGCTGTCATCAATCATCTGACATTTCCCGATGTTTTGTTTTTATTCTTACTCTGTTTTACACTTTGTAACACTGCTGCATACGTTGAGCTTAAGTTTTCAACATCACTACGTTTGTTTACCGTATGATCGGTCGTGATAATGTGGCACATTTCCAGCACATTCAGCGCTGCAGTCCGTCGATGTTCATCCAAGATATGAACCTTATCCAGTGCGAACGAGTGATCGTGTTCGATGCTGTGTTGGAGTAGTGCAGTTTTCTCTTTCAGGCGCTCCAGTTCGGCAGTGGTGGATGAGCTGTTAACATGCATGTTGGTTTTAAGCTCATCCAACTTTTTAATATTAGATCGGTGGTTGCTCATTCTCGTTTTCAGGTACTGTGTAGTAAGGCCAACATAGCACGAATCGCATTCAGCACACGGGATTCTGTATACAACATTGCTGCGATCTAACGGTGCTATGGGATCTTTCGTGTTTGTGAACAGGCAGTTAATGGTATGTTCGTTGCGTGTGGCTATAGTGACATTTGGAAAATCTACACGTAACGATTTTTTATGCGTGTTGTCAACAAATCGATATAAGGCATCGGTTTGTATGTTGTTTGGGCTGTTTCTACTGGATGCTCTCGTATGCTCCTTTCCGCTCTATTCTGCAATCTGTTACCCAGTGATAATGGGTAGTGGTTTACCATTAGGTGTTTTTTTATGACATCTTTAATCTCATCGGAAGATAAATTTGTGCTCAGTTTGCGCACCCTTCTTATGAAGTTAGCGACTACGTTCATTTTCATGTGTAATGGGTGGCAAGAGAAATAATCTAAAAATCTCCCTGAGGCCATAGGTTTACAATACCATTCCGTCTTTATTGACTGGTCTGCTTGACGAACAAGCACCATGTCAAGGTATGGAGTAATCCTTGTATTGACACAATGAAAGCTAAAAATATTATTAAAATACCACCTCGTATGGAAGTCGTGGCACAAATATTCATTCCGACAAATGAAGAATTAATTTGTCACTCAAAACAATTTTTCAATAAACCTATATATATCGGAAATTGTCTCGTAAAACCGAGTAATAATTTTGTTTACGTTCCAATTTTTAACGGGACGAATGAAGAAGTTGAAATAAACCTTAATTCTATACAGTTTGAACCTACATCTAATTATTCAATTTTGTCCTTAGAAAATAGTAGGGAAAGAAGGAACAAAATGGAAGGAAAAAAAATTAAATTTTCAAGAAAAATCGTCAATCATTGATATTATTGATATTCAAGTGGTGTTTTTCATTCAAGACGATAAGTTGTCTTGCACTGCACAGTGGTCCAGCAGCGAAAATTAAGTGGAAAGTTTTTTGTGGTTCAAAATAGCTCCCCACAATGTTCAGCAAAGTTATACAACTCTAAAAGACAATTAATGCGAAATCAACAGCTAAGTTCCAGTTTGGCTTGTAAACACATAACACATAATAACTTTTTATAAGAAAGAGATAGAAGGATAATTTCTTCGACAAAGTTGTAGCTAAAGATTATATAAGTAACTTTGCCAAAGACATAGTAGGCGTATTTTTAGGCGTTTCTAACTTACAGGGTGTTTTACAACAAGACCTCTCAAAAATCACTTTTTCGCTGATTTCTTCAAATGCAGTGGTTTTATTGCATCATAATGTTTTACAAAGTTGGTTATCTTATCAAAAGACATATTTTTGTAGAACATTGTATGTTGAAAACTCATACGTATAACGAGTTCTAACGTTTTTCCTGTGTTTTTTTAGTCTTTTTGGGAATAGAATATCTCAAAAAGGGGCAAACGAAAAAAATCAAACTTGGCCGTTTCTGAAAGCTTGGGGTTTTATCTCAAGCATATGTGAAAATAAAAAAACTGGTTTTTCCTCTAACTAGAGTAATTTCAGTTTAATTATTTCATGTTTGACCATTTTCTACTATGCAGTATTTTCCAATATCTTCTTGAAGACGATTAAAGTCAACATGTTAATAGTAAAACAGAAATTTGTCGTACTTTGACACAATTTCTTCTGATTGTCACGTTAAATAGTGTTCGAACTCCAGATATGACATCAGTTATCTATCAGCACCAGCTGTTTTGATAAATATCTATCTTTCAATTTTCATTACTTTGCAAATATGCTCAATCTACCATCAATAATGTTTTAAAAATAATTTTCAATAAAAAAGCAAAAAAATATTAGTTATTTCATACGTAATATTGTTAACTGTTATTTAAGTTTTATGTCAATTTTTAATCGCAGGTAAGTATATCAAAACAGGCAAAGAGGTAAAAGAGAAAAAAACCTATAGATCCCTTTCGAACTTCAACCACCTTATATCAGTATATCGTTGATTTGGAAAACATAAAGGGTAGTCATTTATTTGAGAGTTTCAATAAATGTTTTGTTTTCGAAATATTTTATTATTGTTAGCAATATAATAATTTATTATATTAATAATTGGTTTGGGCTTGGTGGAAGCTCCAGAGTACGTGTACAATACGAACGATTTTGTATTGCAATGACTGGATCGTACGACAGCAGGAGGCGTTTGAACACATCCTCCAAATTGGCAATCCGGTTAAATTTTCTGGCGTGAAATTCCCTGAACTTACAAATACATTTATTTCGCGTTTCCTGTACTTCTTCGCTTAATAACCCTATGGGTTGTGCCGTGGCCTGAATAATATCTGCGCCGTGTACTAACATTTTATTAACGGTTGGCGATATAGCTAATATGGAATTGAATGGGAAATAATCTCCTAAACTACCGAATTACTTTCACGAACATTTTAGATACTAATTTAAAATAACAGTAACGGTACCCTCAAATCTTTTGACAAAAAAACTCCAGGACTCTAATAGGATCTGCTTGAAGCCGTTCCTCCTTTTTTACTACGATTATAGTCATGTTCCTGTTCCTGAATACGTATAAGACATCAATTTTGAAGACCTCAGCTTTCTGACACTAAAGTAATTAAAAAATTACTTTAGACTAGAATCAGAAATATCAATATAAAATTTAATTTCATGTGCATATATCCAAGTGAAGATTTCCATGACTATTTGTAAAATAATGAAAATTGTAAGATAGATATTTATCAAAAACAGCTGGTGCTGAGCTCCATTTGTAGAGAGGACGATACGACAGTGATTATTTGAAATCCAGGATAACTGCTAACCAGAGTACAGTAGTTCTGTGGAGACCAAGGCCCTTCACTCTAAACCACCGTCGAACTAACTACGCGCGCAATGAACCAGTCTGCCGCTGTATGCAGCTAATGAACAATTTTAGAAACATACTAAGCTTGAACATGTCGACTGATACTATTAAGAAAAAACTTTCTGACTATTTCTGAAAGATCAATTACATGTACACACTGCACACTGCATTTTATATTATTTTGTATTTGGTATTATAATTTATATTTATATGTATGGATTGGATGACGGGCGAAGTCCATATATCTTGACAATAAACAATTGTAAAAACTACCGTTATAAAAACTTATTTGATGAATATTTCAGCAATGGTTCGAAAACTAGCACAAGGTCAAAAAACTAGATCTCTTAACTTATCCGGAGTTCGAAGACTATTTAACGTGACAATCAGAAGAAATTGTGTCATGGAACGACAAATTTCTTTTTTACTATTGACATGTTGACTTTAATCGTCTTCAAGAAGATATTGGAAAATACTGCATAATAGAAAATGGTCAAACATGAAATAATTAAACTGAAATTACTCGAGTTAGAGGAAAAGCCAGTTTTTTATTTTCACATATGCTTGAGATAAAACTCCAAACTTTCAGAAACGGTCAAGTTTGATTTTTTTCGTTTGCCCCTTTTTGAGATATTCTATTCCCAAAAAGACTAAAAAACACAGGAAAAACGTTAGAACTCGTTATACGTATGAGTTTTCAACATACAATGTTCTACAAAAATATGTCTATTGATAAGATAACCAATTTTGTAAAACATTATAATGCAATAAAACCACTGCATTTGAAGAAATCAGCAAAAAAGTGATTTTTGAGAGGTCTTGTTGTAAAACACCCTGTAAGTTAGAAACGCCTAAAAATACGCCTACTATGTCTTTGGCAAAGTTACTTATATAATCTTTAGCTACAACTTTGTCGAAGAAATTATCCTTCTATCTCTTTCTTATAAAAAGTTATTATTGATTATGTGTTTACAAGCCAAACTGGAACTCAATCATTGATTTCACATTATTTGTCTTTTAGAGTTGTACAACTTTGCTGAACATTGTGGGGAACTATTATAAATCGCTTAGCCGCAAAATTAAGTTTCCACTTAACTTTTGTTTCTGGACCACTGTGCACTGATGCAACAACACACAAGATTAAGGCATCGAGTAACAAACCTATCTTTACAAGACAGCATAGGTTACCGAAAGTTCATAAGGAAATTGTTGATGGGGAAATTAAACAAATGTTGCAAGATGGTCTTATTGAAGAAAGTGGTTCACCTTGGAAGTCTCCACTACTTGTTGTTCCAAAGAAACCTGGTGCGAATGGTGAAAAAAATAGCATGTGGTAATCGATTTTAGAAAAATTAATGACGTAACAATTAGTGATGCATATCCCTTACCATTAATTCCAGAGATATTGGATCAATTATGAAAAGCTAGATATTTTTCAAATTTGGATTTGGCTAGTGGTTTTCATCAAATTAAAATGGATCCCCAAGATGCAGCCAAAACAGCTTTTTCTACACCATATGGACATTATGAATATTTATGCATGCCCTTTGGATTAAAAAATGCACCAGCTACTCTTCAACGTTTAATGAACACAGTTTTAACTGGTTTACAGGGCATTAAATGTTTTATATATATGGATGACATTGTTGTGTATGGAGATACTTTAGAATCACATATTTTAAAATTGCGCGAAATTCTAGAACGTCTCAGAGAGAATAATTTGAAGCTTTAACCAAGTAAATGCAATTTCTTACGAAAAGAGACTATATTTTTAGGGCATAAAATAACTTCTAAATGTATAATGCCTGATGAAACTAAAATTTACGCAATACAAAATTTCCCTACGCCAAAGAATGCAAAGGAAATTAAAATGTTTTTAGGAATGCTTAGCTATTATCGCAAATTCATTCCAAATTTAGCGAATTTGGCAGAACATATAAACAAATTATTACGAAAAAGAGAACGATTTGTTTGGAGTCAAAATTGTCAGCGATCTTTCAATGAGTTGAAATCGTTGTTGACAAGCTCTCCTATTCTACAATATCCTGATTTCACTAAAAAGTTTGTAATTACTACTGACGCTAGCAATGTTGCAATTGATGCAGCTCTTTCAAATGAAGAAGTCAATTTACCTATCGCTTATGCTAGCCGGATTTTAAATCCAGCTGAACGGCGTTATTCTACGGTAGAAAGAGAATTGCTTGCCATTGCACTATGGGCAAAAAGACCAAAAATGGACGCAATTAAGATACGGCCTATATGCTGCTAAAATATAGATGATCTTATGTAAAATTTTCCGGAAAATCACGTGGTGCCAACCCCTTTCCTGTTTCTTATCGGGAAGTGCCCCATTTTGCTCATTTTCCCCTATTTTTGACATTTTTCACACTTATTGGGCTATACCAAGCTAGACTTCTGGAAAATAAAACTTAAAAACCTGATACTTTTGTGTAAAAAAGTCCGCAGAATCAAATAGGGTTTACCTCATTTAGTTTAGAGCACATTAATTTTATTGGTTGAGTTCACGTTTGGTATGATCGGGTTGGTAACGCGAGTTCAACCAAAAAAAAATATTGTGCTCTAAACTAAATGGGATAAGCCCTGTTCGATTCTGCGGACTCATTTACACAAAATTATAAGGCTTTTAAGTTTTGTTTTCTCAAAATTTTGCTTGGTATAGTTCAATAAGTGTATAAAAATGTTAAAAAAAGAGGTGAAAATGATCAAAATGGGGCACTTCCCGATGGCAAACAGGAAAGGGGTTGGCACCACGTGATTCTCCGGAATATTTTACATAAGATCATCTATATTTCAGCAGCATGTAGGCCGTATCTTAATTGCGTCCGTTTTTTTGCTCTTTTTTGCCCATAGTGCATTGTGTGGGCAATCAAACATTTCAAACCGTATGTTTATGGACAAGAATTTTTAGTTAATTCTGATCATAAACCCTTGGTATATCTCTTTAACATCTCAGAAGCATCAGATCGGTTGATGAGATGGCGTATATTATTAGAGGAATATGATTTCAAGGTGATGTACACACCTGGCAAAAGCAATGCCGTCGCAGACGCATTGAGTCGTATTCAATTGAGTAAGTGTGATTCTGCTGATCAAATCACTGCTCAAATACATAATGAGATCAAACAGCACAAGGCTAATATCTCAAAAAGAATAAATGTGATCACTAGGCAACGAGCAAGGACTTTAGCCAATATCACTAATGGTACCAACAATCCAAATAAGGATAAAATTTCAATCAAGAGTGGAATAGCACGAGACTATGGAAGCTTTGAACTACTAGAGGATCCCAATATATGTTGTGGAGACAACTAATGTTTCCACCTTTACGATTATAACACCTTGACAGCAGTGCTGTGGAGAGAAAGCGTAGCAACGCGTCAGTTTCATATTATTACATCATTCGCTTTTGTAACTTAGTAATGAGCACAAGTGTTGAATAAAGTTAAATGTTTTTATTGCTCAAAGTATCGATTCATCTATTTCGGTCATTGAAATAAGTCCTTTTTAGTCAGTAAGTCAGGTTATCGGCCCAGTTATCGCGAAGTATTCGTGAAAAACGAAGGAAAGTGTGAATTTTCTTTTTGACGCAGGACTACGTTTTACGGCAAATTTTAAGATAGGGTGTCATTCCAACAAATCGCAAAATGCGAGCGTCACGAAAAATGATAGCTTTTGAGCGCTAATAGCTCAGCTCAGGTTTTCCGATCGATTTTCAATATTCTTACACCAATCAATCGGAAAATCTTCTAAGAATTGACCCAAATGAAGAAAAGTGTGGATTCTTGATGTTGAACTGTTGAAAAATTGAAAATAATAAACCTATGTTTTAACAGAATTCTCGTTTCGTGATTGGTTGTTGGAAATGACGCCATCGAAGTAGAAACGCGTTTTCGCGTTTCGACTTATAATTCAGTCAATTTTCAATAGATTTCCAGGATATTTACACGAATTGATCGGAAAATCGATTAAAAATATTGAAAATACAGAAAACGATTGATTTTGTTTTTGAAATTGAATTTGAAAATTTTTTGTTTTTGAATTGATTTTGAAAAATTGAATTATTTTCATATTTTTGCCTTCCCTCGTCAGTGCTTCCCTAGCACGGATGACAGAAATATATACGATATAAGCTATGTGTTAAGCTTCCTTATGATTATATTTAATTTACGCCCTATAGAATCCGATCGAAAATTGTTGAGCTTCAGCTGTTGCTGCTTCCCACGGATGAGGCAGCGAAGACATGCAAATTCACCAAGTGTTGGAGCTGGAGCACTCGTTTCGCTGCCGTGAAGGAATATCTGGCTGCTGAAGTTCTGGAATTGGCAGGAAAGATGCTGCTCGCGACAACGAAACGGTCAGAATTATCGTCACTTGCAGCTGGCCATCCGCAACAACGAAGAGTTGAACAAATTGCTGTCCCGTGTCACCGGTGCTCAGAGAAGTGTCTTTCCGAACATTCAAACTGTTTTGTTGCTGCCAAAAAAGACGGAAAAGAAGGCTTAAATTTCCAGTATATCACGTCGAAAAACCGTTCTTTTAAGAACGAAACATATGTTCATGAAGATTTTAGGAATTTTCACTCACTGATTTTAATTCTATTTAGTTTAGGTTGATCTAATTGTTCGCTTCTTATCAAATAATTTTAACCGATCACCTCTCGCGCTTCTGTTCGCTTGTTGCTGTTGGACGCTGGTTGAGTTGGCCGTCTCGGAAGGTAAGAAGCAGCCAACAAATATACCAGCTCCAAGTAAATGTGTTCGGTCAAGCGTCAAAATGAATGAAACCATGAGTTTAATAAAATGAAAGAGTTTTAGTAACATCTTTTGCATCTTAGTATCTTAGCAACACAAATTTATCCATCACCAATGCTACAGTAATAATACGTAGCGTAATTTTTCTTTGGCAGCAAAAGGCGAACGGCTCACTGGTAACTTTGCTTTTTTGTTCAGACTGAAATTGAAATGCTCTATTTTATTTAACGTAGATAATAGAATGAAGGACCATGAAAAATAGGTGTGGCCGACTCTTGTTGCTTGCTCTGGTACATAACACGAGGTAAGCCGGCGAACAGCATTATTCAAACACTAGCTGAGCTACTGCCAACATCGTTTGTCAGGGCAAACGAAAGTCACGCTTGACTCGTGCACTTTTGCAGTGTGTGTGTTGTGTGGAGTTATATATTTCATCGTGGTGATTCAGGACCATACACGAACTTCATTCGGCTTCATTAATCGCATAGATGCTGAAGCTTTCCGGCTGGTTCATTGCAACAAGCCGTACCTGGTTAGCGGTTATCGGTACTCCAATTTACCGAACAGAGAACTACGCTAAGTGCGTTAGTGCAAGTTTATTGCAAGCTGCAGTTATGATAATCAAACAATCGGTCCTTTCAAGTGCCTCACAACGATTGAAGAGTTTATTATATTTTCTTGCCCAGTTAATACCATAATAACACCGGCAACGAGGGAAAATTTGAATTTTTCGCCATTGCGGACGACCAACAAATGACGGAAATAGGTTTTCTGGTCACGGGCGACATTTTCTGCGACTTCCAAAACGTCTGCAGGTTGTAAAGGCTTTATCAGTGTTTTTTGTAAGCCGCAGAAAAGTTGCGCAAAATTTTCAACTTCTTGATGTTATGGGTAATAACGAAATTAAACACGGAATATCTATCGAAAGTAATTTTATTATGACCGCGTCACACAAGTGCTCGTATAAGAATGAATATAAAAGGAAGAGTATAGTTGTATGTACGCATTCGATAAAAGCAGTGCTGCCAGAAGATTGAAGGAGGTGCCGATGTACGTTGCATATTTTAATACTCCTCCTCAACGTCATACGGCTGAACTAATTTGATGACAAACCTAAAGCGTCACTGTGCTGCATCAGTTTTGAAACTCCGAGTGGTTTCGTAAATAAATCAGCTGTGTTTCGTTCCGATGCACATAAGAAGGGCCCCATATAAAGTAGCGGCCAAAATTGCCGAATGTAAAATTTCACATTTTAGCACATGTTTAAACGCGGTTTTGTAGTAAATTATCTATATTTTTATGATTCGCGAATTAAATTTTGATAGAAAAAAAATATCATGTAGAAATAAGCCGTCAAAGTTGCCCATTTCAAAAGTTTGAAAAATAAGTCATTTTAAAAAAGTCAAAAAATTAAATAGTTATCGCGGAAGTAAATATTATTGTTATATATCATTTTAAAACTGATATCTTGGCCTATTAAAAACTGAAATGAAAACAAATTTAAACTCAATGAGGAGCGCCATAGGCTACATATAATAAAAAAGAAATTCTCATAAACTTTAATCAAAAAAACAACTCTTATCGCCTCTTGTCGCCGCAGTTTCTTAAAGTGCGTCTGAAAGCTCGAAGTATGTTTTATCAAAACATGAATTAAAAGTTTGCTATAATTTGACGTTTTCCGAAAAAAAATAATTTTAAAGTTGTCATATTTTTAGCAAATCTTTAAAATTTTAAGTACTCTTTCAACAAATTTGATTATCTTTGTTACTAAATTTATTTAGTACCTGAAGAGAGTTTCAATGAGAGAATGGGAGAATCCCCGCGAGAAAATAAAAAAAATTTTTTTTTGTCAAGCAAATATTTATATCGAAAACATTGGATCATTTTTCCCCAAATCACCCTAAATATGAGTTCTTATCAGTTTAAATTATTTCTATTGTAACAAATATAATCTAGAATCAATTTGAAATTGAAAAATAATTTTGGCCAAAAATCGCAATTTTCCGACTATTGTGCGATGGACAAAATTGCAGTTTCCCTTCACCACGGTCACAAACGTCTTTCACGTAGAATTGGCGCGTCTCGATGTGTTTCTACCTCTTTGATGTTCGGCCAGCATTCACAAAAGCAATGCATCCCTGGTTATCTTCATTGATAATCGTAGCATCGACTTGTCGTTCGCCGAGATCTTGTAAAAGCATTCTAAGCCATATTGCTTCTTGACAAGCTTCACTAAGTGCAATATATTCCGGTTCCATCGATGACAGTGAAACGCACATTTGCTTACGGCTACACCAAGAAACCGCTGTATCACCATAGATAAAAACATATCCGCTGGTCGACTTGCGTGTTGCTGAATCACCAGCCCAATCAGAATCAGCAATAGATATATATGGGCAATTGCCTCGTAAAACCGAGTAATAATTTTGTTTACGTTCCAATTTTTAACGGGACGCATGAAGAAGTTGAAATAAACCTTAATTCTATAGAGTTTGAACCTACATCTAATTATTCAATTTTGTCCTTAGAAAATAGTAGGGAAAGAAGGAACAAAATTTTGAAAGATGTAAATTTGGAAAACTTAAATTTCCAAGAAAAATCGTCAATCATTGATATTATTGATGAATATCAAGATGTGTTTTTCGTTGAAGATGATAAGTTGTCTTGCACTGATGCAACAACACACAAGATTAAGACATCGAGTAACAAACCTATCTTTACAAGACAGTATAGGTTACCGAAAGTTCATAAGGAAGTTGTTGATGGGGAAATTAAAAAAATGTTACAAGATGGTCTTATTAAAGAAAGTGATTCACCTTGGAATTCTCCACTACTTGTTGTTCCAAAGAAACCTGGTGCGAATGGTGAAAAAAAAATGGCGTGTGGTAATCGATTTTAGAAAAATTAATGACGTAACAATTAGTGATGCATATCCGTTACCATTGATTTCAGAGATATTGGATCAATTAGGAAAAGCTAGATATTTTTCAAATTTAGATTTGGCTAGTGGTTTTCATCAAATTAAAATGGATCCTCAAGATGCAGCCAAAACAGCTTTTTTTACACCATATGGACATTACGAATATTTATGTATGCCCTTTGGATTAAAAAATGCACCAGCTACTTTTCAACGTTTAATGAACACAGTTTTAACTGGTTTACAAGGCATTAAATGTTTTATATATATGGATGACATTGTTGTGTATGGAGATACTTTAGAATCACATAATTCAAAATTGTGCGAAATTTTAGAACGTCTCAGGGAGAATAATTTGAAACTCCAACCAAGTAAATGCAATTTCTTACGAAAAGAGACTATATTTTTAGGGCATAAAATAACTTCTAATGGTATAATGCCTGATGAAACTAAAACTTACGCAATACAAAATTTCCCTACGCCAAAGAATGCAAAGGAAGTTAAAATGTTTTTAGGAATACTTAGCTATTATCGCAAATTCATTCCAAATTTAGCGAATTTGGCAGAACCTATAAACAAATTATTACGAAAAAGAGTACGATTTGTTTGGAGTCAAAATTGTCAACGATCTTTCAATGAGTTGAAATCGTTGTTGACAAGCTCTCCTATTCTACAATATCCTGATTTCGCTAAAAAGTTTGTAATTACTACTAACGCTAGCAATGTTGCAATTGGTGCAGTTCTTTCAAATGAAGGAGTTAATTTACCTATCGCTTATGCTAGTCGGATTTTAAATCCAGCTGAACGGCGTTATTCTACCGTAGAAAGAGAATTGCTTGCCATTGTGTGGGCAATCAAACATTTCAAACCGTATGTTTATGGACAAGAATTTATAGTTAATTCTGATCATAAACCCTTGGTATATCTCTTTAACATCTCAGAAGCATCAGATCGGTTGATGAGATGGCGTATATTATTAGAGGAATATGATTTTAAGGTGATGTACACACCTGGCAAAAGCAATGCCGTCGCAGACGCATTGAGTCGTATTCAATTGAGTAATTGTGATTCTGCTGATCAAATCACTGCTCAAATACATAATGAGATCAAACAGCACAAGGCTAATATCTCAAAAAGAATAAATGTGATCACTAGGCAACAAGCAAAGACTTTAGCCAATATCACTAATGGTACCAACAATCCAAATAAGGATAAAAGTTCAATCAAGAGCGGAATAGCACGAGACTATGGAAGCTTTGAACTACTAGGGGATCCCAATATAAACAACAATACGCAGGATAAGGCCGACTGTAATAAAAACAGTATTCATGTGTATATTGTTCCAAAAATCCTTGATCAAAACATCGAGTATGATTTTGACAAGACGGAATATGAATCTCATAACATTCAGGATTATGGATTCATTCGAAATTCTAATAAACACTTTATAGTTAGCAAAACGCACTATAATCACAAAATTTGTTTATATGAATTATATAAGAATATACTTATATTCAAAAACGCTATAAGAGAACTTAATAATGTTTCAATAAACTTCTATTTCATTTTGTCATCCGGAGATAAAATAAATTGGAGGAAACTAAAAACAATAACAGCACACATTTTCTCAGATAAGAATTGCAAATTATGTTTTTGTAATTATTCTTTAACTAAGTTAGAATCCATCACGGATATCGAAACAGTTCTCACTGAGTTTCATAAGAGTCCGATAGGAGGACATGAAGGTTTGGAACGTACCTTTAAACGAATCGCTGAGCGATATTATTGGAAAAACATGAGACACGATATAAAAGAGTTTATTAATAGATGCGATGAATGTCAAAAAAATAAAATTCAAAGGAAAAATAGGATACCTTTAAAAATAACCGAAATTAACGAAACCGTTCGAAAAAAATTTTTTAGACATTGTTGGTCCATTACCAGAAACAAAAAATGGCAATAACTACATTTTAACCATTCAGGACGATCTAACGAAATTATTCATTGCCAAAGCCATTCCTGAAGCTACAGCAGAAATGACTTGTAAAGCCTTTTTAGAAAGTGCAATTTGTACATATGGAGTACCTAAAGAATTAGTTACCGATAGAGGAACTAACTTTGTCAGCAAATTATTTCAAACTCTTTGCAAGTTATTGCACGTAAATACAAACTACAGCATATCATCCTCAAAGCAACGGAGCCCTTGAGCGATGTCACCGTACTTTAAAAGAGTATATCAGATCAAATGTTTGCAGCAATCTTGATGATTGGGATGAATATATTCATTGTTTTGCATTTACCTACAATACAACTGAACATTCGTCAACTGGATTTTCTCCTCACGAATTAATGTTTGGATACAAAGCCGAGTTGCCGACATCAATTTGTTCAGCATACAAGGAAAATTCAAATTATTACACATATTTAAAAGATTTGAGATATAACTTAGAGGTTATTCAAAAATCTGCTAGAGCTAACTTACTTGCTACAAAGAATACAAGAAAGGAAAAATATGATCAAAAGACAAATGACTGGTTACCAATGTGGGGTGATCTAGTATTATTAGAAAATATTGCTACTGGAACTGGTAGGAAATTACAGGGATTATATAGTGGTCCACATGAAGTAATTGCTATCAATTCTCCACAAACTTGTACAGTATTATTAAAAAATACTAATAAAAAGATTGTCGTGCATAACGATCGTATCAAGCGTTATCTAAATTAATGAAGAAGCAAACCAATTCAATTGACCATGGCTGAGTTAATATGTATAATGTCAAGGCTCAAGATGAAAACGTAAAAAATAAAGCTAGAGATCATTTATTTCAATTGGTTACTAAAAGTGAATTACTTATTACTGATGTGACAGAGAAAACCGATATATTTTTGTCACTGTTAACAACGGAAAATCGACCTTTGTCTTATAAATTATATAAACCAGCTAAATTTTTAAAACATTTGGAAAAAATTCAAGAATTGTTACCAAAAGGATTTGAATTTCCAATTGATTTAACGATGAAAAATATTATGCAGTTTTATGCAATTTCTAAAGTCTCATCAAATCTTGATGGATGCACGGTTAATATTAATGTTAAAATTCCAATTACAAATAAGTTAATATACGCTTATAAAGGTACCAGCGTACCAGTATTTAAATACAACAAATTATACGTTACAGCAATTGAAAATGATATTGTTTTAAAACCATTCAATTCAAATGTTGGAATGATAATTTCTTACCCCGAATATATGAAATGTACTGAAATCCAAAGTATGAAAGTATGTCCTTCATTTCATGTTTTACAAAATCTTACACTAACGGACAACTGTAATGTAAGAACGTTTTTGAACAATTCAAAAGATGTTTGCATTTCACAACCATTGAATTTGAAACACCAACTATGGATACAGTTAAATGATCCAAATTCTTGGGTTTACGCTGTTCCAACAAAAACAAATTTAATTGTCATTTGCAATGACAAAAAGGTACAACGAGTTGAAATTAATATGGTAGGTCGTTTGAGAATTACGAAACCATGTTTAATTAAATCAGATGAAATTTTATTGCATTATTATCCACAAGAGCATTCTGATATTGAACTTGACATTAAAAAGACAGATTTTCAAGATCAGCCTAGGGAAATAAAAATACTTGATGATAAAATACCTGAAACTACTAAAAATAACATTTTTACCAAATTTAATAATAAAGAATTATTTGATGAAATGGTAAATTTGAAGAACATGAATGCTAATAAACTTCAACTTTTGAACGTAGAAGTAGAAAAGCACTCCTTTTCAATTTGGAAGGCTATTGTTTTAACAATTGCCTTAATAATATTGATATATTTATGTTTTAAGATTTACAAATGCTTAAAAAATAAATTTGGGAAAGGGAAAGAGATCGTCGCTCTTCCAATTCAAGCATCAGCTCCTTTATCAGTGTCTTATATTAGTTCGGAAACGGTCCAACCCAAACAACAATCAAGAAGTTTTAGTCAGGCAAGATTTTAGATTGTAAGGCACAAAATTTGTAAAAGTGTTAGAATGTAAGCTACAAAATATTGTAAAAGTGTTAGATTTAAGATTCAAATGTTGTAAAAAAATATATTTAAGAAGATACATTTTTTTTTCCTTCAGGGGGAAGTAATGTGATATGACGATATCACTATTCTTTTCTATTTCCTTTCGTAGCTTTCTTTTAGCAGATTATTAGTCAACGGTTTTTTTGTCGTTCTAACCACAGCAAGCTAGCAGATGTTTCATTCTGAACATCTGTCATTTTTAAGCGCTATTTGAGTAGGGGTTAACGAAGCGTACGCGCTGTTTCCATTTAGGGATGTAAAGCCATAAATTAAACCCATGCGCAAAAGCATAGGGGTTTAATTATAGTAGCAGTAGGGGAATAATGTATATTCACCCCAATAGAATGTTTAGGCAACTAGGTGGACTAGGGTGGGACGCACAGTGGAAAATTAAATAAATAGACTGTCTTGCATTCGGGACAGTGTCCAATATTTCAAAAGTAGTCTAGATTGTTAGACGTAGACAATATCACGCGCCACACGTGAGTAGCCGAAGGTTAATAAAAATTAATGAAATTTATTCAAGAAAACTTTATTGATGTGAATCAAATAGAACGACATTACAGGAAGTTATGCATAGTTGAAAAACCTATAAACTAGTCCTTTACCTTTATTAAACCTTTTTTAGACTTTTATTTAAGAATAATATTTATTCTTACAAATTACTTTTACTTGTACTTACTCAAATTGGTAACAACTTACTTATACTTACTCAGCAATTTCATGAAAAAAGGATCTATCAAAGTCTCCTATTTTGTTCAAATTTTGTAAACTTATTCAATTTCCAAAAATTTTTATGTAAACCAACGCACTACGCAACGTTAACCAATAGATGAATTATGTTCCGAAGACGTGTCGATTTCTATCTCAAATAGCAAGTAAGACCGTATAACAAAGGTTCCTTTCACCACTAGGTGGATTAAATCAGGTTTTTATCTTAATTTTATGTAATTAATGAAAATATTCCCGGGTGCGCGGTCACTGGAACTGCGCGGCGACTGGTGCTTTCACGGTATACCTCTGTGTTTGCTTATTTAGCAACTGTATAACTTTGATTATAAAAAATACCCTAATTTTGACCCCGAATTATTCGACTACTAACATTAGGATACATTTTAAACATTAGTCATTTGCTGATAGTTTTGCTGCATACAGACACCATTTTTCCATATGAAGAAACGAGAGAAAATTCCAGTTGGGGCCAATTGCGGTTCACCTCACATGCTGCTAGCTACGTTTCTGCTGTCCGTTTATGCTGATCTTTTTCCCAACAATTTAACGTATTAATGCATTGAATAGTTATGACATTTTGCTCATAACAAGCTTATTGAAGAATACACGTTAGTTAAACAACGATTTGTAACTTTTGTGTTGTACAAAATACAACAGCGTGAGTAACCGAAGGTTAACCCTTAAATGCGCAATGTTGCTTTAAAACAACATAGTGAAAAACATCCCCAAAGTAAATTATGTTTACCACCGCTAGATAAGTAAGTTTTCTTTTTAAATGATTTTTTCAGCGTGCGCATTTAAGGGTTAATAAAAATTGATGAAATTTATTCAAAAAACTTTATTGATGTGAATCAAGTAGAATGGCATTACAGGAAATTATGCATAGCTTGAAAACCTATAAACTAGATATTTACTATACAATGGTTGAATAAGCTACTATTAAAAATAAATGTTTGATGGGAAGTGCTCCCATTTTGTTCAAATTTTGTAAACTAATTCAATTTCCAATAATTTTATGTAAATCAACGCACTACACAACGTTAAACAATATATGAATTATGTTCCGAAGACGTGTCGATTTCTATCTCAAATAACAAGTAAAACTATATATTTTTTTTTCTATGTTGGGTATTTTTATCACTGCGACCATTTGTTTGATCTATTGTGATATATTCCCCGTTTTATTATAGCTATTTTGTCAAGATGACGCACCACTATCAGAAGTGATTGTCATTGTTTGACTAATAGCATTTGTTCAGCCCGGTGATGCACTTCGGATGAAGTGCACTACTGCGCTGGGAGTTGTTCTCCAAATATCAGAGGGTTCTAACAGCCCTCTTTCGAAGAACCTTAATCTTTTATTGAGAATTGCCGGACATCGGCATAACAGGTGTTCCGAGTCTTCTTTTTCTATGCCGCAGAAGCGACATGTATCATCATGAAGTTTTCCCATTAGCTTCAGATGATAGCGGCTCGGACAATGTCCTGTTATAAGACCAGTATAAATGCTTAGATCTTTCTTCGAAAGCTCCAGTATTTTGCGAGTAATTGAAACGTTAGGAGAGATGAAACGTTTCGACTGCCTAGCATTGAAAGTGTTATTCCAATTTGATTCCACTTTCGTACATTACCATGCTTTTAGCTCCATTTTTAAAGCAGAAGCAGATAAGCAACAGAAGGGCTCAGGTCCTACAAATTGATGAGATGATCCGAGTCTTGCTAGTGCATCAGCTCTCTCATTTCCATCAATTCCACAGTGACCTGGGACCCAGTACAAGTTGACTTGGTTACGACGAGACCATTTTTGGAGTGATTGAATACATTCCCAGACAAGTTTTGATGTGCATGTCGCGGACTTTAGAGCGTTTAGAGCTGCTTGGCTGTCGGACGTGATGCATATATTTGAATTTTTATAGTTCCTGCGCAAGCACACAGTCGTACATTCTAGAATTGCTTGTATTTCAGCTTGGAATACAGTTGGCCATCTGCCCATAGAAATTGACATGTCTATTCCTGGGCCAGTGACTCCTGCTCCCACTTGATTGTCTATTTTTGAACCATCTGTATAGAAAACTGTCGAACCTGGACGAATATCGGGACCACCATCTTCCCAGGAATCACATCTAGGCTCAAATACACGAAATATTCGGTTGAAGTTGTATTTTTTCTCCATCCAATCTTCATTACTGGTTACAAGAGGATTAATACTAATAGTTTTTAGAATACTGAGATTACCTGTTAAGTCCCCTTCAAAAAGGTTCTTTGATCTTTTGATCCTCAGAGCACTTTTTTCAGCTTCTAATTGTATAAACTGCTGCAATGGAAGTATATAGAGTAAAGCATCCAAAGCCTTCGAAGGTGTACTTCTCATTGCACCTGTTATTGAGAGAGTGGCTAGCCTTTGAAGTTTTTCCAGCTTTATTTGGGTAGTTTTCTCTTTCGTTTTTGGCCACCAGACCAACGAAGCATAGGTAATCCTGGGTCTGACAATGGCCGAATAGATCCAATGGATCATCTTCGGTTTCAGTCCCCATTGCTTACCAAACGTTCTTTTACATATCCATAGAGCATTTGTTGCTTTGTTTACTGCTTGCTCTAGATGTGTGTTCCAATTGAGTTTTCTGTCAAGAAATACTCCAAGATATTTAACAGTGTCTGAAAGTTTTAAAAGTGTTCCTTTCAATCTGATGTTATTTAATGTAAATTTTTTCCTTCTCGTAAATGGTATGATAGTAGTTTTATTAGCATTTATGCTGAGACCCTGCCTATCACACCATGATGAAATCAAATTTAAAGCCATTTGCATTCGGTCAGCGATAATAGAATCAAATTTTCCTCGAACAATTATGACTATATCATCTGCGAAGCCAATTATTTCAAAGCCTAGCGCCGTCAACTTTTGAAGAAGATCATCAACTATTAAAGACCACAGTAGAGGTGATATTACGCCTCCTTGTGGGCAACCTTTTACTGCTCTAATGCTTATAGATGAGCTTCCAAGGCTTGCAGATATCTCCCTTTTTGATAACATTTCGCTAATCCAGTCGATAATGGATATATCGAAACCACGTTTCGTCATAGCCGTAATCATTGAATTATGAGATGAATTATCAAATGCGCCTTTTATGTCAAGGAAGGCACCTAGTGAAATTTCTTTCGCTTCAAAAGACTTTTCTAGTTTTTTTACAACAGTTTGTACTGCTGTTATTGAAGATTTGCCTTCTTGATATGCGAATTGATATTCGCTCAAAGGATCTTTGGCTAAATATGATGATTTTATATGCTCATCAATTATTTTTTCCATTGTTTTTAACACAACGGATGATAAGCTTATCGGCCTGAATGATTTTGGTGAAGTCTTATCCTTCTTATTAACCTTCGGAATGAACGTGACCCGTACTTGTCGCCATACTGCTGGTATATGACCTAGTATCAGGCTTGATTGAAAAAGGTTTGTTAGAATAGGTGTTAAAAACGCCTTGCCCTTCTGTAGTAGTACAGGAAAAATTCCATCCCTACCCGGTGATTTGAAGGGTTCAAAAGTGTCAATCGCCCATTCAACCTTGCTTCTTGTAAAAATTTTTTTGGCCAAAGTACAAGCATCATTCCTGTTTCTATCTAACCCAGTCATTTCACTCGCTATTTCAAGAATGTCTGTCCTGGTTTCAAGATTTACAGTTCTCAATGCCGGTGCACTTTGGTCTCCGCATGTATTAATGATTGAACAGGGAAAATGTGTTCTCACCATTAACTCTAATGTTTCCTTAGTTGAGTTAGCAAAAGAGCCATCCTCTTTTTTCAAAGTACCTAACCCATTAGAATGATCTTTAGCTAGGATTTTCTGCAATCTAGCAGTTGTTGGAGTATTTTCAATGTTTTTACATATGTGCCTCCAGTGAATCCTCTTTGATCTTCGTATTTCCCTATTATAGGCAGTGAGAGTTTGTTTATACTCCTCCCACTGTTGTGTTCTTTTTGCCCGGTTAAATAATTTCCGAGTTTTCTTTCTAAATTTCTCCAAAGTTTTGTTCCACCAAGGTACATCTCTATTCGTAGAGCGTTCCTTTGCAGGACAGCTTTCGTGATAAGCTTGTTGGATCAGGTTTGAAAGTTGTTTTGAGTTGTCCTCAAGTTCTTTACATGTCCTTGAGCAGCCTTTCAAGTTCTTAACTCCAACATTCAGTTTCAAATTATACTGATCCCAGTTTGTTTTCCTGGGATCTCTTATAATTTCCTTAAGTTGCTGATTAGCTTCGTAATCAAATATGATTTGCTTGTGATCGGACAAAGATTCTTCATCCGATACGTGCCAATTTTTTATTTTATCAGTCATCGTTGGACTGCATAGTGTTAAGTCAAGTATTTCTTGCCTTATTGCGTTTACAAAAGTTGGCTCTTCCCCTTTATTGCATATATCTATATCATTTGATGATATATAGTCTAAAAGGAGTTCACCTCTGTTATTGGTATCTGTGCTGGCCCAAACAGTGTGATGGGCGTTTGCATCACATCCAATTACAAGTGCTTTGTTTTGTTTCTTGCAGTAAGAAACCAAATTTACCACTTCTGGTGGAGGTACTTCACCCAAATCTCCTGGAAAATATGCAGATGCTACGCAAATTTCAGTCGTGCCATGGGTCGTTGGAACCTCCATCATTATTGCTGTGAGATCTTTTGTAATCAATTCTGTAATTGGAAAACTTTTTATGTTTTCACTTACTAAAATGGCAGCTCTTGGCGTGAGCTCACCTTCGGCGTAAATCAATTTACATGACTTTGTAGGAATTCCTTGTATCCTACCTTTATAGGTCCAGGGCTCCTGGATCAGTGCTACATCCAGGTTGCTTTCTGTGAATCTTCTACAAAGTACAGCAGTTGCTCCCTTTGCATGGTGAAGATTCACCTGGACAAATTTAACATTTTTTCTTTGTAATTTTATATGATTTGTGGTACGACCGGGCTGTTTTGGGTTTAGTCCTGCACCGTTGACACAACTGGGTCCTGGGATTTGGCTGATTATATCAGCATCGCCAGTTTCCTCTTGGGTCTTATCGATGTCAGGGTCCCTCCTGAGTGCTGATCCCCCACTTGATTTGTTATTTATATTTATATTAAAAGTTTCATTAATTTTTTCCATCTCAATGGTCTTAATTTGCTGGGAGAAAGAATCAGCTGTCCGTTACCAGCTTAGAACAGAGGGAGCAAATTACTGCACGGGATGCCCTGGTACCATGCAGGCTCCGTTCGACCTTGGGAGACTTAACCCTCTAGTTCCCAACCCTGCCAATTGGCGGGCTTCAGCAAAATCGTTATAACTCTACTATGCTTATTCGTTTCATGTTGATATCCACCCATACCTTCTCATTATAGTCTAATCTAACTATTCGAGTGGTTTGTTTGTTTTATTACGTTAATTTGAAACAAATATTTCGTGCGAAACTTGAAAAATGCCAGAAAACTGAGAAAAAAATTATTTTGCTCTGCAGAGTGATATTCAAATTGTTGTAAATTGCTTATTTCTTGGAATAAATGAACAAAAAAATTATTAGTGAGTAGCTGATAAGTTGTACTTCATGGTAAAAAAGGAAATTTGCGATAAAAAGTTTAGGAACTGGTCGATTTTTATCAAGGAACTGATATCCCGTTGTATTTATTGATTTTTTTTCGAGTTTAAGCTACAAATTATTATTATAGGCCTTGTTAGCTTCTTTTAATGCCTTGAAAAATACACAAGCATGCAGTGGCATTAATTTGGAAGGGGAATTTACAGGACTTATCACCTAATTTTCAGTGCGCCTTTTTAACGAGCTGCATATAACGCTTTATAGCTATATCACATTACTGCTTGGTTGGTAAACGGCTAGATAATGCGGAATATAGACCCCATAGTGGTCGTTAGCCTCTTATCCAGCAACTCCGATCCCGACCTCCTCGTGGTACCAGCCGGAATACGAGCAACCTTAGCGGAGATCGGGTAACCAACCCCGGTGGAAACTAAGGTCGTATACTAACCGGGAAGGAGGTAGTGAGTCTCGGCACTATAAGATGGCAGCCCCATCACGAGACTCGGTTGTGTTGCCCCAGTACGGCTACACACCTAAACAACACAAACTAACAACATTCAAGCATATTCGGAGCGGAATATTCGGCATCGACCTAGGCGACGAAATAAGGACGACGAATGGAGACTCGGGACTTGGAACTGCAGATCGCTAAATTTCGCAGGTTGCGAGCGGGTGCTGATTGAACAGCTGGAACCCCGCAAACTCGGCATCGTAGCTCTGCAGGAAATCTGTCGCAAAGGAGAGAAGGTATGGAAGATACGTGGCGGAAAGGCCCAGTTTTACCAGAGCGGTGGTGCTACCAACGAACTGGGAACGGGCTTTGTAGTGCTGGGCGGAATGCAGGATCGCGTGATAGATTGGAAGGCGATCAACGCGAGAATGTGTGTATTGAGGATAAAGGGCCGTTTCTTCAATTATAGCATCATTAACGTGCACTGCCCGCACGAAGGTAGACCCGACGATGAGAAAGAAGCGTTCTACGCGAGGCTGGAGGCTACGTACGACAGCTGCTCGTCACGGGACATCAAGATCGTCATCGGGGATATGAACGCCCAGGTCGGTAGGGAAGAAATGTATAGACCGGTGGTAGGACCCCATAGCCTGCACACCGACACAAACGATAACGGCCAACGATGTATAAACTTCGCAGCTTCCCGAGGCCTGGTGATCCGAAGTACCTTTTTCCCGCGCAAGGATATCCACAAAGCCACCTGGAGATCACCTGACCAACGTACAATGAACCAAATTGACCACGTTCTCATAGAGGGCCGGTTCTTCTCTAACATCACGAACGTACGCTCCCGTCGGGGTGCGGATATTGATTCTGACCATTACCTAGTAGCAGTACATGTGCGCTCAAAGCTGTCCACCGTATACCGGACACGTCAAAGCCGCCCTCCTCGGCTGAACATCAGGCAGCTAGATAACCCACAAGCTGCCGAGAACTACGCGCGAGTACTGAATGAGGCACTGCCTTCTTCCGAGGAGTTAGGTGCTTCAAACCTCGAAGACGGTTGGGGCAGAATACGCTCGGCCATCGGAGAGGCCGCTACCGCGGCACTAGGTATTGAGCCTCGGAGTACACAAAATGATTGGTTTGATGGGGAATGCCAACAAGCGGTGGAGGAGAAAAAAAACGCTTGGAAAAATTATCTAAGTATTGCCACTAGAGAGAACCTGGCCAAGTACCGACGAGCTAGGAACCAGTTGACCACGATCCTGAGGAGAAAAAAGCGCCAAAAGGAGGACAGAGATCGTGAAGAATTAGAACAACTATTCCGAGCTAATGACACGCGCAAGTTTTATGAGAAGGTGAACCAAACTCGGAAGGGCTACACACCGAAACCTGACATGTGTAGGGACGAGGGAGGGAATCTAATTATAAACGAGCGCGAGGTGGTCGACAGGTGGAAGCAGTTCTTCGATGAACACCTCAATGGCGAAGTCGCAGAAGGAGGCGGAACGGAAATTAACCTAGGAGCGCCCATGGAAGATAGTGATGTCCTAGCACCTGATCTCCAAGAAGTCAAACGAGAAATCAGGTTGCTGAAGACCAATAAAGCCGCTGGGAAGGACCGCCTACCGGCAGAGCTTTATAAACATGGCGGGGAAACGCTAGCAAAGGCTCTACACTGGGTTATTTCGAGGATTTGGGAGGAGGAAAAGCTACCGGAGGAATGGATGGAAGGAGTGGTTTGTCCCATCTACAAAAAGGGTGATCGGCTAGACTGCTGCAACTATCGTGGTATTACGTTGGTAAACGCCGCCTACAAGGTACTCTCCCAGATCCTGTTACGCCGGCTGTCACCGATAGCACAAGGTTTCGTAGGGAATTATCAGGCGGGTTTCATGGGGGCTCGCGCAACTACGGACCAAATGTTTACTATCCGACAGATCTTGCAGAAATGTCGGGAGTACAACGTGCCCACGCATCACATCTTTATCGATTTCAAAGCAGCATACGATACAGTCGATCGAGACAAGCTATGGCAGATAATGCACGAATACGGTTTTCCGGACAAACTGACGCGACTGATCAGAGCTACATTGGATCGAGTGATGTGTTTCGTACGCATCTCTGGGACACTCTCGAGTCCCTTCGAGACGCGACGAGGGTTGAGACAAGGTGACGGTCTATCCTGCATGCTGTTCAACATCGCTCTTGAGGGGGTGATCCGACGAGCGGGCATTGAAACGAGAGGCACGATTTTTACTAAGAGTAGCCAACTTCTAGGCTTTGCAGATGACTTCGATATCATAGCCAGGAACTTTGCGACGGCGGAGGCAATCTACGCCAGACTGAAAGCGGAGTCTAGGAGAATTGGGCTAAAAATAAATGCGTCGAAGACCAAATACATGAAAGGAAGAGGCTCAAAGGAAACAAATGCGCGCCTCCCACGGACGGTAACCGTTGACGGCGACGAACTAGAAGTGGTAGAAGAGTTCGTGTATTTGGGATCGCTGGTGACCGCGGACAACAACACTAGTAAGGAGATCCAGCGGCGCATCCAAGCGGGAAATCGGGCCTACTTTGCCCTTCGTAAAACGCTGCGATCAGGAAGCATACGCCGCCGCACGAAGCTAACAATGTACAAAACCATTATTAGACCGGTAGTTCTTTATGGACTTGAAGCCGTGACGCTGCTTACGGAGGACATACGCGCCCTTGCCGTGTTTGAGCGGAAAGTGCTGCGGACGATATTTGGCGGAGTACAAACTGAAAGCGGAGAGTGGCGGAGGCGTATGAATCACGAGCTACAGGCACTGCTTGGGGAGACTCCCATCGTACATCTAGCGAAAGTTAGCAGGCTACGGTGGGCCGGACACGTCGTAAGGATGCCGGACGACAGTGCGACGAAAACTGTCCTCTTCAACAACCCCACCGGCACCAGGAACAGGGGGGCCCAACGTGCACGATGGCTCGACCAGGTCGAAAGCGATTTGCGACTTCTGAGACGACTAGGAAATTGGCGACGAGTGGCCCAAGACCGAGTTGAATGGAGACGAGTGCTTGAAACAGCACGAGCCACCCCGGCTCTATGCTGCTGAAGAAGAAGAAGACATTACTGCTTAACGACAAAATCTTGATAAGCAAGACAATATTATTCAAAATGGGATCTATTATAGACCATTTTACAACCGCAAATTTTAATCTATACCGCTTAATAAGTTTGTGTTAATGAACAAATTGAGTGAATTACCAGTCGATAAAAGATTATAGTGAACAAAAGTGTACAACAAAAATGAAAAACCCAATTTATCAAACAAATCACATAAATGAGGATTTAAGTTTCATGTTCTATCAGACTCTAATGGTTTTTCAATGGTTACAGTTTCAAAGCATATTATGGTGTAGGCAATCCTGACTTGGGAGCTAATGTTGTTGTTCGCCTTTCTAAAATTTTACCGGACTTTAAAAATCATATTTTTCGATTATTATTATACCACATTACCATTGATTTTATATCTCCGCTCGACAGGAACGAGAGGAATATGCGACTGGGAACTATTGGAGTAATAGAATCCCTAAAAGCAAGCTGCTTACTGATAAGAACATCAATAGGCAAGATCGTGGTCATTCTTCTGAATTCATTGCCAAATTTGAAAATACAACTGCTTCTAGGTCTGTTTGGAAAGATTCGTCTCCCACGGGCAATGACTATAGACAACGATGAACTGGAAGTGGTTGATGAGTTCATATATTTGGGATCTCTGGTCACCGCCGACAAAATTACATGTGAGGAGATTCAATGATGCATTCAAACTGGAAGTCAAGTCTAGTTTTCCTCCGCAAGACGCTTTGATTAACCCCTCTAAGGTCTACTACTATGATGAATTACATCCCCGAAACTTCGAAGTCGTAGCACTGCAGGAACTTTGCTGGACAGGACAGAAGGTATGGAAAAGCGGGCATCGAGCGGCTACTTTCTACCAGAGCTGTGGCACCACCAACGAGCTGGGAACCGGCTTTATAGTACTGGGAAAGATGCGCCAGCGTGTGATTGGTTGGCAACCGATCAACGCAAGGATGTGCAAGTTGAGGATTAAGGGCCGTTTCTTCAATTACAGTATCATCAATGTGCATTGCCCACACGAAGGGAGACCCGATGACGAGAAGGAGGCGTTCTACGCGCAGCTGGAGCAGGTGTATGATGGCTGTCCGCGACGGGACGTGAAAATCGTCATCGGTGACATGAACGCGCAGGTAGGACGGGAAGCTATATATAGACCGGTAATCGGGCCAAACAGCCTGCATGCCGCAACGAACGACAACGGCCAACGATGCGTAAATTTTGCAGCTTCCCGCGGAATGGTAGTCCGAAGTACCTTCTTCCCCCGCAAAGATATCCACAAGGCCACCTGGAGATCACCAGACCAACGAATAGAAAACCAAATTGACCATATTCTAATCGACGGTAAATTCTTCTCTGATGTTATAAACGTTCGCACCTAGCGCAGTGCGAATATAGATTCGGATCATTTCCTAGTTGCAGTTTGCATGCGCTCAAAACTCTCGACGGTGCATAACACGCGTCGAAGTCGTACGCCGCGACCCAACATCGAGCAGCTACGAGTCACCGGAGTTGCCCAGGAATACGCGCGGCAGCTGGAAGCAGCGCTACCAACGGAAGAGCAACTTGGCGCAGCAACTCTTGAAGATGGTTGGAAAGGCATTAAGACCGCCATCGGTAGCACTGCACTAGCGGCACTAGGTACAATGAATCCGAACCGAAGAAACGATTGGTTCGACGGCGAATGCGAGCAATTAGTGCAGGAGAAGAATGCAGCACGTGCGAGGATGCTGCAATACCGTACGAGGGCGAATGTGGATCGATATAAACAAGCACGGAACAGGCAAAACTCAGTCTTCCGGAGGAAAAAGCGCCAACAGGAAGATCGGGATCGCGAGGCGATGGAAGAACTGTACCGTGCTAACGATAAACGGAGGTTCTACGAGAAGTTAAACCGCTCGCGCAAAGGCCATGTGCCGCAGGCCGATATGTGTCGAGACTCAGACGGTAATCTTCTCACGAACGAACGTGAGGTGATCGAGAGGTGGAAGCAGTATTATGACGAGCACCTTCACAGCGATGTAGCTGAACATGGAGGTGACGATATGGCAATAGATCTTGGAGCACGTGCAGAAGACGACAGAATACCAGCCCCTGACCTCCAGGAGGTAGCAGAAGAGATCGGTCGGCTGAAGAACAATAAAGCGGCTGGGGCTGATCAGCTACCCGGCGAGCTGCTGAAATACGGTGGTGACGCACTGGCTAGAGCGCTGCACTGGGTCATTGTCAAGATTTGGGAGGATGAGCTACTACCGGAGGAGTGGACGGAAGGCATCGTGTGTCCGATCTACAAAAAGGGCGACAAGTTGGATTGTTGCAATTACCGCGCAATCACACTGTTGAACGCCGCTTACAAGGTACTCTCCCAACTTTTATGTCGTCGACTATCACCATTTGCAAAGGAGTTCGTGGGGCAATATCAAGCGGGATTCATGGGTGCCCGTGCCACCACGGACCAGATTTTCGCGCTTCGGCAAGTGTTGCAGAAATGTCGCGAATACAACGTGCCCACGCATCATTTATTCATCGACTTCAAATCGGCGTACGACACGATCGATCGAGATCAGCTATGGCAGATTATGCACTACTACGGATTTCCGGATAAACTAACGCGATTGGTCAAGGCGACGATGGATCGAGTAATGTGTGTTGTTCGAGTATCAGGGGCAGTCTCGAGTCCCTTTGGATCTCGAAGAGGGTTACGGCAAGGTGATGGGCTTTCATGTTTGCTGTTTAACATCGCTTTGGAGGGTGTGATAAGAAGAGCGGGTATAGACACGAGTGGCACGATATTCACGAAGTCCGTCCAGCTTCTTGGTTTCGCTGACGACGTTGACATCATTACACGTACCTTTGAGAGGATGGCGGAAACGTACATCGGACTGAAAGCTGAAGCCAAACGGATAGGACTAGTCATTAATGTATCGAAAACAAAATACATGAAAGGAAGAGGTTCTAAAGAAGTGAATGCTGACCTCCCTCCCCGAATTCATTTAGACGGTGATGAAATCGAGGTGGTAGAAGAGTTCGTGTATCTGGGCTCACTGGTTACCGCAGACAACGACACCAGCAGAGAAATACAAAGACGCATTATGGCAGGAAATCGTGCCTACTTTGGACTCCGTAGGACGCTGCGATCGAACAAAATTCGCCACCGCACGAAGTTAACAATCTACAAGACGCTGATTAGACCGGTAGTCCTTTACGGCCATGAGACATGGACTATGCTCGTGGAGGACCAACGCGCCCTTAGTGTTTTCGAACGGAAGGTGTTGCGCACCATCTACGACGGAGTGCAGATGGAAGACGGAACGTGGAGGAGGCGAATGAACCATGAATTGCATCAGCTGCTTAGGGAACCACCCATCGCTGCCACTGCAAAAATCGGTCGCCTGCGATGGGCTGGGCATGTCGTGAGGATGTCGGACGACTGCCCGGTTAAAAAAGTTCTCAATAACGATCCGACTGGAACGAGACGGCGGGGCGCGCAGCGAGCAAGATGGATCGATCAAGTGGAAGGCGACCTGCGGACCCTACGTAGACTACGTGGCTGGCGAATTGCGGTCATGGACCGAGTAGAATGGAGACGACTTCTTCGTACAGCGGTGGAAACCACGGCCTGGAGCTGATTAAGTTTAAGTTAAGGTCTACTTCATTTTTAGCACTGCAAAATTCACTAAAATGGACGTAACTTTTTTATCTTTCAATATTTTTTCACCAAATTTGGGAATTTTTTCGGATATACTTTCTATTCTCATAATATTTTTAGATAATAGCCATATGTCGTATGGTCCCGGAGTTATTCCGGAGTTCCTTGGGGGACCCTGATATGGCTTTTTTAGACAAAGTTGCCAAATATTTAAAACTTGTTTGAAATCTGTTAATTTTTGTAAGCATATCATTGACAGTGGACATATCAGTTACTTTGCTGCAGTTATGAGCCATGGTGCGCGCCATTCGAATCCGGGGGGACATTATAAATCCGGAACCGGTTCCCATAAAGGGACATTTCAGCATCAGTAAAGTATGTCGTGTCGCATATCAAAAAACATCAGCACTCGACAAAATAGCGATTGGCGATCATCTCATGTCTCTCAGAGGCCGTATGACCGGTTCCGGGTCCGGAGAGGGTTTCTTTTCTGATTCAAGCACGGAACGGATTTCGAAGGAACTTGTCCGGTACCTGGAATCCGCCATATGGTCAAAAATTTCAGTTGAAGCTCATTATAACTAGTTTCATAAATACTAGCACTGTTATAGATGTTCTGAAATCGATGTCCCGAATTAAATCGAAAAATTTGATTTTGCAACTTTTTTGCGCTCAGGTGCCCAACCCCGCCAATTGGCGGGTTACGAATTTTTATAAATAATCAAACTATTCCTGAACTTAGTAATTAGGGAATATTTTTTCCATTATTCTAGCCACAAAATGAGCATTTTAAAAAATTTTCAAGCAAATCAAAAATTTGGGCACTAGAGGGTTAATTAGACCCCCCCCAAGCATTCATCTTTAGGCACGGGTCGCGTTACACCGAGGATTGGGGTCCTCCTCCGCAATTTACTCAGAATGCAGCATGCTCCAATGTTGCTTGCTACATTGGGAGCAAACGTTTTTTTACAAGATTTGCCGCGGAAGAGACTCGGTGTGCAGATCTAGATGGATCCATCACGTGTTTGTCATGGAGCTATCCAGCGCTGCACACCGAAAGACAAATCTCAACACTCCTCCTTTATCCTGGCTTGTGACAGACAGTTTGGGTCCCGATCCAATTTCCCCATCACTTGTTCACTCTTTTTATGGAGTCACACGTGCTAGTTCATCAGCGTGGTCCCTCACTGGCGGAGGTAAAACTATATATCAAAGGTTCCTTTCACCACTAGGTGGATTAAATCAGGTTTTTTTTATTGAATCCAAAAAAAACAGTGTCTTCACAAAAATTATAGAACACACTAAAATAATCAACTTTACTGCACATAGTAATTATCTATCTCTCAAAAGCAAAGCAAAGCAAAACCTAATTGCTACATTCCGTTATCGAAACTTGACCTTCTGTTTTTATACCACAGACTTCGCAGCCAGCTGTTAGAGCACAGGGCAATTGCAGGGTCCGTTGCTACGATCCTATTGACTCTAACAGCCTCTCCCAGCCGAGATTCGAACATACGACGACTGACTTATTAGGCCAGCATTATTTATTTATTTATTTATTTACTATAAGTCTTCGGCCAAGGCAGTACAGACGTATCTTATCTTAATTTTAAAATTTCATTCTTAAATCTAGTTTTACAAATGTTGAAATCAAACACGTGGTTCACTTCATTGAACAACCGACAACACAAATGCAAAGGATTATTCTGGCCGTATTGAGTGCGATGAGCCGGGGTCCAGAGGAGAACTCGATTTCGGAGAATCCGACGGGGTACATTCAAGTTAATTTCTTCCAACAGGTCACTGCAGTCAATTATTCCCATCAACAGGTCAAAGATTATTAGTCTCTGAGAAGTTCGTCTTCTTTCAGCAAGCGTGCATAGGTTGATAAGTCGGCAACGATTTTCGTAGGCAGGAAGACGCAAAGGGTCCTGCCATGGTAAATGACGCAAAGCAAATCGAATGAAAGAGCGTTGAATACTTTCAATTTTTTTAATCTGTCCTGTTTGGTACGGTGCCCACACTGGTGCTGCGTATTCCAAGATACTGCGAACTAATGAACAGTACAACGTTTTTAGAGCATAGACGTCTATGAAATCCGAAGCATTCCGTCGTACGAAACCAAGTACAGCATAAGCTTTCGATGTCACTATACTGATATGCTCGTCAAATTTCAACTTGGTATCAAGTGTAACACCCAGATCTTTGATAGAGCTGCAACGTTTCATTTCATTTCCGTTAATTTGATATGTGAAATGCTGAGGGTTACGGAGGCGGGAGAAAGTGATAACGCTGCATTTTGATACATTTACCTCCATGCCGTTTGTAATGCACCAGTACAAAAGGTTATTCACATCTCGCTGAAGAGTATCGCGATCAAGAGAACTAGTGATGGTACGAAAAATTTTGAGATCGTCGGCGTAAAGTAATTTTTCGGATTCAAGGCTATCACAAATATCATTAACGAAAAGTACGAAAATTAGTGGCCCTAGAATGCTGCCTTGAGGTACTCCAGAAGGTATATCAAAATAGTCCGATTCAATTCCGTTAAGATTTACAAAGGCAGTACGACCTGTCAAATATGATAGTAGCCAATTTGTTATCCAGTCAGGTAGGCCGATGCGCTTCATCTTCTCGATTGCTAGCAGGTGCGGAACCTTGTCAAAAGCCTTGGAAAAATCAATATATATTGCATCTATTTGTAGGCGTTTTTCCATGCGTTTTGAAATATTCGTTACGAAACTCATCAGATTTGAGACAGTCGATCTGTTTCTAACGAAACCATGTTGATACTCAGTAATTACATTACGAACAGCTGAGTATAACCAATGGTGCACGATTTTCTCGAAAACTTTTGATATGCTGTTCAGAATCGAGATTCCTCTATAGTTTTCGATGTTGTTCCTGCTGCCAGACTTATGAATTGGTGTAATTGAAGCATGCTTCCAAATGCTAGGGAAAACTCCGCTGGTGAGAGAGCTGTTAAAAATCATTGTAAGCGGCTTCGCCAAAGTCGTAGCAGACTGCTTCAGAAATAATGGAGGCAATCCATCGGGACCCGGTCCTTTAGAGGAATCTACCGCGGCAAGAGCGCTCGCCACTTCACCGGTCGATAATGTTATAGAAGGTAAAAACAGGTTCAGCATTTGTACGTTGCTGATCGCTTCACGTTGAGATGTCGGAGGGTCGTTGCAGTACACGGTTTTGAAGAAATCAGCAAATAAGTTCACAGAATCTTCTGCTTTGGATGATTTTCTATCATGATAAAAAAGGTTTGACGGAATTCCTTTTGAATGCTTGCGACTTTGGGCGAACTTCCAGAATGAAGAAGGGTCTTCTTTTACTTTTGATTCAATCCTATTTATATACTCCCTGAAACAAGCATTCCGATTTGCCTCATACTGTTGCTCGAGATGACGAAGAGATTGTTTGTTTTGGTCTGATCTATGCTTGAAAAATCGTTTGCGTGCTTTCCTTAGTCGATTGCGAGAATGGTTTAATTCCGAGTTCCACCACGGTTGATGATTGTTGGACATTTTGCGTAGTTTTTTGACAGGAACGTGCTCGTTGATCAGAAGATTCATTGTATTATAAAAGCGAAGGACTGCTTCGTCAGTAGGGCAATGCTCGAGAAGATTGTGCCAATTAATATTTGCTATGGCATCGTTAATAACATTGTAGTCGCAACGAGAGAAATCATATTGCCACATGTCAGGAGATTTTTCACTATCGGTATTCCGAACGTCGAGTATTAAGATAAATGGAACATGGTGTACGTCAATTTTCAAAATAGGTGATGGCGGCTCGATGATTTCACAGCAATCCACGTTGTTTACAAAAGCTAAGTCAAGCAATCTGCCATTTTGGTTGGGTAAATTGAAGATCTGCATAAGTCCGTTTTCCAGTAGTGATTCTGTTAGTATAGTTTCCTGTTCTGAAGATACGTTTGTCGGTAGATAGCTTTTTATATCAGAGTCAAAATTCCAGATAAGACTCGGCAGGTTGAAGTCACCAAGCAAGATTACAGAGTCAGCGATTTTAGAGATGTCAGTAAGCCTTCTAACGCAAGCGCAATTTTCATCGTAGATAGATGGGTCGGAGTCCGGCTTGATATAAACGCAGCAAATATAAATAGACTGTATCGGTAGTTCTAGGCAAACTGCGACTTGTTCCAATCGGTTATCACCAGGGAGGGAAACGAGGCTACTTTTGAAATTTTTCTTAACTGCAATTAGAACGCCACCTCCACGAGACGAGTTACTAGTCGAGCTGTTTCGATCGCATCTGTAGAAATTGTATTCTGAAGACAGCTCGGAAGACGATACGTCGCTACGGAGCCATGTTTCAGTGAAGGCTATGACGTCATAGTCCGACGATGAGAGAGCGAGAAAAAGAGCATTCGTCTTTGTTCGTAGTCCTCGCACGTTTTGATAGTAAATAGTTAGAGGGCGTGTATGATCTGTGCTGAACGAAGTCTTCATTGTTTTTGGTGAGGTGTCACGTAGCGGTAGGGTATCAGGATTGTAAAACTGTTCGAAGTATTGGTTTAAGGGTTCACCGGAGGAATCGCATCTGTTATCATCAAGTCGGCGGACGCTGTTGTTGGTTTCCAAAAAACCCTCCTATTAACAGTCTTGTCCTCAAACTCGCGATAAACAATACCAATAGGCCATGTGCCAGAATCCATGGCTTTATCTTTCAAAGCCAACGGTAATCCAATCTTATAAGATATAAAGTTAAGCGTCCTAGGATCTTTGCCGCGAGGAATCAATTTGACTACTGCTACATCGTTCGTACCGAGTTTTTCAATCACCAGGTTAGTTACACTAGCGTCTGGAGCTTCAGGTGAAATACCCGATAAATATAGCCAAAACTTTTCATCTGCCTGACTAGCCGGCTCCGATAACGTTGAAGAAGTGCAAATACCTGTGCCACGTAGGAGTTTCGTTGGTCTGGCGGTCGAGTTTTCACTGTCATCTCTATCCCTTTTTCTTTTTGCGGAGTTTAAAGGAAACGGACTCGGAGACAACGCGAGCGGAGTTTTTGGGACGGAATCAATGAGAGTTTTGAAGTTTGTACGAATTTCCTCTTTGATGTCTTGCAAAATATCATTGCGTATTTGATCCTTTAGCGCAGCAATCAACTCTAAATTGGCTTTTTCTACTGAGACCAATGTATTGCGGAAGCGGGCTTTATCCATCAAATTTTTGCATGTGTTGCACATCCAGAAAAGATTCGACTTATTAACAACAGCAGCGTAAATTTCGTCATTCAGCCCACAGCATTTAGCGCAAAATAAGGCCGAACAAAAACCCCCGCATTTCAAGGAATTTTTGCCCGCTTCAATATTATTCGCGCAACTCTCGCAAACAGTAGGCATGATTAGTTTAAAAAATGCGACGTGGGAAGCAAAGGGTTACTGTAAGTCAACTTACGGTGCTCAGATACAGATGGCGTTACTGATGCAAAATGAGAGAATGCGAGTGGGCTCTGTCTACTACTCTAACACTGGACGCTTGCAGATTACTACTGAAGGGAAGCTTAAATGATACCTTTTTGTTCCTTGTAGCAAATGATCAGCTGTCTGGATGTAGAGCCGTGGACGTTGAGTATGTGCTAGTGATCGGATGTCGTACGTAGCGGTGAACGATGTGCGTATGAATGAAACGGCAGTGTGATGACGAACGGAGAAATAAGAGATGCGATGAACACAATATGTGGACGATAACAACGGATGCGCCGGTAGCCGATCAGGTTTGTTCGGTGTAAATAAAAACAGCAGCAGAGGATCCTTCTTTATTGAATCCAATTGCCGAAAGCCGGTACAAACAATATGCAGTAATTCGAATTAAATTGTTTTGACGATTAGCGGCGACTGATGCAGGATGACAAATTCCAATTGAAAGCTGATTTAGCTGGGATGCAAACCAAGCGGGAGCCGGAATGATCGGCGAGGTGGGATGGTGGCGGAGGAGCTATACGCCTTTTATCTACCACAACTCTAGCCGATTGTAATTTTTCTTCCGTATTTGCTCGACCTACCTGGGATCCAGAAATTGTTATTCAGCTTTAATCGGTGCAGATGCTTCTAGTGTTGGATTTCAGAGCGAATGAGCGGTTTTATGTGGTGTTGCTATGCTAAAAAATCACTTAAAAACGGAGCGACGATGCGACAGTAAACAAGCACAAGCGCAGGGTTGCCAAAAAAAAAAAATTATACCTCGAGACCAACTGGGAAACCTATCTATCTCTTACTGGTTGCGAAATTTAATGATTTGTTTAACCCTCTAACGGGCAACATCGTAAAAACGATGCGTTCGAGCAAATGATTACTTTATCATGAAAGTACACTCAAAAGAAGCTCGAGTGTTGATTTTCATGGGAAAATATTTATCTGGAGGACCTCTAGGTATGAAATAGTCCAATTTCTCTTTTTAGTTTTTCATGCCTAACGCTCCACCCAGATATTTTTTCAGTTCAAATATGTCACAAAATTGAAAAAAAGCCTGTACATTACTCATAGGAAAAATTTGAGATCGAACATTTAGTACTAGATGTCCTTTTTCTTCAAACGTAAAAACGGGAATATTCGCTCCATATTTTTTTTCGGAATTTTTCGGAATTCTTGTTTTTGAAAGATAATAAATTTTGAACGCATAGTCAGATTGTTGTGATATTAGTATCAACATGTCAGGAAATCTGTTCTGAACATATTTCTCATATTGTCCATTCAAGACAAATTTCATATGTGGCTCTGGAGCTCCAAAAGCGAAGGCCGTCTACAGACGGTCTTACCCGTTAGAGGGTTAACCGTTATGTGTGCGACAAAAAACACCTTTAGCAGGGCGACAAGGGTACCCGGGTACCCAAAATTGATATTGTTATAACATCAACAATTTTAAACCGATTTTGATTAAATAGGTGTCATTTGATTCGTTAATTTATCTAGTTTTGAATTACTTGGCCATTTGGTCATTAAAAGACATACGGGGCCCGAAAATCCGGAATTCCGACAGAGTGTCCGCTGTGAGGTAGAGAACTGATTGTATTGCAGGAAAATCAGTCATGCGGATATAAAAACTCTAAAAATTCATACAATGAACTATTTCATATAATGAGATGAATCAGGTTGGCCATACCGGAGTAGGTTCCTGTGGGGTCATGGGTGGCCAGTAGAGGATTGGAGGTAAAACCTAGCAATATAGGTATCAAAGTTCTTGGAATTAGTTCGGTAGGTGATATTTTTTTAATTTCGATGTATTTTGATTGGTTATTTCGAAAATGATTTCTACGGGGTCACAGATGATACCGCAGGATTCAAGATAATGCTTAGCATTTTCAGAACAGTTCAAAACGTAGAACCATCCGTTATACATTTGGAACCAGTTCCGAAATTATTAATCAGTACTAAACTTGCCATATCGGTTCAAAACATCTAAAAGATCCGCTAAACCAATTCTAATATTGGATTAGGCACCCAACTGGCCATCTGTAACCCTACAGGAACCCGATTCTGGAATGGCCAATGCGATCTGAAGTCACCAATTTATATAATAAGATGAAAAAAGAGTCCAGAATGTCAAGTTCAAAGCTTTGCTGAAAGCTGATATTCTTTCAAAACAAGCGGCTTCCCACGTTTTACCGGACGTTGCTCCGGAATTACCGCTTCCCGGGAACTACATGTCATTTGATGGCCAAATGCTTTATCTAAAGAAAACTAGATAAATGTGCGAATCAAATGCCACTGGTTTCATCAAGATTGGTCCAAGATAGCCAAAGTTATGAACATAGCAAATCATGGGTACCCGGGTACCCTTATCGCCCTCCTACGTAATAAAAAAATTCAAGTGCCTCTCATTGCTAATCCCCTTTATGGATATGCACCAAAAAAACTTGGATTACTTAAGATCAACGAGTTTTACGATGTCGCAAAATTTCAATGACGTATGTTTTAAATTGAATGAGTTATAACTATTTTAAAACTGAAAAGGTAGCCGGGTACCCTGTTGCACACATAACGGTTAAAGAAACCACTTTAAAATCAGTTCTGTTCAAAAACTTTGCACACGATTTTTTGACGTAGGTCTACGTCTTTGTTTACTATACTTGGACTGGGTAGCACTTAGTGAAAACAAAAATAGAAGTGTAACGTTTGAATGAAAGATTTCAAATGGTTATAACTACTAAACTACTGAACGAAACTGCACAATTTATATGTCGTTGGATAGATAAAATGACCAGCAATTTTATGGGGAGGATAAGAGAGCAATTTTATGGAGGGCGAAAGAGGGGGGCTCTTATACAAATGAAACACAAATTTCCTCAAAACTCTAGAACTAATCAAGCAAATGGAACCAAATTTGGCATGAGGGGGTTTTAGAAGGCAGAAATTTTTTCTATGGTGTACTGAGATTCATCCGTCTTTTAACAGGAGGGAGGGGGGCTCCTATACAAATGAAACACAAATTTCCTCATAACTCGAGATCTAATAAAGCAAATAGAACCAAATTCGGCATGTGGCATGTGGCATGAATTTATTGTATGATGGTTTGAGACCACTCAGCCCAGTGGTATGATGATAAGGACTCTTATACAAATAAAACAGAAATTTTTGCGTATGTGCCTGCTATGTAACAAGCGGTAAGCTGTGAAAGTAAACTAGTAAAACCTTCTCGGAGCAAGAGACAGTGAATGGACGTCGCTAACTTACGTACCAGTTGCCATTTATGTCAAAAAACGAAGGACATTCGAATGGCACATATTTGCGATAAACGTGCTTTGGCTTTAATGTTATCTGTAACCATTGGCCCTTTCAAAGGCCAGAAGCGAGTTAAAGTAAGATTATTGAAACATGTCAAGCTACGCATAATCATATTTAGTATAATAATCTGTGGGCTGGTCATTCATTACTATTTAAACCTTTATGATGCACACCAGTGATTTTTAAAAGAAATCTCTATGTCTCAGAGGTTGCAGACGTTGTACCTATGAACGTATTTTCAAAGCCACCATCATTGCATTCAACGAGAAATTTCGCTCTACTCTTTTAAACATTAACTTAAACAATGTCACTTACAGATTCTTGTGAACATACATATACCAGAGATGCAGTTTACATTAGTATTTGATCTAATGATCTGATATAGTCCTACGTCACCCTTTCGTACAACCCTTAGGGCTGTATACCCTGTAGTTTTTATTGCTTTCAAAACTTCTACAAAGTTATTCAGTATGTTAAAATACACTATGAAGATTGTTTATCACTAGGATGCATATGAATGATATCTAACACAGCATTAACATTGAATTAAGTTACGAAGACGTGCCGATTTCTATATGAGCATTTCCTGCTAAAAACGCTTAAAAAGCTTTTTTGACTCGACTATTTTGATTGGAATGATTGAAAAAACTTTCTAAACTCAACGTTTCCAAATATATCTATAAGCAAACGAAAATAGGGCTTGGCAGAAAGGGTCTCCTTTGAAAAAGGAGGTACCAATTGACACCAAATTAGGATTTTTGCTTTCTGATTCAAAACGAAATTTGGTTCAAATCTGTGAAGGTTATCGGATATAGGATTTTTCGTAGAAATTGACCCTAATATACGATTTTTAGACTTTACATTTGCAATAATTTGAGAACGGCTGGGTCTAAGAATTTAATTCAAAATGATGCGTATAGAATACAATTTTATTCGTTTTACAGAAAACATTTACAGAAAACAGATTTCAAAGGTATTCCATAAAATATCGGAAAGAGTGTTCATAAGTAGCTCTTCGTCAGCTGTTAGGGCATAATTTAAGCTATTTTTTGAAAAATAACTCAAATAGGCGGGCATATTTTGAGAAAATTAACATTTTATGATTATTATCATGCTTTGCGAAGCTTTGCGAGCGTGCGGGGCGCTATATCTTGGCATATTTGCGATGATAAGAGGAAATGCTTATCATCTTAGGGACTGTAGTTTTCAAGTAGTGATTGGTTAACCTTAGAGCGGTCGCGTTAAAAAAAGTTACATAAGCGGTCGCGTCGTGTACTGAGTACACGGCGAATAATACTACCTATATCTCAGGACTGACATGAAATAGAAGGTTACGGTTTTCGACAAAGTTGTTTATCAATTTAAGACGCATCTGGAAACGAACAATAAAGTTTGAAAACTGATCCGCTAGATGGCGCAAATGGCGACCAAAACAAATGATTCTAGAATCTCGATACTAGAATCTCTAATATCTCGGGACTGAGAAGAGATAGACGATTGCTGTCTTTGGCAAAGTTGTTTATCTGGACGAGATCAATCTGACTGCGGATAACAAAATTCGGAACTGATACGGTAGATGGCGCTTATAACGAGCATATTGAGATTTTTTTGGAATATCTCAGAGTCGTGACGAAATAGACTGTTATTGTGTTCTACAAAGTTATTTGTTCGAACAAGACACATTTGGAAATTCATAACAAAGTTTGAAACTGTCTCAGTAGGTGGCGCGCGTGGTCAAATTATAATCTTATGATGATATCTCATGACCATGATACGATAGAAAGTGGCGGTTTTTGACAAAGTTGTGTGTCTAGACAAGACGAATTTGAAAATGATCGGTCAAATTCAGAACTGTCCCGCTAGATGTCGCAGTTGGTAAAATCATATTTCTTTTTGCGATATCTCAGCTTATGTCGAATAAACGGTAAAATGGCTTATCTGGTCTGGAAAAGAACACCAAAATGTTTGTAAATAGTATTCTTTTGACGATTTTCCCAAAACAGAGTTTGTGAATCATCGACAATGTTGACAAACTGAATAATGCACATATCACCTAGGGATACATGATACTTATTCAACTTACCCAAGTAGCACACTTACGATACTTTTATTTAAATCAATTTATTAATGACTCACATTAGTTGTATAACAATTAGTTGTACAGTTTTATAATGAGTATGTTATTAGGGAAGCTTGCTATGGTATGTTGAGGTAATGCTTTAAACATTAGAATGTTAGAATTATTTATTTATTTATTTATTTATTATTAACTTTCTTCATCTGACCTTATGTCTAAGTGAAGGTTTGAACGGGAAAAGCCGGTTTGAGTTGAGATTAATAACCTCATTCTCAAATCGGCACAAAAACCCATTATCTTTTCACGATTAATCAATTTAACGTTAACATTTAACTTATTACATAGAAATATAAACCAAATACAGAAAACATTAAATTCGTATCATATTAAACATGTCTTAATCCTATTTTTAAAAGTATTCGTCGAAATCGTAAAATCAAATTGGTCATACACGTCATTAAAAACACTGCACATCGCCTGGATTGGTTCGTGTTGTCCGTATTGCGTACGATGATAAGTAGGCCGAAGAAATTCTCGGGATCTGAGCGGACGTGGCATAATGTTAACGTCAATGCAGGACAGGAGTTCAGGGGAATCGATTTCGCTCTTTAGGAGTTGAGCAACGAAGACAGCTCTTGATACAAATCTCCTGCTGCTCAGCGTTTCGATATTAAGTAACCTGCATCTGTCCTCATATGGTGGGAGATTCCTAGGGTCCGACCATGGAAGATGTCTCAGCGCGTATCTGACGAATCTACGTTGTACAGCCTCGATTCTGGCCGACCAAGTATATGTAAACGGACACCACACCACAGAAGCCATGTCAAGAATCGATCGCACCAACGAAAAGTATAAAGCTCGCAAACAATGTAGATCACGGAAATCGTCGGCTATGCGCATTATGAAGCCTAAATTGCGATTCGCTTTAGAAATGATGTTAGAGTAGTGGTTTTGAAAGGTCATTCTAGAATCCAGTTCAACCCCTAAATCTTTAACAACACAGACACGTTCAAGGCGGGACCCTTCGATCTCGTAAGCGTACACGATTGGAGTCTTGCTTCGACTAAAGGTGATGACTGACATTTTGACACACTGACGGTAAGATTATTCAGGTGACACCACTCTGTAAACAGATTAATATAATCTTGCAGTTGTTTGCAGTCTTCGGCAGATCGCACAGTGAGGAACATTTTTAAATCATCTGCATACAACAGCTTGCAGCCAGGAGGTATCGCAAAGCAAACATCGTTAAAGAATATAAGGAATAGTAACGGTCCTAAGTTACTTCCCTGTGGAACTCCTGATCGATTACAAAAACTGTACGATTCAGTAGAGCCTAACTTTACTGAGAGTTGTCGATTTGTTAAGTAACTCTTAAGCCAGCGGACAAAGCCATCAGAAACTCCTAGATGATTCAGTTTTCGAAGCAGAATTTGGTGATCAATACGATCAAATGCAGCTTTAAGATCCGTGTAAATGGTATCCACTTGCGCAGCGTCTTCAACCTGTCGAAGGCAAAATGAACAGAACTGCAGAAGGTTCGTGTTGATTGAGCGTTTGGGGAAAAAGCCATGTTGTTCTATAGAGATGTACGATTTCACTTTGCTAAGAAGCAGCTTTCCCACAAGAATCTCCAGCAGTTTCGACCCGGCACATAAAGAGGTGATACCTCGGTAGTTTGCAATGTCACGTTTATCCCCTTTCTTGTAGATTGGAAAGACATAGGATCTTTTCCAACACTCCGGGAACTTGTTCTGTTCTAATGACATATTACAAATCTTTTGCAACGGTTTACACAAAGCTCCAGCACATCTTTTTAGCACCACCGAAGGGATTCCATCTGGACCCGCGGAAAAACAAGTTTTCAATTTCGAAAGCCCAGCTTCAATATCAGCTACGGAAAACAGGAGAGGACCAAGGTCCAAAATGTTTTCAGGAACGTAGCGCATCGCAGCATCAATTTGAGAGGATGAGGCTAAAGTCGAATTAAACACACTAGATAGGTGTCCAGCAAACATGTCGCAAGTGGTTTGGATATTGTCAGACGTTGAATTACCGAGAAACATGCTGGAAGGAAAGCCATTCTGTTTACGCTTCTCATTGACAAAGGACCAGAACCGTTTCGGATTTCTTCTAAGGTCGTCTTGTTTTCGCTTCACGTAGCATGAGTACAGATATCGGTTATAAGCCCTATATTCGTTACTTATCAGACAAAAAGTGTGCTTCGTCATGGGATTACGCCTAGTAGTGTACCTTCTCAATGCAGCAGATCTTTGGCGTTTTAAGAACCGAAGTCTACTATTAGACCAAGCTGGCTTCACGCATGGTCGAGGAGCAGGTATGTGCAAACGAAAAGAATTTCTAAGCGTTTCATTAAAACATTCTACAGCTTGATCCACGTTTCTTACACTGTCGAAATCATCCCAATTCACATTCAGTAGTGATTGGTTTAGTGCCATATAATCAGCTTTGCGAAAGTTGAATTCACTTACAGACACGACAGGTTCAAAAGATGCTGGGAGCGAACTGCGCAATGTAAGGAGAAGCGGGGGGTGGAATCGATCGGCTTCAACTATCGCTTCGTGTGCTTCAGATAAACTGCACGCGTCTGATGCTACTTCATTCATGAATACTAGATCTAATGTCCGGTTTCTACTATTATAATGTTGACACTATTATATGTTGACACTTACCATAAAACAATACAAAACGAGCATTTGTTTGTTTTATTTCCTGCTATGATAATGAGAATGAAAAATGTACATTAGATTCCTAACAATTCTATAATATTCTTATTACGGTCACTTATATCATACAGGAAATAACACACACGTAATACAAGGAAAGAGTAAAGAATTCGAGCCCAATGAAAAAAGCAAGCTGTTTTGCAAATGAGTATCAAGAGAGTGCACTTCAGTCGTGTTGTCGCGTTAGCAAAACAAATAGCTTTGGTTTTATCATCACGCACACGTTAATAATTGCAAGCATCAACGTTGCCATTATGCCTGTCTGCCAAGTTAACTCCGGGATACGTTGCTGGCCCAACAAGCCACTCGTCGTATGTTCGAGTCTCGACTGGGCGGTGCCGCTTCAGAGTTAATAGGATCTTTGCACTAACCCAGTGATTTTCCTGTACTCTAATAACCGGCAGCGATATCTATCGATAAAGAAGGGTCAAGTTCTGAAGGACGTTTATATCCATGCATGGTTTTGCTTTGCTGATAAATCTAGATTTTACCAGATTTTTTATTGCATGCCAGACAAAGTTCTAAATCTTCCAGATATTTGGTAATGTCCCAGATTTTTGCCAGATTTTTGTTTCTCCGTTCTGCAAAGGAGTCATCGCTCCTAATTTCAGACAACATTTTGTACCGGCGTTGATCAAAACTGGCAAGACGTTTCCCGAAAAAGTCCTCCCCATCGGTCAAATTGATCGCCAGATTTTGACATTTATTCGTGTTTGCCAGGTTTTCGAATAAACCTATTAGCGACCCTGGGAAGAATAGGGACTCAAACACTCTAAAATATTTTTTTAAGAATGTGATGGAAACGCAGCACGGGTTTCCAGGAATCTTGTTCTGGTGATATTTCTATATAGACGATGTAGACGACGAAATTGCTTCGTCAAAAGCATTTTGATCAGTCTGTGCTCTTCATCTTGTCTTTTGATAAAAGTTGAAGCAATACGTATCAATTGCTTCTTTCAGGAAACCATAAAAATAGCTGTTGATTGACTGGAATTGACAACGCAATCGATGATGAAAAGGACAACGATACGTTATCTAACGTGTTTTGACTACAGAAACCACTTTGTAGCGAACAGCAGTGTTCTATGCCATCATGGTTCCGCAATATTCCGAAAATAATTTGATTTTCTCATCATCTCCACCTACTACTACCAGGGATGGTTCGATCACTTTGACTCAATTTTGATTCATTTGACAGTGCCGTCTCAGCCGAGCAAAATATGACAATGTTACATATGGGACATTTGTAGAACTAGTTCTAATCTACAATTTTTCTGAACTAAGTTTTGCTGTATCTTTTGTAGTTACGGTGCTACAACGCTAGTAACTCATCAGTGACTAAATGAACGTTCATTTAGTCACTAATAAGATACTAGCATTGTAGCGCCGTAACTACAAAAGATACAGCAACATTTTATTCAGCAAAATTATAGACAATAACCTATTCTACAAATATTTCATATATAACTTTGTCATATTTGGCCCCGTTAAGATGGTACTGTTAAATGAATCTAAATTGAGTCAAAGTGATCGAACCATCCCTGACTACTACTTCATTCCGAATTTAATTTACCTTCATCGGAAGCATATTGACATGATAAACAACTTTGTCGAAAACATCAACCTTCTATCTCGTCATGGTTCGGAAATATCGCCAAATGAATTAAATTTCACCGTATACTCCATCTAGCGGACTAGTTCCAAACTTCAGAGTTCGTTACCAAATGCGTCTTGGCTTTACAAACAACTTTGTAGTAAATAGTAACCTTTTAGCTCATTACGGTTTTAAAATATTCTTAAATGAATTTAATTGCTTCATTATTAGCGCCATCTAGCGAATCAGTTCCGAATTTTGTTGTATATCACGGGATGTGTCTTAACAAGATAAGCAACTTTGTCGAAAGTCGCAACCTTCTATCTATTCACAAACTTGAGTTATTGCCCGCCGTGTACTCAGTACACGACGCGACCGCTTGCGTAACTTTTTTCATTTCAAAAAAGTTACGTTAGTGGTCGCGCTGGTGTACTGAGTACACGCGCGCGGACACACCATTTTTACAAGCATCTTTCGACCACTTTTTTTTATTTCTTTTTTCTATATTTTGGCATCATTAGAAAGAGGAAGAGTAGATCTTCGAATGCAACCAAAACCTGGTGTGATTTGATTAAAATTTCGATGATTTTTTCGCGTTTTTCGAAAACGCGTGTACTCAGTACACTAGCGTGACCGCTCTAGGGTTAATTTCATTTGCTAGCTACTAATGTACTGTATATACTGGACACTATCACTTATTGTTTTTCACTTTCGTATCTTCGGAAGATACGAAAGTAAAAAACAATAAGTGATAGTGTCCAGTATAGGGTATTGTCGTTATCGTCGGGCCACTGTTATGGTCGGGCCATCACGATTTTACAGTTTTAGTAACTCATGATATCTATGATACAACCATTGTAAAACTTCTTACTGTGATAGCTAACTTTTCACAATATTGTGAGTTTCAATCGTGTATTCAAAACACCCGTACTGAATTCAGTGACTAAATCTTACAAAAAAAGTTTTCCAGGCGCAATGAACTTTACTTCAAGAAATGATTCATGAAATGCAATTATCGAGATAAATTTTGAAAATGTATGAAGTGTGTTGTGCTGCACACGAAGACTATAGAAAAATCCCCTCCAGTAAGATGTTTGGGAAGGCTAAGGTGAAATACTAGAAAAGCACTATTTGTAGAGGTTTAAGCGCAGAAGCGCAATAATTGCTAGAGAATATCAGTCATGTAAAATGTGTTGAAATAAAGCAAAATTAATACGATAAAAACCTAGATTTTTGTTGTTGTTTTCATTGTAGTTGTAAACTTCGGAAAAGGCGAGAGTAGCAATATAGATCGCAAAAATTTCGCAAAAATGCAATTAAAAATAGGGTATTTGTACCTATATGAGCCGTTGTTCACGGAATTCATTCTTTTTATGTCTCTATATAGAATTTCAATACGTATGTCTTAGATTTTCTGCGGTGACCCAACCTGCACAACATGGCCCGACTATGACAACATTTTTTGTCTTCACGTAAATGCCTATAACTTTTTTATTTTTCAAGCTATCAGTTCAAAACATTCCGGAAATATACCTTATTCTTAGACCTTTGCAACGATGCATTTAGATTTCCAAAATTCCTTTCGAAACGAAAGTTATGGGCGAATTCCAAAACGTGGCCCAACCACGACGACACTCCCCTATACATTACATTAGTAGTTCAATAGTTCTTACGTTGCACGAAGATACGAAAGTGAAAGTCATTGTGCCAGATTGTAGTTTTAGGTATAATAACCCCAACTTTTGAGTTTTACAGTTCAGGAATTTTATAACAATGCATAAATTGGAAAACATCTTTTCCTACATTTTGATGAACCCTTAAGAATTAATTCTTTTTCACACAAATGGGTGATGATAAAATTTTAAATAAGAATTGAATGGCTTTAATACAATGGGCATTGTTCTTAGTATTTGTTATTTTTAACTACTTTGGATGGATCAAACTTAGCAATATTAGATCATCTGAGAACACTTTGTGTTTAAGAAGTCAACAAAAATAATAACTTAGGCAGATTTAAAACTAATTAGATAGTAAACTAATTCAAGATAATTGATAACATAGTTATGTTAAAGCTTTGATAAAACAAGTTAATCACACAGTCATCGTATCAAGTAATTGAAGTTAAATATAGTATCAGCGTTTTCGAATCGTAATTATTCGGCTCGTTGTGGATTGAACGAGCACTAATATATATAGTTTTCAAACGGTTATTAAAAGAGCAGTCAGATTACGATCACATCACTTATCAAGGTGAATCCCGATCCCACGAAACGTATCCTACTAACAAAACGCAACTCCTTCCTGTAATCTTTGCGGGGATGCAGAGGTTAACACGGTCCCTAAAACAACAAAGATTACGCTAACATTCCTATCCCAATCCCACCTGATTGCAAGGACGTGGCCGGCGCAGTTATTGATCCTTTAAATATCGACTCACTGAATTTTGCACAGTGAGAATGATCGGTCACTCCCAACCCCATAAGCTAATGCTTTCCGAAGCTCTTTTTCAGTGTTATTTTTTCTGAAAATACATCTAATTTCCCACAACTTTTCCTCTGACGCCATTTTGATCAAATAAGAAGTTTTAAGACATAATTTAAAAAAAATCTCATTTCAAGATACGTCCTACTGAAAAGTTATTCTTGGTGAAATCAAATATGTTTAATGGAAAATGAATTCTTGTGTGGTAACCAATACATCAGCAAAACCTTATTTCAATCAAAATTAATCGAGACAAACCGATTTGCTATTTGAACTGGAAATGCCCACATCAAATAAGATGGTATAACAAAGGTTCATTTCACCACTAGGTGGATTGAATCGGATTTTATATAAGAATCACTCAAAATCACAAGGTGTTCTTTGCCGATTCAGAGTTACAGTGATTTGAAGCAAGCAACCTCCGATTTTTCATAAATAATCAAGATTAGGTTTCATTGAAACAGTGAGTCACGATGCATTTCAAAAACACTGTGCGCTTAAAAGTGTTTTCAAATTTTTCGTTTTTCTCATTATTACCTACACTAGATAAACCAATATTAGTATCATAGCAGCAACAAACAAAGGAGCTTACAGTGTTACGGTCAAATAACTAGAATATTTTACGCCATTTTAAACTTATATTTCCTTAATTAGCGTTAACAATTATACGAAAAATTGAAAAGTTGGCAACACTGTTATAAAAAAAACTTTATTATATACGGTATACATACTTTCACCACGATAACAAACTGTTTTTACATTGCAAAGAGACTTAGTGCTTCAAGAAAATGTAATTTTACTCTTATTCTTATAGCGATTATTTATGAAAAATCGCTTGTTTCTTTCTTCAAATCGCTATCGTAGGGTTAGTTATGAATCAGGTATTAGTCAGAGAAAGCTAAGCTATTTTTCTTATTCTAACCACTAACGATGTCTAATTTACAACAACGGTTGTTATAATTGATCTAATGATTAACAACCGCTGTTAGAGAGGTTGGTAACCAAATAACATGGTCTGTTATAATTTTGCTAGGTCCTCCTGATCGGGTATTCATTGCTTTCTAGTTTGTCAAATATTAGCTTTCTAGTTTGTTATATACTAGAGCGGTTAGCATAACTTACAGTTTTGTTTTAAGTACATTCGATATATTAGGCAAAACACTGATGTTCTGCGTTGTAATGATAGTCATATGCGTAGTAAAGATTGTTATGAAAAGCACCGTAAAACTTGACATCTGAAAAAGAAAAAAAAACATTTGTGAATATTATAAGAATTTAGTAGAAATAATAGCGTATGAAGAAAGTTCGTATTTTTCATTCGGTCCTTGGCAAGACGACGAGATAGGCATGGACGAATGACTCACGACAGGAATGATTCCTGCTCAGAAGATAAAAAGAGAAGAGAAAAATTCAAACTGTGCTCAGTCTTCAACGCGATTTATTCTTCTCCATTTCATTTTGACTTTTCTGTTTTTTACTGAACGCAGTTGTCTGAGCAACCGCACATTGTGCTACTCATTGAGGAGCAACAGAATATTAATACACTTTGAATACGTTGATACGATGCTCTGACGTATGACAACTACGGGAAGTTTTAACATGGGTAGTGCGTTGAGAAAAAACGACGATTGTAAATAGCGGTCATTGCCTTCAGAAAAATATTCATCCATTAATGCAGCTGAATCATGATTCTTACATTTAGTATATTCAGTTGAGTTTGGCTGCCTGTGGACGCAACTGCATCTATATTGTCAGGCATGTCACAACGGCAACAGTGCGAAACATGTTATTTAGACATTTAGACATTTGACGCGCACCTACAGGAAAGTTCCATTATAAACAAAGATAATTCTCCGCTAAGATTCAAAATTTAACGACTTTTGATTGCCTTGACGCTTCTGAGTCTATAGTTTCTGTACGCGCACCGGTTGTTTTGTTTTCACGCTTACTGCTGTAGCTACCGAGAGAACCGAGAGCGAAACCGAAAGTTGCTCATTTAAAGAGCGCAATAAGAAGTTTTTCTGCGTGTCAGTTTTTCTCTTTATGTTTAGTCTGTTTCTCCTTGTATGGATTTATTTCTCATTTCTGACAGCGGTTCTGCTTATTGTGTTGGGAAAAAAGTTGCACTTTTTGCACAATGAGTGACGAAATAACAAGCCTGACTCACGATTTGTTCAAATGAACCTATTCATAGGGAAGAGCGCTTAAACGAACTACTTTCGAAAAAGAACCATAGTTTCTCGAACGTAGCGAAGGCAACACGAACTTTGGTTCGCGAATCTTTGTTTACCGAGCAGTTTACAAGCATTTCAACTTAGCGAACCGTGATTTGCATGCAGCGCCTGTATCTTGCATGCATTTTGTGGTTAAGATATCTATAACCCTTTAAGCCCGAGCCCACACAATTGTGTAGGTGAGATATGACTAATTTTAAACAAATTTCATTTCCTCTCTGAACGTCGTACTTTTACATATGTGGCACCAATCTCTTGTGTAAACATCGTATCTCGTAGAAAAAATAGAAAATAAACGAGAAGTTTTCGACTTCTGGGGACCAATCTATCTGAAGCCTCGTCATCGTCGAGATACACCACCGAAAGCCTACGTATCAGTATTTATCTGTTTCGCCACTAAGGCGGTACATATGGAATTGGTGGCAGATCTAAGCACTGCAAAATTCATGCAGGCATTTCGTCGCTTTGTTTCACGCCGGGGCCTGTGTTCCGATGTTTATATCGACAACGGTAAAAATTTCGTCGGTGCGGCAAATGAGCTACATCGCCTCATGCGATCTGAGGAATCCAAGCAGACCATGGCTATCGAGTGCTCCAGCAATGGCATAAGATGGCATTTTAATCCACCGAAAGGTTCTCATTTTGGTGGCCTATGGGAGGCTGCTATCCGGTCTGCCCAGAAACACTTTGTGCGGGTTCTCGGTGAACATAAATTGGCATACGACGACATGCAAACCCTCCTGGCACAAATCGAGTGTTGCTTAAACTCGCGCTCACTCATCAAGTTGACGGACGGTCCGTCGGACATCCAGACTCTTACACCCGGTCACTTTTGACGTAGGACTACGTCTTACGGCAAGTTTTGAGATAGGGTGTCATTCCAAAAAATCAAAAAATGCGAGCGGCACGAAAAATGAAAGGTTTTGAGCGCTAATAGCTCAGCGGTTTTCCGATCGATTTTCAATATTCTTACACCAATCGATCGGAAAATCTTCTAAGAATTGACCCAAATGAAGAAAAGTATGGATTCTTGATGTTGAACTATTGAAAAATTGAAAATAATGAACCTATGTTTTACCAGAATTCTCGCTTCGTGATTGGTTGGAAGATTCTTTACGATGATCTAAACCTATACCAATTTGATATCTGTGCTTGGGAAGTAAGTCAAAACAAGTGACAAAACTTTCTCATTTCAAGATTTCTTAACACCGCGGTTCAACCTAGACCATTTTGATGTCCTTGCTTGGGAAGTACGCCGGAGAGAGTGACAAAACCTCCTCGTGCCAACAGATTTCTTACGAACGCGATTAAACCTAGTCCAATCTGATGTCTGTGTTAGGGAAGTGTGCCAGAAAAAATGAAACAAGTTCGTCGTCCCAACAGATCCCAAATTCTTTACTGTGTGACGATTAAACCTCGGCGAATTTGATATCTGTGTTGGAAAAATGTGCTACAGCACACGTTATAATACGACTCTGTTATAATACGATTCTGTATGAATACGCAAGCTTGCCGTTTCATTAGAAGTGTAGTGAAAAGATGTGCTGTTGATAAAATAGGATTGAATTGGTGAAATCCTTTCAACGTGGGAAACCATGGATAATAAAAACAATCTTTAATTTCAGTAAAGTGGCAGGAAAGTAATAGTTTGTGTTCTTGATTTTGTTAAATTGTTTTCAAATGCACAATCTTTTGAGAATTGAACGTTTGCAATGTTACTGCTTTGATAAATGTTACATACAACGCATGTAGCATGTATATATGTTGCATATAGCATGTATACATGAAGAATCGAATGATTACAAGCATGAATACATGCTACTATCACTACAAAGAGACTTACGTAGTCCTGCGTCACCTATATATGCGGTCGTGTCTTGTACACAACCCCTTTGATTTTTAACTGGGACCGCACTAAAGGCTGTTCCCGATTCTAATTACCAAAACATCCCATTCAATCGACTCACCATGTGGCAGCAAATTCAAAAAATGTTTCAGCTAATTTGGAAGCGCTGGCATATGGAGTGCATATTAGCATATGGAGTATTCACATACTCTTCAACCTCGAACAAAATGGTTTAATACACCAGTGGAATTTCGAAAGGATCAACTGGTGCTCATTCTTGATGAAAACCAGCCTCCAACACGTTGGCCAACTGCTCGCATCCACGATTTACACCCTGGAAAGGACGGTATAGTGCGAGTAGTAACACTTCAAACCGCTACTGGATTTGTCACACGTCCCGTAGCAAAAATTTGCCTACTTCCAATCCCTGTAGAAGAAGAAACACTGCCATCTAGCAATGCCACAAATCAATAACCATAACAACCAGACCGCGTTTTTTCGGAATCAACCAGCATTCGATCTTATAAAAGTAGAGACACGTCAACCCAGCATGGTTTTCGCAGGAGCGAATCAACCACTTCAATATCAACGAGAAAATATCAACCTACAACTGTATATCGGAATAATAATGAAAATTCAAGGCCCTCGAACGGCAGGGCCCAGGTGAGGACCTGTCCATTGCTTTTATATTTTTGAAACCCTCTACCGGGTCTAATATTTCTTTTCATGTCGACGAGCTACGGTTTCGACGATTTCTACAGCAAGACGCTTCCCGAGAGATTTACAACTTCCAGAAATGGTTATTTCTGCGGGTGCCAGGATGTTCGCTACCAGACGACAATTCCCCACCAGAACCCGTCATCCGCTACGATGATCATCATCATCAATGGATCCATCATCGTTCCGCTGAGAGACTGATCCGTTATCAGAGAAGGATCACCACTCACCCATAATCGGTCACTCGATATGTGCACTACCTGCGAGCCTCGGGCAGCTGCATCAATACCGATCAGTACAATCTACATCGCTCACTAGATCAGTAACATAAGGCTTCAAGGAACCGTCGCGACGCTTCGCCGGTCGAAAATATTTCTATTATCTTCAGTCTAAAATTTAAAATTTAAGCAAATAAATTATAGTTAAATTTAGTTAAACCATAACGTACGCAGTACTATTTGATATAATTAATTTCGCATCGAACAATAAACGGTTTGTGTATCTCTAAAGGACAATCGAGTTATCATTATATGCGTGGCCCGCGACAAGCAACTAGAGTCCGCATCGCAACAACGGAAGGAACGTTCCGTTAAAATTTGCGCCACTGTTCTCCCGAGTTCGAACAAATGTATTTCATGAAAAGATAGTCATTAGCTTGATCGCATCGTTTTTACAATGTTAGTGGGTTAGGAAAACAAAACGAGGTCGAAAAATAGTGCAAAAGCTGCGCCACAAACATGCTTGAGAATGGGAAATATAATCGATATGATTTCCAGTGCTTGTCATTTTTGATTTATTTATTAAAACATGATACAAGACATAAGACATCTGTCCTTTAAAATGTCACTAACGAAAACAAATCTTACAAAATTACTACCGCGCAACGTTTACTTCCTATTTTTCATATAACATTTCTAAGCTCTAGTATCTATTGATTGAAAAGAGCATCTATTGATGCGCAAAATTTGTATGAAATTTGTATAAATTTATTTGGAAAAATCAACCCACTAGTATTTTTAATCCTATACACCACTATACCTACATGCTTAAATTAACTGCTTTTCTTCGCTTTTTGCTCTTCTTGTACAATTGTGAGTAACAACAAGTGAAGAAAATGACAATTGAAATCTAAAATCAAAGCAAAGAAAAACTTTTCGATTGAATCCCACTATTTAATATTTATTTGCAACAGATACGTAGTTCGCCTACGACGTGCAGGCTTCATCAGTATCTTATTTCAAAGCGTATACGTATGTGTCGCGAATGAATATTAAATAGTGGAATTTAGTCGGTAACAGTTTTATCTTTTCCTTGAATTCAGAGTTCGTATTCCACTAAGAGGCTTCAAAAACTTCAGACAACTGGCATGTTTCTCACTTCGCAGGAGCGAATCAACCACTTCAATATCAACGAGAAAATATCAACCTACAACTGTATATCGGAATAATAAAGAAAATTCAAGGCCCTCGAACGGCAGGGTCCAGGTGAGGACCTGTCCATTGCTTTTATATTTTTGAAACCCTCTACCGGGTCTAATATTTCTTTTCATGTCGACGAGCTACGGTTTCGACGATTTCTACAGCAAGACGCTTCCCGAGAGATTTACAACTTCCAGAAATGGTTATTTCTGCGGGTGCCAGGATGTTCGCTACCAGACGACAATTCCCCACCAGAACCCGTCATCCGCTACGATGATCATCATCATCAATGGATCCATCATCGTTCCGCTGAGAGACTGATCCGTTATCAGAGAAGGATCACCACTCACCCATAATCGGTCACTCGATATGTGCACTACCTGCGAGCCTCGGGCAGCTGCATCAATACCGATCAGTACAATCTACATCGCTCACTAGATCAGTAACATAAGGCTTCAAGGAACCGTCGCGACGCTTCGCCGGTCGAAAATATTTCTATTATCTTCAGTCTAAAATATTGTTAAAATTTAAGCAAATAAATTATAGTTAAATTTAGTTAAATTTCATGAAAAGATAGTCATTAGCTTGATCGCATCGTTTTTACAATGTTAGTGGGTTAGGAAAACAAAACGAGGTCGAAAAATAGTGCAAAAGCTGCGCCACAAACATGCTTGAGAATGGGAAATATAATCGATATGATTTCCAGTGCTTGTCATTTTTGATTTATTTATTAAAACATGATACAAGACATAAGACATCTGTCCTTTAAAATGTCACTAACGAAAACAAATCTTACAAAATTACTACCGCGCAACGTTTACTTCCTATTTTTCATATAACATTTCTAAGCTCTAGTATCTATTGATTGAAAAGAGCATCTATTGATGCGCAAAATTTGTATGAAATTTGTATAAATTTATTTGGAAAAATCAACCCACTAGTATTTTTAATCCTATACACCACTATACCTACATGCTTAAATTAACTGCTTTTCTTCGCTTTTTGCTCTTCTTGTACAATTGTGAGTAACAACAAGTGAAGAAAATGACAATTGAAATCTAAAATCAAAGCAAAGAAAAACTTTTCGATTGAATCCCACTATTTAATATTTATTTGCAACAGATACGTAGTTCGCCTACGACGTGCAGGCTTCATCAGTATCTTATTTCAAAGCGTATACGTATGTGTCGCGAATGAATATTAAATAGTGGAATTTAGTCGGTAACAGTTTTATCTTTTCCTTGAATTCAGAGTTCGTATTCCACTAAGAGGCTTCAAAAACTTCAGACAATTGGCATGTTTCTCACTTCTCTTGAATTTCAATGCAAATTTAAAAATTGCAAATTATCATCACATACACACATACATACACACATGCATACATACATACATACATACATACATACATACATACATACATACATACATACATACATACATACATACATACATACATACATACATACATACATACATACATACATACATACATACATACATACATACATACATACATACATACATACATACATACATACATACATACATACATACATACATACATACATACATACATACATACATACATACATACATACATACATACATACATACGGATGGTAAATGGTTGAATAATGCGCTCCAGAACTATCACGAAGTTCCACAGCCTCTTATTTAGCAACTCCTATCTCTACCTCCTCGTGGTACCATCCGGGATACGCTCCTTAGTGGAAATCGGACAACCGGTGGAAACTAGGGTCGTATGCGGACAGAGAAGGGGGCACTCATGCGAAGGCTGAGTGTAAACTCTCCGCCTGCAAATGACGGATCTCGGTAGTAGCATGTTCGATGAACCTGAAAATACCGAGAACCTGAGCAGAGGGTCCAAAGCCCCCAAAGGAGGATGGTTTTAATAGCTATTATCCATGGCTAAAAGTAAAAACATGAATGGATAAACCCCTAATCCAAGGTGTCATGCGACCCGTGCCGAGGGATGAATGGTGGGGGGGGTTCTATAAATACTCAGCCTCAAACGGAGCCTGTGGAGTACCAGAGCGCCCTCCACAGTAATCAGCCCTTACCGCATCATGAGGGGCTCTGATGTGGCGGACTTTTCTTTCCCCTCAACTCGTGGGATTCTTATGGAAGACAAAATCAAAAATATAACAAGTGTGGATACGGTGGAAAACCCGTTCGCTAGAGGAGGCATCCAGCGTTCTCCACCAAGGGTGGAGAAGGATGCAACTAGGAGCGCTAGTGTGGGTGGCAAAGGCAGCGGTATGCCTACCACGCCGGACACAGCGATGAACGGCCCAGCGCTTATCAGGGCGATGGAGAAAAATAGAGATGCTGTACCTAAAGTGGTAGCAGCGTCACAGCAGCTCGAGGTAATAATCGAGTTCACGTCAGGTCGCGGAAATTTCTCCAAGGACCTGAAGCAGAGCTTGCTCATGCTTCGGAGAACCTTGAATGCAGCGACCAAAACGCACAACGACCTCGTGGCGCGTGCAGGAGAGGCTAAGAAGGTGACCGTGAAGGCGTCGAAGGCAGTACAAACGGACGCTTGCCCGTTGACGGAGTGTCGTAACGCGGCCCAGGAGGCTACGGAAGGCGCTACCAGCAGCGGTAAGGCATCCGCCAAGCGCCCGAGACAGTCCCCGGGGGATAGCACCCCTGGCGGACCGAAAAAACGCCTGATCGGTAAAAGCCCTCAGGCTAGCGGGTTGGCAGAGCTAACCGATGAACCAGCGGGAAGCTCCAAGACAGGTGGCCCGTGGACCGAGGTTAGGGCCAAGAGAAAAGGCGGAGGAGGCTCCAGTAAAAAAACTGCTCCACCTAAACCGGCAAGAAAGCGAGCGAAGAAGGGCGACGCTCTTATCCTGAAAACCGACGGGTCGAAATACTCGGAGGTTCTGAAGGCCATGAGAGGAGACGCCCTACTCAAGGATCTGGGCGCGGACGTACGAAGCATCCGCCGCTCACGCACGGGCGATATGATCCTCGAGTTAAAGAAGGACGCCACAAAAAAGAGTTCCGCATACAAGCCAATAGCGGAAGGAGTGCTCGGGGACGGAGTGAAGGTACGTGCTCTCACACCAGAAGTGACTCTCCAGCTTAAGAACCTGGACGAGATCACCGAAGTGCGTGAGGTCGTACAAGCTCTCAAAGAGCAAAGTGGAGTGGTGGTGGCAACCGAGGCGGTTCGCCTACGCAAGGGTCCGGCCGGGACCCAGGTAGCCACCATACGACTTCCGCTGATTGACGGAAACAAAGCCCTGAAAGCTGCTAGGCTAAAAGTGGGGTGGTCGGTATGCCCACTGAGCGTGTCCAAGCAGTCGGAAGCTTGCTTCCGGTGTTTCGAGCACGGACATAAAGCCTGGAACTGCAAGGGGCCAGATAGGAGCCAGTTGTGCAGGAGATGTGGCAGTGCTGGCCATAAAGCAAAGGACTGCGCGGAGCCTCCTAAGTGCCTGATCTGCACCGGTAAACGGGACGCAAAGCACGTAACGGGAGGTCCAAGGTGCCCGGCCGGTGCGCCGGCGACTAAGCCACGTTCATAGTGCAAGTGACACAACTCAACCTGAACCACTGCAGCACAGCTCAGCAGCTGTTACACCAAGCAGTTTCTGAGTCAGCAATGGACATTGCCATAGTCTCGGATCCATATCGCGTCCCTGCCGGAAACGGCAACTGGGTCTCGGATAGGTCTGCGACGGCGGCTATATGGACAACAAGCAGGTTCCCGGTTCAGGAGGTTGTGTCAACTGCAGACGAGGGATTTGCGGTTGCCAAAGTGGGTGGAGTGTTCTACTGCAGTTGTTATGCTCCGCCGAGTTGGTCTATCGAGCAGTTTACGCGGATGGTAGACCGAGTATCAGTTGTGCTGACTGGTTTAAGGCCGGTGGTTGTGGCGGGCGACTTTAACGCTTGGGCGGTAGAGTGGGGAAGTCGTCGCACGAACCATAGGGGTCGGATTCTGCTTGAAGCTCTGGCAAAGCTTAACGTAGATCTGGCCAACGTCGGCAACACAAGTACCTTCAGTAGGAACGGTGCGGAGTCTATCATCGACGTGACTTTCGGCAGTCCTGGTCTGATAGGAGACTGGCGGGTAGATAATGGCTACACTCACAGTGACCACCAGGCGGTCCGCTATGGTGTCGGTCAGATAACGAGGCGGCAGGCGGCGAGTAGGGCCAACACTCCAACCACCCGTGGATGGAAGACATCATACTTCGATCCCGAAGTATTTGTGGAAGCGATCCGGAGAGAGTGCGGTGATCGCGGTATGCCCGATCCGAACGCTGATCATTTGGTTGAGGTACTGTCGCGAGCATGTGACGCTACCATGCCTAGGAAAGGTCGTCCTAGGTATGGCAGGTCACCGGCTTACTGGTGGACAGATGAAATTGCGGAACTCCGCGGAGCGTGCTTTCGTGCGAGGAGAATTATGCAAAGAGCTCGTTCGGATGAAAGCAGGGCTGAATGTCGAGTAGCACTCGTTGCTGCACGCGCAGCGCTTAAGAGCGGGATAAAAGCTAGTAAACGAGGCTGCTTTGAAAGGTTATGTGCTAGTGCCAATGCGAACCCGTGGGGTGATGCCTACAGAGTCGTAATGGCAAAGACCAAGGGTGTGATGGCGCACGCTGAGCAATCGCCAGAGATGCTGGAGCGGATCATCGAGGGCCTCTTTCCGCGCCACGAGCCAAGGCCCTGGCCCCAGGCCGCTGAGTCGTCCCACGGCCGACGTTCCAGTATCTCAGACCATAGCGTAGGATGGTCGGCCTCCCAGCCGAACATCCAAAGTAACGTGGGCGACGGCGGTTTGGAGGTCGGGGAGGAAGTGACGGTTACGAACGAGGAACTCATTGATATCGCTAAATCCCTAAAGGTGAGCAAGGCACCGGGGCCAGACGGTATCCCGAATATGGCCATTAAAGCGGCTATTTTAGAGGCTCCCGAATTATTCGGGGCAGTAATGAATAGATGCCTGGAAGCTGGCCACTTCCCGGACAGATGGAAGCGACAGAACCTGGTCCTATTGCCGAAGCCGGGAAAACCTCCGGGTGTCCCCTCGTCATATAGGCCGATCTGTCTACTCGATACTGCCGGCAAGGTGCTGGAGAGGGTTATCCTTAACAGACTCGTACAGTACACGGAGGGTACAAACGGTCTGTCAAGGAACCAATTCGGCTTCCGAAAAGGCAAATCTACGGTGGATGCCATCTTGTCTGTCACTAAGACAGCCGAGGTGGCAATCCAGCCCAAGAGGACAGGTATTCGTTATTGCGCAGTTGTCACGCTCGACGTGAGAAATGCGTTTAATAGCGCTAGCTGGGACTCCATAGCCAGCTCGCTTCGGAACGTCCAAGTGCCGGTGTCGCTGTACAGAATTCTGGAAAATTATTTCCAGAATCGTGTGCTATGCTACAACACGGAGGATGGTCAGAAATGCGTTCCAATCACCTCAGGGGTTCCGCAAGGTTCCATACTGGGCCCGGTGTTGTGGAACGTCATGTATGACGAGGTGTTGAAGCTAAAGTTTCCGGTAGGGGTGGCGATTGTCGGCTTTGCGGACGATATCACCTTGGAAGTCTACGGTGAATCTATCAGAGAGGTCGAGTTGACGGCTGCTCACTCTATAAGCATTGTTGAAGATTGGATGCGATCCAGGAAACTGGACCTAGCGCATCAAAAAACGGAGGTTATCGTGGTTAACAACCGCAAGTCGGTGCAGCAAGCAAATATCAGTGTCGGGGACTGCACTATTTCGTCAACGCGGTTCTTAAAACTCCTTGGAGTCATGGTCGACGACAAGCTCAAGTTCGGGAGCCACGTCGACTATGCCTGCAAGAAGGCTTCCACAGCTATTTCGGCATTGTCTCGTATGATGTCTAATAGCTCTGCGGTATATGGCAGCAAGCGAAGGCTTTTAGCCAACGTGGTCCAGTCCATACTCAGGTATGGCGGGCCGGTGTGGTCATCGGCGTTAGGTACCAAAAGCTATCTAGCCAAGCTGGAAAGCACCTATCGTCTCATGTGCTTAAGAGTGGCGAGTGCGTACCGCACAGTTTCACATGACGCAATCTGCGTCTTAGCGGGTATGATGCCTATTGGTATCATCATCAGCGAGGACGTAGAGTGCTTCAACCAACGTGGAACTAGAGGCATACGGAGTACCACAAGATCGGCCTCGATGATCACATGGCAGCGGGCATGGTCTGATTCCACAAAAGGCCGGTGGACACATAGACTTATCCCGGAACTATCCGGATGGGTCAACAGGCGTCATGGCGAAGTCAACTTCCACCTGACACAGATTCTGTCAGGGCATGGTTGTTTTAGACAGTATCTGCACAAATTTGGGCATGCGGAGTCCCCCGAGTGTCCTGAATGCGCGGACGTTGAGGAAACTGCAGAACATGCTTTCTTCATATGCCCTCGTTTCGAGGGCGTGAGAAGCAACATGATGGCAGTTAGCGGACAGGACACTACTCCGGATAACTTAGTCCAAAGGATGTGTTCTAGCTCGGACGTCTGGGGTGCGGTCAATGCGGCTGCTACCCAGATCGTACTTGAGCTACAAAATCGTTGGAAAGCCGATCAACGGCGAATAAACAGCCTAACTACCATAGTCCAGTAGTTATCTAAGAGCGTGCGTTAAGCACTATAGCCCCTCCCTGAAGTAATACCGATAAGGTGGTTCCAGGGGGGATTGAGGCTGGAGACTCGAGTAGGGTTTTAGTGGGTCTGGATCTCCACGATCTTCACGGGATACCAAACCCCACTCCCTGAGCTGTCTTTTCAGGTGTCTGATAGCAGATTTCCCTACTCGTTAAAAAAAAAAAAAAAAAAAAAAAAAAAAAAAAACATACATACATACATACATACATACATACATACATACATACATACATACATACATACATACATACACTCGTGTGCTATGCTACAACACGGAGGAGGGTCAGAAATGCGTTCCAATCACCTCAGGGGTTCCGCAAGGTTCCATACTGGGCCCGGTGTTGTGGAACGTCATGTATGACGAGGTGTTGAAGCTAAAGTTTCCGGTAGGGGTGGCGATTGTCGGCTTTGCGGACGATATCACCTTGGAAGTCTACGGTGAATCTATCAGAGAGGTTGAGTTGACGGCTGCCCACTCTATAAGCATTGTTGAAGATTGGATGCGATCCAGGAAACTGGACCTAGCGCATCATAAAACGGAGGTTATCGTGGTTAACAACCGCAAGTCGGTGCAGCAAGCAAATATCAGTGTCGGGGACTGCACTATTTCGTCAACGCGGTTCTTAAAACTCCTTGGAGTCATGGTCGACGACAAGCTCAAGTTCGGGAGCCACGTCGACTATGCCTGCAAGAAGGCTTCCACAGCTATTTCGGCATTGTCTCGTATGATGTCTAATAGCTCTGCGGTATATGGCAGCAAGCGAAGGCTTTTAGCCAACGTGGTCCAGTCCATTCTCAGGTATGGCGGGCCGGTGTGGTCATCGGCGTTAGGTACCAAAAGCTATCTAGCCAAGCTGGAAAGCACCTATCGTCTCATGTGTTTAAGAGTGGCGAGTGCGTACCGCACAGTTTCACATGACGCAATCTGCGTCTTAGCGGGTATGATGCCTATTGGTATCATCATCAGCGAGGACGTAGAGTGCTTCAACCAACGTGGAACTAGAGGCATACGGAGTACCACAAGATCGGCCTCGATGATCACATGGCAGCGGGCATGGTCTGATTCCACAAAAGGCCGGTGGACACATAGACTTATCCCGGAACTATCCGGATGGGTCAACAGGCGTCATGGCGAAGTCAACTTCCACCTGACACAGATTCTGTCAGGGCATGGTTGTTTTAGACAGTATCTGCACAAATTTGGGCATGCGGAGTCCCCCGAGTGTCCCGAATGCGCGGACGTTGAGGAAACTGCAGAACATGCTTTCTTCATATGCCCTCGTTTCGAGGGCGTCAGAAGCAACATGATGGCAGTTAGCGGACAGGACACTACTCCGGATAACTTAGTCCAAAGGATGTGTTCTAGCTCGGACGTCTGGGGTGCGGTCAATGCGGCTGCTACCCAGATCGTACTTGAGCTACAAAACCGCTGGAAAGCCGATCAACGGCGAATAAACAGCCTAACTACCATAGTCAAGTAGTTATCTAAGAGCGTGCGTTAAGCACAATAGCCCCTCCCTGAAGTAATACCGATAAGGTGGTTCCAGGGGGGATTGAGGCTGGAGACTCGAGTAGGGTTTTAGTGGGTCTGGATCTTCACGATCTTCACGGGATACCAAACCCCACTCCCTGAGCTGTCTTCTCAGGTGTCTGATAGCAGATTTCCCTACTCGTTAAAAAAAAAAAAAAAAAAAAAAAAAAAAAAAAAAAAAACATACATACATACACACATACATACATACATACATACATACATACATACATACATACATACATACATACATACATACATACATACATACATATATACACACATACATCATACACATTGAATACAATCAACATTTTATTGATACCTATGTTTCGATTTCACACATTTTAACGGTTTAATATACGGTGCTTAAGTGTTAAACATTGAATAACTTTTGAATGAACCGTCCGATTTTAAATAACTCGGTTTCGTTTGATAGATCTCAGCAGTAATTTTCAAATTATAATAAAATGCGTGATATTTTTCATTGAATTAATGCTTATATGTTACAAAAATATGTCTTAAATACTATTTTTTCACATTTCTTTATGTAACTTTCAAACTACAAGTCCAATCGTCATGAAATTTAATAGTTAAGGGTTTGCAAGGCTCCTCTTTCATATGCAATCAATTTTGTTCAAATCGGTTAAGGACCTATGAGATAATGAAGTCCCATATTTTTCGTATTTTTATACATAGCTTTTGAACTAAAATTCCGATCAAAATGAAATTCAATAGCGACCTATGGGACACCTACACCTTTCATTTGACACTAAGAACATTAAAATCGGTCCAGCCATCTCCGAGAAAAGTGAGTGAGATTGAAAGCGTTACATACACACACACACATACACACACACACACACACACACACACACACACACACACACACACACACACACACACACACACACACACACACACACACAGACACACACACACACAAACACACACACACAAACACACACACACACACACACACACACACACACACACACACACACATACACATACACACATACACACACACACACACATACACACACACACACACATACACACACACACACACACACACACACACACACACACACACACACACACAGAAAATGCTCAGTTTTCAAAACTGAGTCGAATGGTATATGACATTCGGCCCGCAGGACCTTCTTTCCATTTCCGGTTTTCCAAGTGATTTCTATACCTTTATACTATATATTTATATAGTAGAAAGGCAATATATATTTATATAGTAGAAAGGCAAAACCATTCAATCAACAACAAAATTGTGTCTATTAATATACAGCAACGTTAGAGCATTGAAAAACGCAACCAAAAAAATGTACCTGCTATTGGTTCATCCAAAAATGCCGTAACAAAATCAAATTACTCTTGATGCACAAATGGGTAACATTATCAGCAATTCAGTAACATTCGTAAGCAATTGCGCAATAATACAGTTTTGTTACGCAATGTAAATATGTTGCTGTATCCATTCCATGCGAGACATAAGGCTTATACAAATTTGAAAAAAAGTTTATGTCGCCCCCCCCCCCCCCCCTTCAATTTTTTTCGAAATGTGAAGGGGCAAAAAAATAAAGTGTTATATTACTATGTTGCATTCTTTTGCAGATTTTTACAGTTGAATGAGTTTACATCTCTAAATTATCCAATATGTGCAAAATTAAAGCAGTTATCCCGTTATTCTTGATCAACTCTCTTTCACCAATTAAGCTTTCTGGTTCGTGCTGTAAGTCACAGGCGACTATTTTGCTTGACTTTTAAGTTCCCGACCACCAAAATTGGGGTGCTTGCAAACAGACATTTGGCCCCATTTGCTTTAAATTTCGTTCCATTTTAATTTAGCTTATTTTAAAAGAACCGAATCAGGTTGGGTCAATCAAACAATATATGAGTAATAGGTATATGAGTGAAATTCGGTACCGCTTTTGACGGAGATATTCCGAATTGCAGTGGGATTTTTTTTCCGGTCACAGGTATTAGATAAGACAAAAATAGAAATACGACAAATTAGATACTCCGGAATACCAGCAATCGGTTCTTTCAGGGCTATAATTGGTCGTTTTATTCCGTAGTGTCCAAATACATACCCTAATTTTGAATGTTGGGAACGTAAAACTCAAAGATACGGTTTTTTAGCATGCATTAGATGCATGCAGAAAGGACGTCACTGAACTCTTCAAAACTTGAAATTTTCGAAACGGTTTGCATATACAAAAGTAAACACGTTATTGTTGGAGAACAAACATCAGCTGAGGAATGGCCTGATATTCATGACTAAAACTAACCAAGAAACAAGCGGTTTCAAACGTTTCAGAGTTTCAGAGATATGTTTTCTTAAAACATGTCGGTAGCACAGCATTCCAAGTAAAAAAGTTGTAGGGCCTAAACTCCCATTTTCACACTATGATTAGATTGCGATGCTCTTTCGTGGTTACCGAGTTCTGAACTAGTAAAAAGGACGGATTTGGATTATTCAAAAAAACAAGATAAGTAACCGACTAACACGCAAGTTCAAAGCAAAATTCAAATGAAGTTATAGGTTTGTGGCTCCCTAAGGTGATCTTGTGGCACTCGACTATTATCAAACTGGTTCATCTCTACCAGGAACCAGGATGCTTACTTTATGTGCTCGGGTCGAAAAATTTTGAAGTTTGGTTTGGTTTGAACTAAAATTTAAGTACTGTACAAAATTTTTGTATTAAATTTTTAATAATATGCATAAATAAACACTGGTTTCTTCTCTTTTGTTTAGTTATTGAAGGTTTGATGTTATTATTACATATTACAATATTTTGAGAGCAGGACATAAACTTTTTTCAAATTTGTATGAGCCTAATTTATGATCAATTATTCTTTTATGACTTGAAAATACGTCTTTGATCTGTTTGTTTTACTATTCACTATCGTATTGAGCTGCTAGTAAAACTATCATAAGAAAACCCGAATTAATCCACCTAGCGGCGTGACCTAGCCTTTCTACTGCCACAATAATCATTATTTAATTTCTCAGGAACATCTATAATTAACTTGCCTATATTTTTAAATATCCGTTCCGTATTCCTCAAAATCCTTATTTGCCAGTAAAATTCACAACGTATTGCGTAGAATAATTATATTTTCTTTCCTTCCTTGTAAGCGTCATTTATGTTACTTGATTATTTAGTTTTATAATCGGTCGGCCTTAACTTTCGGGCTTCAGAGCCACATGCGAAATTTGTTTTGAATTGACAATATGAAATATGTGTTCATAGCAGATTTTTTGATATTTTGATATCAATACCAAAGTTAGCATCTTTGGAAAACAAGAGTTCAGAAAAATTATTATATACTTCACTTTTGAAGAACAAGGATTTCGACAACAAAATGATTAATCTCAAAATTTTACTATTAGTTTGCTTGCTTCAATTCAATCAGAAAAAATAACTGAATAGAGCATTAAATATGAAAAAGAGAAATTGAACTTTTTCTTAGCTGGCGCTCCTTCAGATAATTATTTTTGCATGGAAATCAAAACTTGAGCTTCTTTTGAATGTATTTCATGAAAAGATAGTCATTAGCTTGATCGCATCGTTTTTACAATATTAGTGGGTTAGGAAACAAGACGAGGTCGAAAAATAGTGCAAAAGCTGCGCCACAAACATGCTTGAGAATGGGAAATATGATCGATATGATTTCCAGTGCGTGTCATTTTTGATTTATTTATTAAAACATGATACCTGACTTAAGACATCTGTCCTTTAAAATGTCACAAACGAAAACAAATCTTACAAAATTACTACCGTGCAACGTTTACTTCTTATTTTTCATATAGCATTTCTAAGCTCTAGTATCTATTGACTGAAAAGAGCATCTATTGATGCGCAAAATTTGTTTGAAATTTGTATAAATTTATTTGGAAAAATCAACTCACTAGTATTTTTAATCCTATACACCACTATACCTACATGCTTAAATTAACTGCTTTTCTTGTACGGTTGTGTAACATTTCGCCGAAGACCATATCGCAGAGTACCGTTTCGCGGAATACCATTTGGCGGAAAACATTTTCGCGGAAAGTACCAATACGCCGAAAACCCTTTCGCGGAAAGGACTATTCCGCGGAAAACCGTTTGGCGAAAAGAAACATTTCGCGGAAAACCATTTGGCGGAAAATATTGTTTTGCGGAAAACCATGTTAATAGCAAACGTTTCCTAGATGATTCAGGGCGTGCCGGCCGCAGGCAACGACGAGTGTTCGCCGGTGACCCGCCGTCGGAAGCGTCGGCCACTGCGGGGTGTCTGCCCCCCGCAGAGATCACATCTGTCTAGGTTGTTATCTATCGCATTCCGTGCCGGGATTGTCAGGCCAGCTATGTCGGATTAACTTCAAATCAGCTAAAAAAACGCATCAGCAACCATCGATCGAACATCAAGCAGATGGAAGCGCTCATCGATGCAACAAGCCGAAGTAATCCAACTATCACCCACGAACTAAGTAACCTGAGGGAAAAAACTGCTTTACTTGCGCACTGCATAGACACCCGACACCGTTTTGCACTAGATGATACCAGAGTAGTGGATCAACATCGTCGCCAAACAGCACTGCCGATTTTGGAAGTTTGTCACATAACAAACACCGACCATACAGTCAATAAGCGATCAGATGTTGACTGTCTCAGTTCCACATACGCTGCTATTCTACACACGATCAAAACTACCAAATCAAAACAAGCATCTCACTCAGCACGCACACACAGAACAACAAGCAGCAACAACAGCATACAATAGCCTTTCACGTACAATATCCAATCTTCACAGTAGCCATAGCCAAGCAGTGTGCCGATTCAGCCAGGGTGTATGTTTAAACGATCCGCCAAAATTTCGTTCAGATACAGTGAGTTTTACAGTTGTTCGGCATTTAATGAAAAATCGATATTAAAATAAGTTTTTTAATAACAAAATTACATTTTTAAGCTCGGTTAATGCTAGTATTTCAAGTAGATGTGACTAGTTTAAGCCTTCAACAGAAGCCACCAGACAAAAGACGATACGTGGTTCTGTATGATGTTCATTGTTTTATGTAAAAATTAAATGTTAATCATGTTTTCATGTTGTAGAACCCCTTGAAAAAGATGTCAAATACATCGAAACGTCGGGCATAGAAAAAATAAAGTGTCGTTTTGCTTTGCCAATTGACTGTCCAGCCGAGAAAAAAAACCAAATTCTGTCTAGGTCTATTCGTTTTCCTAGGTCTTCTACTGACCTCTAGTTAGTTTTCCCTAGCCCTCGCATCGATTTAACTATTGTCGGCTTCTAAACTTAATAAGCGGTGGTTCTTCGCCAAATAGTACTTTCGGCGAAAATTTTTTCCGCAAAATAGTACTTTCCGCGAAAATGTTTTCCGCGAAATGGTGCTTTCCGTAAAATGGTTTTCCGCGAAACAATATATTCCGCGTTATGGTCATCCGCGAATTGGTTTTCCTCGAAATGGTATTCGGCGAAATGTTATACAATCGATTGAATCCCACTATTTAATATTTATTTGCAACAGATACGTAGTTCGCCTACGACGTGCAGGCTTCATCAGTATCTTATTTCAAAGCGTATATGTATGTGTCGCGAATGAATATTAAATAGTGGAATTTAGTCGGTAAAAGATTTATCTTTTCCTTAAATTCAGAGTTCGTATTACACTAAGAGGCTTCAAAAACTTCAGACAATTGGAATGTTTCTTACTTGAATTCTTGAAACACTCTTGAATTTCAATGCAAATTTAAAAATTGCAAATAGTCATCACATACACACATACATGCCTACATACATACATACATACATACATATATGTACATACATCACACACATTGAATACAATCAACATTTGATTGATATGTTTTGATTTCACACGTTTTAACGGTTTAATATATGGTGCTGAAGTGTTAAAGTTTGAATAACTTTTGAAACCGTCCGATTTTAATTAACTCGGTTTTGTTTGATAGATCTCAGCAGTAATTTTCAAATTATAATAAAATGCGTGATATTTTTCATTGAATTAATGCTTATATGTTACAAAAATATGTTTTAAATACTATTTTTTCACATTTCTTTATGTAACTTTCAAACTACAAGTCCAATCGTCATGAAATTTAATAGTTAAGGGTTTGCAAGGCTCCTCTTTCATATGCAATCAATTTTGTTCAAATCGGTTAAGGGGCGTATGAGATAATGAAGTCGTATTTTTCGTATTTTTATACATAACTTTTGAACTAAAAGTCCGATCAAAATGAAATTCAATAGCGACCTATGGGACACCTAGACCTTTCATTTGACACTAAGAACATTAAAATCGGTCCAGCCATCTCCGAGAAGTGAGTGAGATTGAAAGCGTTACATACACACACACACACACACACACACACACACACACACACACACACACACACACACACACACACACACACACACACACACACACACACACACACACACACACACACACACACACACACACACACACACACACACACACACACACACACACACACACACACACACACACACACACACACACACACACACACACACACACACACACACACACACACACACACACACACACACACACACACACACACACACACACACACACACACACACACACACACACACACACACACACACACACACACACACACACACACACACACACACACACACACACACACACACACACACACACACACACACACACACACACACACACACACACACACACACACACACACACACACACACACACACACACACACACACACATACACACACACACACACATACACAGAAAGTGCTCAGATTTAGAAACTTAGTCGAATGGTATATAACATTCGGCCCGCAGGACCTTCTTTCCTTTTCCGGTTTTCCGAGTGATTTGTATACCTTTATACTATATACAGTAGACTCTCGGAAAAGTTAACTCTCTGAAAAGTTAATTGTTCAGAAAAGTTAAGCGAATATCAGCTCATCATGCAACGCTCTTAAAAGTTATATTTGCCTTAACTTTTCTGAGAGTTTGAATTTATTGGTTGTCCAAGTGTTCGTCCACACACGTGAGTTTACCTTCTATCTCTATTTCTCATTTTTCAGTTTATTGTCGCCTTTCCACAGTTTCATACAGAGTCGCATCATAATTGGGATTAAATTAAACTTTTGTACCGGACAGTCGCGATAATAGTTCAATACGAGCACATAGTTACTTCAGGTTTATTGATAACATACCTACTGTAAAAGCGCAAACTCAGATGAATTTTAAATGCAAAAGAAGGAACTAAAAATAAACGCAAACATTATCAAAACGTAGTTCAGACTACGCAAACACAAAAGTAAACTAGGGAACCGTCTATTTTAAACTGACTGAAAGGAACTAAGTATTATTCCATAAAGATCTTGCTACATATTTCTTTCCATTACAACTTCCAAATACATTAAAATGTGTATCCCAGAATGCATTTTTCGGAAAAGTGATTAGTTCGGAAAAGTTAATCGACCCATTCCCCAATCGATTAACTTTTCCGAGAGTCCACTGTATTTATATAGTAGAAAGGCAAAAATGGTAGCATTGTTACGTTAAAATGTTACCTGTAGGTTATGTAATAATAACATTAAGTTTGTTACATTACACAAGGAAACAATATATAGTAATAACCCGGTCAACACTGAAAGTAACACAATGTTGCTGTTAAGTAACATTGTAATGTTATAAAGTTATCAACATTTGACGTAACATTTAAATAAAAAAAATGGTAGAATTGTTACATTAAAATGTTATCTGTAGGTTATGTAGCGATAACATTAAATGTGTAACATTACAACTTTTATCAAAAGTTGACGTAACATTGAAATGAAAAAATGGTAGCATTGTTACGTTAAAATGTTACCTGTGGGTTATGTAACAAGAATATTAAGTTTGTAATGTAACAAACTTACTGTTATTATTACATTACCTACAGGTAACATTTTAACGTAACAATGCTACCATATTTTTTTATTTAAATGTTACGTCAAATTTTGATAACTTTGTTACATTACAATGTTGCTTCTGTGTTACATAACAGCAACATTGTGTTACATTCAGTGTTGACCGGGTATTGAATTGTTTCGTGGTCCGACATTCCGTTTAAAAGTTATAAGTAAGAATGTAAAAATTACATGACCGATATCAACGATCTTAGTATCAAATGAAAGCTCTTATTAACGCCAAATTATTCAGGAATTTTTATTGAAAACAAACAAGTAGTTTTAAAGTTATGCTTAAAAAACCTGTTTTGACAAGGTAATAATTATCGCCTGTTTCTCAGAGATGGCCAAACTAATTTATGCTCTACTAGCTGACCCAACAAACTTCATATTGCCACAAATTAAACTATGTTGTACATAAATCGTGAATCTCGGATGACCTTTGTCACAATCTCGAATTTTGTAAGTTTCTAAGGAGTTCAAGGCCGTTTTAACATACAAATTTTCCTCACAGTAAAGTAGAAAACAACTCCCCCATCGCTCAGCCTGATAAAATAAAGCGGATAGCATTTAAATATTCGTCATCATTACAAACCATTTCGCCGAATACCATTTTGCGGAACACCAATTCTCGGTTGATCATAACGCGGAATATAGACTTTCGCAGAATACCATTTCGCTAAAAACCTTACGCGGGATGTACCATTTCATGGAAAATCTTTTCGTAGAAAGTACCATTTCGTAAGGGTGACCCAACTGAAGGAAAGTAATACAGGTCAGTAGATCTAGGAAAATAAATAAACCTAGATAGAGGTGATCTCTACGGGGGTTGCCCCCCGCAGTGGCCGGCGCTTCCGACGGCAGGTCGCCGGCAACAACATTTCTGTTTTATTTGTATGAGAATGCTTATCCCTCTACCACAGGGATGAGGGGTCTCAAACCATCATTAAAAAAATTCTTGCCTCCAAAACCACCCACATGCCAAATTTAGTTCCATTTACTTGATTACTTCTCGAGTTATGAGGAAATTTGTATTTCATTTCTATGGGAGCCCCCCCTCCTTAAAAGGGAAAGGGGTCTTAATTCATCATAGAAAAAATACATGAATCCAAAAACACTCACATGCCAAACATGGTTCCATTTGATTAATTAGTTCTCGAGTTATGAGAAAATTTGTATTTCATTTGTATGAAAGCCCCCCTCTTAAAAGGGAGAGGGGTTATTGTTCCCCTCCTAAAGAGGGGAGGGGTCTCATTTCACCATAGAAAAAAAATTGCCTGCAAAAACACCCACATGCTAAATTTGATTCCATTTGCTTGATTAGTTCTCGAGTTAAGAGGTAATTTGTATTTAATTTGTATGAAAGCTCCCCCTCCTAGCTAGGTAAGGGGTCCTAATTCATCATAGAAAAAAATCATGCCTCCAAAAACACCCACAAGCTAAATATGGTTCCATTTGATTAATTAATTCTCTAGTTATGAGGAAATTTGTATTTCATTTGTATAGGAGTCCCCCCTCCCAAAGTGGGGAGAGGTTTAAATTCACCATAGAAAAAATTCTTGTCTCCAAAAACACCCAAATGTACGTTTTTGTTCCATTTGCTTGATTAATTCTCGAGTTATGCAGAAATTTGTGTTTCATTTGTATGGAAGCCCCCCCTCTTAGTGGGGGGAAGGATCTCTAACCATCATAAGAACCTTTCCTGGTACCAAAACCCCCTACATGCAAATTTTCACGCGGATCGGTTCAGTAGTTTTCGATTCTATAAGGAACATGCGGACAGACAGACAGAAATCCATTTTTATAGGTATAGATTAGTCTCACTTGCAAGGTAATATATCCTAATAGATCACCATTGATTTGTTTTTTGATTGGATGTTTAATTTGAAAGTTATGAGCAATCTTATACAACACATCAAAATTTACAATAATTTATTAAGATTTCATCTAAGGTAATTTATCTAGTTTAACCTTCCTAGCACATTAGAAAAAAGTTACATATTATGCATTGGGGTCGAAAACGACCCAAGTTTTGAAATTGCTGTAATTCATCCATCTTCAATCCGAATTTCGTTTTCTTTACCTCGTTTGAAAGCTATGGCCAAAAACTGGCACCCAAAGTATGTCAGGGAACATTTGTTGACTAATGGTCACTTCTGCGTCGGTTCCGGAACACCCACTACCAGGTCTCGGGGGACATTTTTATATTTTGAGATAATTCATTTTGCGGCACATCAAATCACATTGGCTTGATAAAATAAGATTAATGGAAGTACAATTTGAACACTTTTGGACCCAAATGGCCATTTCCCCATTGGTTACGGAACATCCGGTAGCCGGTTTTTGAGGACAATTTTGAATTTTAGGTTGATTTAGCTATGATTACATCAGCTTGATAACAAAAGACTATTGAAAGTATAATAAAGACATTTTGAAGGCAAATGGCCACATCAGCTTTGGTCCCGGAACATCCGGTACCCAGTTTTTTGGGGCCATTTTTGTATTTTAGGATAAATTATCTTGCGACACATCAAATCACATCGGCTTGATTAAATAAGGCTAATGGAAATAAAATAAGGTCATTTAGAAGCCATATGGCCACTTTACCATCGGTTCCGGAACATCCGGTACCTGGTTCCGCGGGACATTTTTGGATTTTGAAATAATTCATTTTGCGCCACATCAAATCACAACGCCGTGATCAAATAAGACTGTTACAAGAGGTTTGAGGACAATTTGAGGATAAATGGCCATTTCATCATCGGTTCCGGAACATCGGGTGCACGGATTATGAGAACATTTTTGGATAGAATAATTCAACATGTGGCACATCAAATCACATTGGCTTATAAAAGTAACACTAATGGATGTACAATGGAAAAAAATTGGAACCAAAATTACCATTTCACCATCGGTTCCGGACTATCCAGTACTCGTTTTTTTGGGGACATTTTTAGATTGCAGGGCAATTCATCTGCCCCGAGTCACCCCGTTTTACGCTTCATTATAAGTACCGGGTATCGGATTATATGCGACTGACGTCCCGTTGTATGTCCCCGAAACTGGCACCGGATGTTCCAGAACCAGTGGTAAAGTTGCCATTTAGCTTCTAAATGACACTGTTTTACTTCCATCAGTCTTATCTTATAAAGCCGATGTGATTTGATATGATGCATGCAATCCTGAAATGATTATAAATGAGCAATTTATTAATAGATAGAAGTAGATAATATTATGAGTATTCATCTACCAGCATTCGAGCAGTTTATAGCTTATTCCTTAAATTTTACCGTATCGATTGCGTACCCAGAGGACAAGCGCTACAAAATAGTTCTACAACGTTCAAGTAATTACACTTTTAAACCAATTATTTCTAATCTTAGGGCATTTCAAGAATTTGTTCGCTGTATTGCCATCATTGGTTGTCTCAATTCCTCTTCTCAACTATCAAGCATGCCGCACTCACTTTGACTCGACTTTGATTATTTGAGTGTACCGCTTCAGCTAAACAGAATTCGAAAAAGTTATGCAGAGGGCATTTATAGAGCTAGTTATCATCTACAATTTTTCTTCACAAAACTTTGTTGTATCTTTTGTATTTACGATGCTATACGGCTCCTATCCCGTTGGTAACCAGTGAACGTATATTTGGTTAGCAACACAGTAGCGGCATTGTAGCACTGTAAATACAAAAGATGCAGTAAAATTTTGTTCTGCAATATTGTACACAATAACTAGCTCTAGAAATTCTTCTTACATTACTTTATCAAATTCAGCTTGACAGAGGCTGTACAGTAAAATGAATCAAAATTTGATCAAAGTCATCGTACCATGCCTCTCAGCTATCAATCCTTAAATCGAAGGCGCCAAACTCATTAGGAAGTATTAGCAGCTAAAACCTTCACAGGTTCATTTTTAAGACTTAAATGAATCAGTAGATAGTAATTTGATGATTAGATTCGGGTAGAATCATAGTTAAAAACTAAAATCAATTTGAGTGTTTTAGATTTTCTGTAATTACAAAACTTCTGTTTCACTCACGCACAACAGTGAATTAAATACTAGCGAATATTTAGCTCAACTTGTAAGAAATAGATGCTTTTCAAAGTTCCTTGATGAAAACCACCTGAAATTTCCCGTAATCGAAAAAAAAAATTGTTTTGTTTTACGGTTTCTAAAATTTTTCCGGATCTTTTATAAACCCAAGAAGGCAAAAATAACATATTCATCCAATATATTTGAGCGACAGTTCACATTTGAGCGTAAGATGTGATATAGCATTTGACATTTTCAATATAAGCTTGAAAAGCACGTGGTTTTTGGATTATGTATATTGTCACCGTAAAGCAAATTTCAGCTGGTTTTCATCAAGGAACTTTGAAAAGCATCTACTTCTTATAAGTTGAGCTAGATATTCGCTAGTATTTAATTCACTGTTGTGCGTGAGTGAAACAGAAGTTTTGTAATTACAGAAAATCTAAAACACTCAAATTGACTTTAGTTTTTAACTATGATTCTACCCGAATCTAATCATCAAATTACTATCTACTGATTCATTTAAGTCTTGAAAATGAACCTGTGAAAGTTTTAGCTGCTAATACTTGCTAATGAGTTTAGCGCCTTCGATTTAAGGATTGATAGCTGAGAGGCATGGTACGATAACTTTGATCAAATTTTGATTCATTTTACTGTACAGCCTCTGTCAAGCTGAATTTGATAAAGTAATGTAAGAAGAATTTCTAGAGCTAGTTATTGTGTACAATATTGCAGAACAAAGTTTTACTGCATCTTTTGTATTTACAGTGCTACAATGCCGCTACTGTGTTGCTAACCAAATATACGTTCACTGGTTACCAACGGGATAGGAGCCGTATAGCATCGTAAATACAAAAGATACAACAAAGTTTTGTGAAGAAAAATTGTAGATGATAACTAGCTCTATAAATGCCCTCTGCATAACTTTTTCGAATTCTGTTTGGCTGAAGCGGTACACTCAAATAATCAAAGTCGAGTCAAAGTGAGTGCGGCATGCTTGATAGTTGAGAAGAGGAATTGAGACAACTAATGATGGCAATACAGCGAACAAATTCTTGAAATGCTCTAAGATTAGAAATAAATGGTTTAAAAGCGAAATTACTTGAACGTTGTAGAACTATTTTGTAGCGCTTGTCCTTTGGGTACGCAATCAATACGGTAAAATTTGAGGAATAAGCTATAAACTGCTCGAATGCTGGTAGATGAATACTCATAATATTATCTGCTTCTATCTATTAATAAATTGCTCATTTATAATCATTTGGTAATTTATCACATACTCGTTTCAATTGTCACAAAATTGTGACAAAAGTGTCTAAAGAAACAGCGAAATCGAATAGTAAATATATTGAAAGTTTTCGTTTGACTCATACCCGTTAGATGCCACCACGGATAGCTACCAAAACCTTTTGCAATGATTATTGATAAGTTCAAATTCATTCATTGCAATTTTAAACTTATTCTTCAAATCCAACAAACCAAAATTATCTCAAGAAATGTTGGAACTATTACATATTTAGATTGAAGTTTGTAAAATACTTGGATAAATAACAAGAAACATTTGCATTTTAAATACTATCATTATATTGCTTGCAATTTTTTGTTGTAGCAAAAATAAACATACAAAACTGATCAAAAATAAGTACAATAAGTATTTTGGAACTACCTTTAACTCAAAACAAAGAAAAACGTAGCGTTAGCTTATTTAGGGAATGACAATAAAAAGTGTCTAGTAACAGTGCTCCTAAGTTAAAAGTATTATATCATCCAAATTGAAATAATTGTAACGAAATCGTAGACATACAACTTTGACGTGTGTTTTGGTTGAAAGAGACTTATTTTCGTCCATTTTGATGATGATGGACTACATTGTCATGAAAAGTCCATTTATGGCCGCCCGTCCTAACAAATGGAACCACTGTGCACCGCAGCGAACGAACGAAAACAAACGTTCCCGTTGCAAATTTTGAATATCGTTACTTCCTAGCGTTGCGTTTTCGCTTCAGCTTCAAACCTATTGTTCTGGAACTTACTTACCTTTGCTGGAACGTTAAATACTTTTGCTGAAAATCATAAACCTGAAATGAAAATTATATACAGTTATTACTTACCTTAAAATTATACTTACATTGATCGAATACAATTTATACGCCTTCACACCACACTCATTCGTGACAGTTAAACGGAAATAGAAGAACGCAAACACTCTCAGACATTCACCTTACCGATGTAATAGAAAGGCTGAAATTAAATAATTATTCGCAAGTTAAAACTAAACCCGTGCAGACGTCTCAAGTTACTTGTCCGAAAATCTCTACAAATCCACCAAGTGTCGTCGGAAACCACGTTCTCCGACAAACTCCTTCGTAGCCGACCAGATTCGGCAAATCAAGCAACATTTTAATGGTGCCGAAACCCGGGACCGTGTTCCGTGGGATAGTTGAAAGTTCGTCAATAAGTTTCGCTCGCCGCGTGTGAAAGTGAATTCGCCAAAAAAAAGGCATTTTTCTATTCAATTGTTCTACACCACGTGTACAAGTGAATCGTTTATCGTCGCTAGTGCAAGTCAATTTGGCCATCAGAAGTCGTACGTTTTGAACCCCGTAACGCTTTCGGAATTTTATATCTGCTTACAAGTGATTGAGTGACAGTGAAATCATATTTTGCTGGAGCAAAATCGATACGAGTTGAACGAAAAATTCTGTTCGACGAGAAGAAGTCGGCTGTGAGCCGCTAAAATCTGGTTGCTTGCTGCCTATCGGATTTGTTGCTGTTGCTCTGCTGCTGGTGCTGGAACCAGCGGGCTCATCATCATTGGCTCGTGTTCGGATCTTTTGGACATCGATCTTCCCGTAGCGATTGAGGTTAAGTACGGCAAAAGCAGGTGGGTGTATCTTTTCTATTCTCGATACAATAAATACAATGGCGGCTGTAACAAGAAGCAAAAAGGCGAAGCAGCTCAAGCATCTGCGTGTCAAGCGTGCTCATATAATTGGATCCATTGAATTAATCCGCGAGTTTGATGAAAATTTTGATTCCTCGAAAACATTCGAGATTCCATTCCGTCTCGAGCGACTGGATAAGCTCATGGAGGAGCTCGAATCTGTAGAATCCGAGCTGGATTCGTTTTGCGTCGGCGATCGAGTATTGTCCGATACGTTTGCAGAGCTTCAGACACTATATTTTCGTTTAAAGGGTTCATTATCAAGCAAGCAAGCGCTTCCCCCTACTGTTTCTCCCCCTGCTATCGTACAGGAAAACTCACATAATATGCCAACTCCTGGTGTGCGTCTGCCAGAGCTAAAGATTCCAGAGTTTGATGGCAATCCAGAAGACTGGGCTGGATTTTACGATCTATTTAGAGCAATGATCCACGATCATGCTACGTTATCCAATATTCAGAAGCTGCATTACCTCCGAGCATCTTTGAAAGGTGATGCAGCTCGAATCATTTGTTCACTTCCAATAGCAGCAACTAGCTACCCCGTTGCATGGAAGATGATTTCCGATCGCTACGAGGACAAAGATTTGCTAATTAAGCAGCACATTTCTGCTCTGTTTTCTACTACACCGCTTCGAAAGGAATCGGCTAATGGTTTGATGGATTTAGCCGACGAATTCGAAAAACATGTGAAAATTCTTGATTCGTTGGAGACGAAGACGCAACATTGGGACTCGGTGTTAGTGGAACTTTTGTTCAGCCGGATGGACATCAATACGCAAGGTTTATGGGAAAATCGGCGAGATAAAACAAAACGTCCTTCGTACGATGACTTATTGAAATTTCTTCATGAGCACTCTCGGACACTCCAGTCGCTCAAATTATCACAGTCTGCTATTTCGTTCACTGAGGCCAAGACCTCAAAGTCTCGACCGGTTGTCAACTACCCGGCTTCCAAAGTGCATCGCTTGCAAACAAAACCATTATCCGTTCCAATGTGAGTTCTTTCGAGCCCAAACTCCAACGCAACGTTTGGAGCTGGTGAAGCGGAGCAATCTTTGCATTAATTGCTTAAAGGCCTCGCATTTGTCAAGGAATTGTAGCAGCGTATCCTGTAAATACTGTCAAAAGAAATACCACACATTGCTTCACCTCTCGCCGGTTCCCACACTGATCGCAACGGAAGTGCCATCGCTTATGCAAGCTACGCAATCATCGTCTACACAGCAAAATTTGCACTCCGTGCCTTCGCAATCGCAAACTAAATTCGGTACGTCGTTCTGCGACACCGCGGTCGCTTCGGTCGATCACTTCGTCTCGATGACGCCGCCGTCGGTACATGCCCCCTACCCTGCTTCGTCCGGTACACTCGCACCTCTCTCCACCGCCTGTCAAACAGTCGCACCTGCAACCTTGAGTGAATCCACTGTAATACTGTATACTGCTCTGGTCAAGGTTAGAGATAGTTCTGGTCAATTCCAACTTGCTCGCGCTCTTTTAGACAGTGGATCGCAATCTAGTTTTGTGTCGGAATCGTTGTGCCAGCGCCTTGGGCTTCGTCGAAGGAAAGTGAATATACCAGTGAGCGGTATCGACTAAGCCGTAGTGAATGTGCAATACACAGTGACAGTGCAATTTTCGTCTCGCTTTGGACCAACTGAGAACAGTCTCGAATGTTTGGTTCTCCCAAAGCTAACTGTTAGTCTACCTACCAGTAATGTAGACATTAGTGCGTGGAAAATACCACAATATTTACCGCTGGCTGACCCACAGTTCAATATCAGCCACGGCATCGATTTTATTGTTGGCGCTGAAATGTTTTCGGTCCTTTTACATGCAGAACAAGTCAGCTTCAACGACGAACTCCCAGTTTTACAGAAAACGAGTCTAGGATACGTTTTCGCCGGAAAGGTTCCGACTAAGACTGTTCAGCCTCCAGTAACATGTCTGGTTTCCACTTTTGATGATTTGGATGCTCAAGTGAAGAAGTTTTGGGAAGCAGAGAACTTTGTGCAAGGTAAGGCATACACTAGCGAAGAGCATCAGTGCAAAACGCATTTCTCTCGTACACACAGTCGATCCGCGGAGGGACGTTATGTTGTACGGCTTCCTGTCCGCGATGAAATGTTGCCAACTATTGGAGAAACTTGGTCTGTAGCTGCTCGCCGGTTCACCGCTATGGAAAAACGTTTTCGAGCCGATGATAGCCTACGCTCCAGCTATGTGCAGTTTATGGAAGAATACCGACAACTCGGTCATATGGAGGAGGTGCAGAGTCGCGTCGCGTTGCCCCAGTATTTCTTGCCCCACCACGCCATCCACCGCCCAGATTCTTCGACCACTAAAATAAGGGTGGTTTTCGACGGTTCAGCCAAAAGCAGTAACCACATTTCACTAAACGATTTGCTCCTGACTGGACCCACGGTTCAGCCAACTCTACTATCAATAGTTCTCAATTTCCGCCTGCATCGTTGTGTCATGATAGCGGATATTGAGAAGATGTACCGGCAAATTCTGGTACATCCAGATGATCGATCACTGCAGAAAATTCTATGGCGCAAAGGGGAATCCGATTCCATCAAGCCTTACCAACTGAACACCGTCACATACGGAACTTCGAGCGCTCCTTACCTGGCCACTAGAACGTTAAATCAACTGGCGGATGATGATGGACATGCATATCCTCTAGCAGCATCCGTACTAAAGCAGGATTTCTATGTGGATGATTTGTTAACGGGTTCTGATAATTTGGACACACTATTGCAAACAAACCAGCAACTCTGTCAATTGCTCAAACAAGCCGGATTTTCCCTTCGAAAATGGAGTGCCAACAAGTCTACAGTTTTGCAGCACATTCCGGAGAAGGACCGTGAGACTTTGGAAGTTCTGGAACTCGACCAATCACCTTCAATCAAGACCCTCGGTTTACTGTGGTTTCCGTCAGAAGATCTGTTTGGATTTAAGATCCCGAAGCTGCCAGTTCTGGGAAAGGTTACTAAGCGCATTGCCCTCTCGGAAGTGTCACAACTATTCGACCCATTAGGTCTCGTTGGGCCAATCGTGGCTAGTGCGAAGATGTTTGTCCAACAACTTTGGATGGAAGATTTGAATTGGGATGATGAGCTTCCTGAAAGGCTCCAATCAACGTGGTTATCTTTCCGTACATCGATCAACGATATCAAGGCGTTGCGTGTACCCAGATGGGTTCTTGGTTCCTCAACGGTCTCGTACACGCTGCATTGCTTCACGGACGCATCAGAAAAAGGATAGGGATGCTGTATCTATGTTGTCTCATATGACGACGGACGTGCGATAGCGAGCAACCTGTTGATTGCTAAGTCTCGTGTGGCACCAGTTGGTGGTCTAACCATTCCTCGTCTCGAACTCTGCGCTGCCTGTCTTGGAAGTCAACTTATGAACACCGTCCTTCAAACAACAAAGTTTGCTGGGAATCCTACGTTTTGGACAGATTCATCCATCGTCCTTTATTGGATCAACTCCCCACCCACGAAGTGGAAAGTATACGTGTCAAACCGAGTAGCAGAAATTCAACGGCTTGCTCAAGGTTCTCAATGGTGTCACGTCTCTACTACCGACAATCCGGCGGATATCATTTCAAGGGGCGCAGAGCTCAAGCAGCTGTTACATGCATCACTCTGGTGGCATGGACCGTCTTTTCTTTTACTTCCGCCGGAAGATTGGTCAGCTCCATCTTTTCTCATGTCACCACGCACAACGGAACAACTGGCGACTGTCGCACTTCATTCTTCCGGTACAGATGAATCGCTTATACACTCTTACTCAGAGCTAGCCCACTTGCTTAGAATTACCGCCTATTGCATGCGGTTCATAAACAATTGTAAACTACCTGAGCAAAATCGCAACTTAGCCAGACTAACTGTACTCGAATACGACAATGCGATGAACTCGCTTGTTCGCCTTGCACAGCGTACCTCTTTTCAAGCTGAGTTACAATACCTAAACCAAAAACCTCGTGGATTCAATTCGCTTAAAGACGCTCAGTTCCAATCGTCGCTCAAAAATCTTGATGTGTTTCTGGACGCCAGTGGTCTTCTTCGCTTAAATGGCCGTTTGGTCAATCTGCCAGGATCGTATGACAGCCGCTATCCGATGTTACTGCCGGCAGATCACCATCTCACACGGCTAATTGCGAGATCAATTCACCATCAAACGCTGCACGCAGGACCGACCCAACTGCTCGCAACCATCAGGCAGCGCTTTTGGCCAATTCGTGGCAGAGATTTAGCTCGAAGAACAGTCAACCAATGCGTTAAGTGTTTCCGTTGCCGCCCGAAAGCTAGTAACCAGTATATGGCGCCACTACCGTCAATTCGTGAGCCGTGTCGGGCGCGTGCGCGTAATACACTGCGACAACAGTACCGCGTTTATCGGCGCGTTTCATGAAATCAAAGAAATGAGACGACAGTTCCACGAACAGCTGAAGTCCAATCAATGGGCGACTGAGTGCCTAGAAAAGGGAATCGACTTCCTGTTTATACCACACTGCGGCGCACTGCGGCGGATTGTGGGAGGCGGCGGTGAAATCCTTTAAACATCATTTGGTTCGCATCATGGGTTCATCGCCGTACCAGCTTGACGATCTCCGTACTGCTATCGCCCAGGCTAAATTCCCGACCGTTAACTCCGATCTCCAACCATCCTGAAGATATATCGGCACTAACTCCTGCCCATTTCCTCATTGGAGAACCAACTTTTCTTCTGCCCGAACCAGATTATACTAGCGTACAATTAAACAGGCTCTCCCACTTCCAGGCAACCCAACGTGCCATCAACGATCTGTGGAAACGTTGGTCTAAGGAGTACATATCGTTGCTCCATCAGCGGCCATCAAAGTGGCGAAAGGTTCCTACCGAATTCAAGGTCGGCGCCATGGTTCTTGTAAAGGATGACAATGCTCCACCCAAACACTGGCTTCTTGGACGTGTCACGGCTGTTTATCCGAACAAAGATGAAATTACCAGGGTTGTAGACGTTCGGACACAATTCGGCATTCGTCGGCGGGCTACAACGGAGCTCTGTTTACTGCCTGTTGATGACAACCTGAAAATTGCTCCAACAACAACATATGGAGCATCTGAAACTGGTACCACCCAACCAATCTCTACCACTGGCTGTTGAAGGCTTTGCTTCAACAAGGGCCGGGATGTTTTGGAACTTACTTACCTTTGCTGGAACGTTAAATACTTTTGCTGAAAATCATAAACCTGAAATGAAAATTATATACAATTATTACTTACCTTAAAATTATACTTATATTGATCGAATACAATTTATACGCCTTCACACCACACTCATTCGTGACAGTTAAACGGAAATAGAAGAACGCAAACACTCTCAGACATTCACCTTACCGATGTAATAGAAAAGCTGAAATTAAATAATTATTCGCAAGTTAAAACTAAACCCGTGCAGACGTCTCAAGTTACTTGTCCGAAAATCTCTACAAATCCACCAAGTGTCGTCGGAAACCACGTTCTCCGACAAACTCCTTCGTAGCCGACCAGATTCGGCAAATCAACCAACACCTATCTTAAAATTACAAAAATAATCAAAATTATGAAACAAAGTTTTTTTTTGGCAAGCAACCGATTCTTACTAACACTGATTAAGAGGTCAGGCGTTAATAGAGGTAAAATCAAGTTTTATGAGCATTTTTCCTAATTATTTTTGTTTTGTCACAGCTGTAATTATGTTACATGTAACATCTGACCTTTGAGCAAAAACAGGTCGATTAGATTTTTTCCTATCTTTCTTTGTTTCTCAGGGTCCAAGTTGATATCTTCAACTGGGCCTTCTATAGAAACGAATGAAAGTGCATTGCGTGGAAACGCTGGGAGGAAATGGGTTAAATAGCATGTAAGACCGTATAACAAAGGTTACTTTCACCACTAGTTGGAATAAATCGGATTTTTAACTACTTTACCCGAAAAAAAAATTAGCATAACACGAAGAATAAAATCATGGTAGCAGTAGGATACAAAATACAGTAAAAACTAGGGATAGAAAAAAATCGCTTCTAGCGATCAAGATCATAGAAGCGATCAGATTCAGATTCGTTGACATCACTACTTGTAAGCGACAAACACTTTGTTGCGATCCGTACAGATTATGACAAACCTCATGTCACATCATGTTCATTGCACGATTGCGTTGAGAAATATAACAGATACAGACGATTGGTTGTGTGCATCATATGAATCACAATACAAACAACATGTGTGACCTTTTTTCTCGCAGTTAGGTAAAATGTAACACTGTGATCGACTGCTGAGACTAATTTGAGAATCTTGTGATCAACACTAGAGATTCACTGTTTGTCATGATCCGTACGGATCGTGATCTGTGCGTGTGGCGATAACTCGCAGATTTTATCAAAATCACAGATCTTCCATCCCTGGTAAAAACAATAAAATTTATCGTCCGAAAAGATAACCCCGAAACTTATTGTTGTCTACCATAACTTTCATGGCTTTCAGAGATTCTACCATAAAAATCACGGGCTGTTCAGTATCTTAACAGTAAAAAAATCCAGTTTTTCGCGTACAAAAATTTTCATTTACAGTAAAAGTTATCGTCCTTTTATGGAAATTTTTTGGCGAAAAAACAAAACATAATTAAAAACCCGATTTAATCCACCTAGTGGTGAAAGGAACCTTTGTTATACGGTCTTACTTGCTATTTGAGATAGAAATCGACACGTCTTCGTCTATTGGTTAACGTCGCGTAATGCGTTGGTTTACATAAAATTTTTGAAAATTGGATAAGTTTACAAAATTTGAACAAAATAGGAACACTTTTAAATTTTGATAGATCCCTTTTTCATGAAATTGCTGAGTAAGGATAAGTAAGTTGTTATTATCCTTTTTTTTTTTTTTGGGTGGTTTTAACCCAAAGGGTCATTCACCACCAGCTGTTATTATTCTGAGTAAGTGTAAATAAAAGTAAGTTGTGAGAGGAAATCTTATTCTTTAACATCTACATTGCCTAGTAAAGGTCTAGTTTATAGGTTTTTGAACTATGCATAATTTCCTGTAATGCCATTCCATTTGATTCACATCAATAGAGTTTTCTTGAATAATTTTCATCAATTTTTATTAACCTTCGGTTACTCACACTGTTGTATTTTGTACAACACGTGTAGGTTATTATGAGCAAAATATCATAATTATTCAATGCATTAATAATTTAAATTGTTGGGAAAATAGATCAGCATAATCCGCCATCACAGAAACGAAGCAATCAGCATGTGAGGTGTACCAGAATTTGGAACCAAATGGAATTTTCTCTTGTTTCTTCATATGTAAAAATGGTGTCTGTATGCAGCAAAACTATCAGCAAATGTAAAATGTTTAAACTGTATCCGTCTGCTGGTAGTCGAGTAATTAAAGTATTTTTTATAATCAAAGTTCAACAGTTCCTAAACAAGCAAACATAGAGGTATACTATTTTCAGCAAAGTTGTTGATACAACAATTACAAAAAGAGCAAAAATAGAAAAACTGATTTTACAAAATCATATACAATAAATAAGATTTTTCTATCTTCGCTGCAGAGATAGAAGGTTATTGTCTTTAGCAAAATTTCTTGTAATAATATGCTCTATAACTTTGCAGAACACATCAATGTGTTATATTGACACTACAGAAAAATATTTTTTTTATTTCACTTCTAGGGGTATTAATCAAAATTTAAATTCCACCAGACAATGTAGCTTTTAATTTCTAGAAACGCTTCCACAGGTTCGATAAACCTAAAACCAAGTTTTATCAATCAAAACTCTAGTGCGCATGTTTTCTTTGGTTTGGGGCTATTGTGCGCGCGAGTAACCGTGTTACAAAAGTTGGCACGAGTGTTCAAGGGTTAATATCTTTTGACCGGTAAAACCAATTCTTATGAAATTTTGCATATATATTCGTAGTGTCAAAACCTCTCGTTTGATATTAAAATAATTGAAATTAGGTAAATTATCTTGGTTAAAATCATTATAAATTATTGTGAATTTTGATGTGGTGTATTCAATTGCTCATAACTTTCAAATTAAACATCCAATCAAAAAAACAATTCAATAGTGATCTATCTGGCTATATTACCTGCCAAATGAAACTAATAGCACATAAAGCTGTTTGGCCATCTCTGAGAAACAGGTGATAATTATGACCTTGTCAAAACAGGTTTTTTTAAGCATAACGTCTAAACTACTTGTTTGTTTTCAATAAAAAATTTCTGAGCAATTTAGCTTTAACAAGAGCTTTTATTTGATACTAAGATCGTTGAAATCAGTTATGTAGTTCCGGAGAAACCCATGTCACGTAGTTTTCACATTTTTGCTTAAAACTTTTAAACGAAACGTCGTATCACAAAACAACTAAATAGTGATCTACTAGACAATAATACCTTTCAAACAAAAGTAATAGCGAACGGGTTGGTAAACGGCTAGATAATGCGGAATATAGACCCCATAGTGGTCGTTAGCCTCTTATCCAGCAACTCCGATCCCGACCTCCTCGTGGTACCAGCCGGAATACGAGCAACCTTAGCGGAGATCGGGTAACCAACCCCGGTGGAAACTAAGGTCGTATACTAACCGGGAAGGAGGTAGTGAGTCTCGGCACTATAAGATGGCAGCCCCATCACGAGACTCGGTTGTGTTGCCCCAGTACGGCTACACACCTAAACAACACAAACTAACAACATTCAAGCATTTTCGGAGCGGAATATTCGGCATCGACCTAGGCGACGAAATAAGGACGACGAATGGAGACTCGGGACTTGGAACTGCAGATCGCTAAATTTCGCAGGTTGCGAGCGGGTGCTGATTGAACAGCTGGAACCCCGCAAACTCGGCATCGTAGCTCTGCAGGAAATCTGTCGCAAAGGAGAGAAGGTATGGAAGATACGTGGCGGAAAGGCCCAGTTTTACCAGAGCGGTGGCGCTACCAACGAACTGGGAACGGGCTTTGTAGTGCTGGGCGGAATGCAGGATCGCGTGATAGATTGGAAGGCGATCAACGAGAGAATGTGTGTATTGAGGATAAAGGGCCGTTTCTTCAATTATAGCATCATTAACGTGCACTGCCCGCACGAAGGTAGACCCGACGATGAGAAAGAAGCGTTCTACGCGAGGCTGGAGGCTACGTACGACAGCTGCTCGTCACGGGACATCAAGATCGTCATCGGGGATATGAACGCCCAGGTCGGTAGGGAAGAAATGTATAGACCGGTGATAGGACCCCATAGCCTGCACACCGACACAAACGATAACGGCCAACGATGTATAAACTTCGCAGCTTCCCGAGGCCTGGTGATCCGAAGTACCTTTTTCCCGCGCAAGGATATCCACAAAGCCACCTGGAGATCACCTGACCAACGTACAATGAACCAAATTGACCACGTTCTCATAGAGGGCCGGTTCTTCTCTAACATCACGAACGTACGCTCCCGTCGGGGTGCGGATATTGATTCTGACCATTACCTAGTAGCAGTACATGTGCGCTCAAAGCTGTCCACCGTATACCGGACACGTCAAAGCCGCCCTCCTCGGCTGAACATCAGGCAGCTAGATAACCCACAAGCTGCCGAGAACTACGCGCGAGTACTGAATGAGGCACTGCCTTCTTCCGAGGAGTTAGGTGCTTCAAACCTCGAAGACGGTTGGGGCAGAATACGCTCGGCCATCGGAGAGGCCGCTACCGCGGCACTAGGTATTGAGCCTCGGAGTACACAAAATGATTGGTTTGATGGGGAATGCCAACAAGCGGTGGAGGAGAAAAAAAACGCTTGGAAAAATTATCTAAGTATTGCCACTAGAGAGAACCTGGCCAAGTACCGACGAGCTAGGAACCAGTTGACCACGATCCTGAGGAGAAAAAAGCGCCAAAAGGAGGACAGAGATCGTGAAGAATTAGAACAACTATTCCAAGCTAATGACACGCGCAAGTTTTATGAGAAGGTGAACCAAACTCGGAAGGGCTACACACCGAAACCTGACATGTGTAGGGACGAGGGAGGGAATCTAATTACAAACGAGCGCGAGGTGGTCGACAGGTGGAAGCAGTTCTTCGATGAACACCTCAATGGCGAAGTCGCAGAAGGAGGCGGAACGGAAATTAACCTAGGAGCGCCCATGGAAGATAGTGATGTCCTAGCACCTGATCTCCAAGAAGTCAAACGAGAAATCAGGTTGCTGAAGACCAATAAAGCCGCTGGGAAGGACCGCCTACCGGCAGAGCTTTATAAACATGGCGGGGAAACGCTAGCAAAGGCTCTACACTGGGTTATTTCGAGGATTTGGGAGGAGGAAAAGCTACCGGAGGAATGGATGGAAGGAGTGGTTTGTCCCATCTACAAAAAGGGTGATCGGCTAGACTGCTGCAACTATCGTGGTATTACGTTGGTAAACGCCGCCTACAAGGTACTCTCCCAGATCCTGTTACGCCGGCTGTCACCGATAGCACAAGGTTTCGTAGGGAATTATCAGGCGGGTTTTATGGGGGCTCGCGCAACTACGGACCAAATGTTTACTATCCGACAGATCTTGCAGAAATGTCGGGAGTACAACGTGCCCACGCATCACATCTTTATCGATTTCAAAGCAGCATACGATACAGTCGATCGAGACAAGCTATGGCAGATAATGCACGAATACGGTTTTCCGGACAAACTGACGCGACTGATCAGAGCTACATTGGATCGAGTGATGTGTTTCGTACGCATCTCTGGGACACTCTCGAGTCCCTTCGAGACGCGACGAGGGTTGAGACAAGGTGACGGTCTATCCTGCATGCTGTTCAACATCGCTCTTGAGGGGGTGATCCGACGAGCGGGCATTGAAACGAGAGGCACGATTTTTACCAAGAGTAGCCAACTTCTAGGCTTTGCAGATGACTTCGATATCATAGCCAGGAACTTTGCGACGGCGGAGGCAATCTACGCCAGACTGAAAGCGGAGTCTAGGAGAATTGGGCTAAAAATAAATGCGTCGAAGACCAAATACATGAAAGGAAGAGGCTCAAAGGAAACAAATGCGCGCCTCCCACGGACGGTAACCGTTGACATCGACGAACTAGAAGTGGTAGAAGAGTTCGTGTATTTGGGATCGCTGGTGACCGCGGACAACAACACTAGTAAGGAGATCCAGCGGCGCATCCAAGCGGGAAATCGGGCCTACTTTGCCCTTCGTAAAACGCTACGATCCGGAAGCATACGCCGCCGCACGAAGCTAACAATGTACAAAACCATTATTAGACCGGTAGTTCTTTATGGACGCTGCTTACGGAGGACATACGCGCCCTTGCCGTGTTTGAGCGGAAAGTGCTGCGGACGATATTTGGCGGAGTACAAACTGAAAGCGGAGAGTGGCGGAGGCGTATGAATCACGAGCTACAGGCACTGCTTGGGGAGATTCCCATCGTACATCTAGCGAAAGTTAGCAGGCTACGGTGGGCCGGACACGTCGTAAGGATGCCGGACGACAGTGCGACGAAAACGGTCCTCTTCAACAACCCCACCGGCACCAGGAACAGGGGGGCCCAACGTGCACGATGGCTCGACCAGGTCGAAAGCGATTTGCGACTTCTGAGACGACTAGGAAATTGGCGACGAGTGGCCCAAGACCGAGTTGAATGGAGACGAGTGCTTGAAACAGCACGAGCCACCCCGGCTCTATGCTGCTGAAGAAGAAGAAGAAGCGAACGATTCGGTTCAGCCATCTCCGAGAAACAGGCGGTAGAAAAAATCATTACATACACACACACACACACACACACACACACAACACACACACACACACACACACACACACACACACACACACACACACACACACACACACACACACACACACACACACACACACACACACACACACACACACACACACACACACACACACACACACACACACACACACACACACACACACACACACACACACACACACACACACACACACACACACACACACACACACACACACACACACACACACACACACACACACACACACACACACACACACACACACACACACACACACACACACACACACACACACACACACATTGCTCAAATCGTCGAACCCTATCGATTGGTATATGTGACTTGGCCCTCCGGGCCTCGGATCAATTTCGTGTTTTTTGACCAATTTTTAAACCTTTGTTATAGTATAACAAAGGTAAAAGACAGTGAATTTACGATAGAATATGGCCAATTTTAAAGCATAAAATAAGAAACATAAAAATTAATAAAATTTGAACTAGACGCATTTTTACAATAAATTTACCATGCGCTTCAATGTTCACAATAAAAACCCGAATTAATCCACCTAGCGGCGTGACCTAGCCTTTCTACTGCCACAATAATCATTATTTAATTTCTCAGGAACATCTATGATTAACTTGATTATATTTTTAAATATCCGTTCTGTATTCCTCAAAATCCTTATTTGCCAGTAAAATTCACAACGTATTGCGTACAATAATTATATTTTCTTTCCTTGTGTGCAGAAATACTTGTAAATGTCATTTATGTTACTTGATGAACACCTTATTTAGTTTTATAATATTTACGTGATTTATAGAAATTTATAGAGTTATATATAGAAAATTAGAAATTAACCCTCTAACGGGTTCACAGACGGCCTTAACTTTCGGGCTTCAGAGCCACATACGAAACTTGTTTTGAATTGACAATATGAAATATGTGTTCATAGCAGATTTATTTATTGAAATATGATACATGACATAAGATTTCTGTCTTTTAAAGTGTCACTAACGAAAACAAATCGTACAAAATTACTGCCATACAATGTTTTCTTCCTATTTTTCATATAAAATTTCTAAGCTCTAGATCTATTGATTGGAAAGAGCATCTATTGATGCGCCAAAATTGTTTGAAAATTATTTGGAAAAATCAACTCACTAGTAATCCCATACACCACTATACCTACATATGCTTAAATGAACTGCTTTTCTTCGCCTTTTGCTTTTCTTGTACAATTGTGAGTACCAGCAAGTGAAGAAAATGACAATTGAAATCTGAAATCAAAGAAAAGAAAAAACTTTTCGATTGAATCTCACTACAGTGGGATTTCGAATTTGGCATGGTTCGATTTTGGCAACAAAAGTGTCCGTTTTTGGCAACACAAAATATTTTACTTCCAAAAGTATGCTTAAATATCAGTCAGTTTCCGCATTACTATAAATAACGAAAAATTATTGGCCTAAGTGTGTTCATGAAAAAAAGTTTGCGGTTATAGAATGTTTCGAACAATAATATTTTTATTGCCGTAGGACTACGTCTTACCGAAGATCGCCAAAAACTTACTTGCACGGATAGCTCTTGGCGGATTTTGTGAACATAAAACGGTTGCAATCGTTGATTAATAACATTTAGTCAATTTCTAATGCATTTACATTCAATTTTGTCATATCAAAAAAGGATCTCGATTTTGGCACGGTTTCGATTTTGGCAACATAGGTGACATGCCAATTTCGAAATCCTACTGTATTTAATATTTATTTGCGACAGATACGTATCGCCTACAACGTGCAGGTTTCATCAGTGTCTTATTTCGAAGCGTATACGTATCTGTCGCGAATAAATATTAAATAGTGGAGTTAGTTAGTTTAGTTTAGTCGGAAATTTTTTTTTCTTTTCTTTAATTTCGGAGTTCATATTCCACATTCCACTAAGAGGCTTCAAAAAGTTCAGACAATTGACATGTTTCTCACTTTTCTTGAATTTCAATGCAAATTTCAAAATTGCAAATTGTCATCACATACACACATATACATACATCCATACATCCATCCATCCATCCATCCATACATACATACATACATACATACATACATACATACATACATACATACATACATACATACATACATACATACATACATACATACATACATACATACATACATACATACATACATACATACTTACATACATACATACATACATACATACATACATACATACATACATACATACATACATACATACATACATACATACATACATACATACATACATACATACATACATACATACATACATACATACATACATACATACATACATACATACATACATACATACATACATACATACATACATACATACATACATACATACATACATACATACATACATACATACATACATACATACATACATACATACATACATACATACATACATACATACATACATACATACATACATACATACATACATACATACATACATACAAGGGGTAGAAGAATGGGACCCTTCATCCCCCGCTTCGGCGCTAACCGGTATAGCCACCCACGTTCTTGATGAGGACGATACGCAAACATCACCACGGACCCCGAATCCAAGATGTGACGCGACCCGTGTCGAGGGATGCATGGTGAGAGGGGTCAAAATCAAAATTACCTCACCGCGAACGGAGCCTGGCGGACACCGGGGCGCATCCGACCAGTTCGAAGCCCTTACTGCGTTAAGGCAGGGCACTGGCGCAGCGGACTACATATTTCCCTAGCTACTCGTGGGATCCAAAATGAGTTTTCAAGAATTAAATACAAAATCAAATACAGGAGAAGATAGCGATTGCGCGATGGACACGCAGATCAGCGATGCCAACGTGTTCGATAGGAAGGAGAAGCTGTGTAGATCGCCAATATTGAAGGAGGTAGTCGCACAAATGTTTAGCGGCAACACACAGCAGCAGATAACCCCAAAAGGGCAAGGCTCGATGCTAAACTTCACTACGCCCATCCCGAAGTCAAAGGAGGACAGCCAACATGCGAGCTGCCAAAGAAAAACTCCTGAAGCTGATTGAGTTCATGAAGGAGAGAAGTAACATCCATGGTGAGATCAAGAAGCAAGCAGCACGGACCTTAACGGCGGTGATAGAGGCAGAAATGGAGCAGGAGGCCTTGATTAAGAGGGTTGTAGTCGCCGAGGAGGCCCTGGCAGAGAAGGAAGTGGTGCATGCGGCGTTAATAAGGAGGGCTGTAATTGCGGAGGAGGCCCTGGCAGCGACGACCCTGGATCAGGCGGTGTCGAGAGCCCAGCGCACAGAAAAGCGGGATCCCAGGAGATAAGGTAAGCTCAAAAAAGCGGAAGGATGAGCTGAACGGCGACCACGAAGAGCAAAATGAAAACAGAGCGGAGGAGCAGTGCGACACGGAGCAGGGTGAGGCTAGCGGCTGGCGAACCATTCCTAAGCAGAAGGAAGAGAGTGAGAACAAGAAAAAAATGAAAGAAGATCGGCAGAAGCAGTTGCAGAGGGACATGCCGGCAGAACGCGAAGAAGCGGAAAAAAAGGCGAAGAATAGGGCGAGACCCCAACCTCGCCGGATCCGGAGCAGAGGCGATGCTCTGATTGTTGGAGTGATGGGCGAGAAGACGACGTATGCCGATCTCCTCAAGAGAATGAGGGACGACCCGAAGCTGAAAGAGTTAGGGGAAAAGGTCGTGAAAACCCGGAGAACTCAGAGCGGCGAGTTGCTCTTCGAGCTCAAGAGAGACCCGGAGGTGAAGAGCGCGGCTTTCAAGGCGCTAGTCGAGACAGCGCTCGGTAGCGAAGCTCAAGTAAAAGCTTTGTCTCAGGAGACGATCGTTGAAGCGAAAAACCTGGACGAGGTCACCTCGTCCGGACCTGACAGATCGAAGCTGTGCCGGAAATGCGGCAATGAGGGGCACGTTGCGAAGGACTGCAATAAGCAACCGAGGTGTATGTTGTGCAAGGAAGACAACGACCACGTGACGGGAGGCATTAAATGCCCGGTGTACCAGAAGGCAAAGGCAGCCCTACAATAATGGAGGTGATTCAAATCAACCTCAATCACTGCGACACTGCACAGCAACTGTTGTGGCAGTCGACAACAGAAACGAAGTGCGACGTTGCAATCATAGCGGAGCCGTATCGAATTTCCTCCGATAACGGTAACTGGATAGCAGACAGAGCAGGAATGGCCGCGATATTGGTGACGGGCAGATATCCCATCCAGGAGGTGGTTACAAACCGATACGAGGGTTTCGTGGTCGCCAAAATTAACGGAGTCTTCGTATGCAGCTGCTATGCTCCCCCAAGGTGGACGCTGGAACAGTTCTGCCGTATGCTGGACGAACTAACTGGTGAGCTCATTGGACGGAGACCGATCGTCATAGGAGGTGACTTCAACGCCTGGGCAACCGAATGGGGAAGTAGATGTACGAACGCCAGAGGAGCCAGCCTACTTGAAGCACTGGCAACGCTCGAAGTAGAGCTGAGCAACGTTGGAACCACCAGCACTTTCCGCAGAGATTTTTCCGAACATCCAAACTGTTTTGTTGCTGCCCAAGAAGACGGAAAAGAAGGCTTAAATTTCCAATATATCACGTCGAAAACCCGTTCTTTTAAGGACGAAACATATGTTCATGAAGATTTAAGGAATTTTCGCTCACTGATATTCAATTTAATTCGATTGATTCTAATTGTTCACTTCATATTAAATATGCTGCTCGCGACAACGAAACGACCAGATTTATCGTCACTTGCAGCTGGCCATCCGCAACAACGAAGAGTTGAACAAATTGCTGTCCGGTGTCACCACTGCTCAGAGAAGTGTTTTTCCGAACATCCAAGCTGTTTTGTTACTGCCCAAGAAGACGGAAAAGAAGGCTTAAATTTCCAACATATCACGTCGACAAAATTTTCTTTTAAGGACGAAACATAATGTTCATGAAGATTTGAGGAATTTTCGCTCACTGATTTTAATTCTATTTAATGCCATTAATTCTAATTGTTCGCTTCTTATCAAGAATTTTAACCGATAACCTCTCGCGCTTCAGTTCACTTGTTGCTGCTGGTTGAGTTGAGGCCATCTCGAAAGGTACCAAAGCAGCCAACAAATATACCAGCTCCAAGTAAATGTGTTCGGTCAAGCGTCAAAATGCATAAAACCATGGGTTTAATAAAATGAAATAGTTTTAGTAAAATCTTTTGTATCTTCATATAAGTTCGTTCTTCAAAGAACGGTTTTCGGTAATTGATGCAAGCTAGGAAACTAGGAACTTAGGTATTTTCACTCGGTTTTCTTTAGTAACACAAATTTATCCATCACCAATGCTACAGTAATCATACGTAGCGTAATTTTTCTTTGGCAGCAAAATGTGAACGGCTCACTGGTAACTTTGCTCTTTTGTTCAGACTAAAATTGAAATGCTCCATTTTATTTTACGTACATGATAGAATGAAGGACCATGAAAAATAGGTGTGGCCGATTCTTGTCGCTTGTTCTGGTACATAACACGAGGTAAGCCGGCGAACAGCATTATTCAAACGCTAGCTGAGCCACTGCCAACATCGTTTACCAGGGCAAACGAAAGTCACGCTCGACTCGTGCACGTCTGCAGTTCCCGGTCGGTCGTATTCATCGGCTGCTGAGGAAAGGAAAGTATTCTGAGCGTGTGTTGGAGCTGGAGCACTCGTTTCGCTGCCGTGATGGAATATCTGGCTGCTGAAGTTTTGGAGTTGACAGGAAATATGCAGCTCGCGACAACAAAACGACCAGAATCATATGGCAGAATATATGGTGAGTGATCGTGAGTGTCGCTTAGATAATTGCCTCGTATGAAAAATTATAAAATTATTGTGATAGTTTTGTCAATTTTTATTCGTGATCACTATTATCTAATACGCAACGATTAAATTTATCGTAATCAAGTGAAGTTCATTCGATTTAAGCCGTTAATCACTTTTTCCGAGTTTATTTTCGTCAAGCCACGATACAATGTCGAGCATTTGTTTTTCTTGTGCAAATGAGTTACCCGGTGAAGAGGAAATAACCTGCAAAGGATTTTGCAAGTCTACATTTCATCTGCACTGTGTCGGACTTACAAATGAGATTAAGGAGTTGATCCGCAGCCGCGAACAATTGTTTTGGATGTGCACGGCATGTACAAAAATGATGAAAAATGCAACATTTCGTCAAGCAATTGCTTCCACAAACGAAGCTATGCTTCATCTCGAGGTGCGACAAAATAAAGTATTAGAGGAGCTGAGAAGCAAAGTGCAAAAAAACACCGCAAAGATCAATACACTTCTTGATCTTACACCCCGTACCCCCAAGCGCACCGCAAGCTTTAACTTCTCACCACAAACGGCTAAACGTGTCCGAGTTGGTGCCAGTGGCGAAGCAGTAATGCGTAGCCAGCAGCGCACTGAGTTTGTGGGTAACAAAGAAATTGATTCTAATGTAACAGTACCACTCGCTCGAGTAGAATCAAAGTGCTGGCTGTATTTATCGAAATTTGATCCACGAGCCACCGTGGAAGATATTTCGACTTTAGTACGCAGCAACTTAGAAATCGAACCAGCGTCCGCAGTTGATATAGTAAAACTTGTTCCTCGGGATAGAAAATTGGAGGAGCTTTCCTATGTGTCTTTCAAGGTGGGGGTAGGATCGGAATATAAAGAAAAAGCGATGTCTGCCTCGTCTTGGCAGAAGGGTATTTATTACCGCGAATTTGAATTTAATCGCACATATCCACCAAAATTATTTCGCATCCCTCCACCGGCCCAACCAAATAGTGAACAATCCCCGACGGTCTGATTTGCCTCGCTTTTTACCGTCGTCACATAGTGTTGCTAGTCCAGAAAGGTTTAATTCTTGCGTGCATGATCCAACTGTTCAACGAAATTGCTCTCAATATGAGATAAAGAAGGAAAAACTGCACATATACTACCAAAATGTGAATAGCATCCGAAGTAGTGCCCGGCTGGAAACTGTGTTTATGTCTGCACTGGAACGTGATTTTGATGTTTACGCATTCTGTGAAACAAATTTAGAAGAGTCAATTCAAAATCTGTTCGTGTTTCCACAATCATTTATAGTTTACCGTTGCGATAGATCCTCAACCAATTCTGATAAGTCTAGTGGTGGTGGAGTGTTGATTGCTGTTAATGAGAGGTTTTGCAGCAGTGTTATCTTCGAATCTCCCTATAATGAAGAAATAACCGTTAGAATTCGTTTGAATAATACAGAAATTATTCTTTCTTGTGTGTACTTACCTCCTGATTCGAAACTCGATCGACATGAGTCGTATGTAAATAGTATCCGAAATATTGTTGATTCGTCGTCACCTGAAAGCAAAATTATTGTTATGGGTGATTTCAATCTCAAAAATACGACTTGGTGTCGCGAGAATGAAGTAGATTTGCATTTGTTACCTTATCAAGTACGACAGCCAGAAGAAGAACTGTTGGTTGATTCAATGACTGCTTGTGGCTTGTTGCAAATTTGCAGTATTCCGAATCAAAACAACAGATTCCTGGATCTAGTGTTTACTAACGACGATGAGTGCTGCCGTGTTGAACTGAGTGACCCGCTGATCAGAAACGAAATGCATCATAATGCCATGTCAATTGACATTACAATTAGTGAGTTGTCTATGGCATCTGTTGATGCTGTCGCACACACTGGTCAAATTGTAAAGGTTTTAGACACTCATCAAATCGAAGATGCAGTAAGAGCACGGATCACCAAGGAACTACTATGTGTAGACTGGCATAACGTTTTTATTTCCGACGATGCGTTTAGCACGGATGATGTGAAACCTTCCGTTACTTCTATGTTGGTTTTTCTGAGTAAATTTTCCGTTTTTAACGTGATAGATGTTAACAATTGGAATACCGAAACAGCACTTGACTACAATGTAATTATATTTTACTATATTGTATACTGTATTTTATCGCGCCATTGCCGTGTATGTGATGTTAAAATCAAGCGTAAATATCCGGTATGGTTTGACTATGAAACGATAAGACTACTTAAAGAAAAAAAAAGCTTTATAATAGGTTCCGACGAACTCGATCTGCGACTGATGAAATCGCTTATAATCTAGCGAAAAATGCTTTTAAAGAAAGACATCGACAGTTACACTGTTTGTATTTGGATGGGCTGCAACGAAATATCCAGTCCAATCCAAAATGTTTCTGGAAATTTGTAAATAATAAACGCAAGGACAAAGGAGTTCCTTTGAATGTCACTCTAAACTCTAAAAATCAGTGGGGTTGTGTACAAGACACGACCGCATATATAGGTGACGCAGGACTACGTAAGTCTCTTTGTAGTGATAGTAGCATGTATTCATGCTTGTAATCATTCGATTCTTCATGTATACATGCTATATGCAACATATATACATGCTACATGCGTTGTATGTAGCATTTATCAAAGTAGTAACATTGCATACGTTCAATTCTCAAAAGATTGTGCATTTGAAAACAATTTAACAAAATCAAGAACACAAACTATTGCTTTTCTGCTACCTTACTGAAATTAAAGATTGTTTTTACTACCCATGGTTCCCCACGTTGAAGAGATTTTACCAATTCAATCCTATTTTATCAACAGTACATCTTTTCAATACACTTCTAATGAAACGGTAAGCATGCGTATTCACGGGAAACTAGCAGTCATTGACTTTTCGTCGGAAAGCCCAATTTCAGAAGCAGCTTTTCGGCCCAAAAGCGGGATTGTGTTTATAAAAATGTATATACTGCATTCTTCTTGCCAATCTGAACACAGCGAATATATTTTCATAAACCGAATTTTGGTTTCAAACCAAAAAACTGCTTTTGAAATTGGCAGAATCGATGATGACTAATTTCACCTTCATACAGAGTCGTATTATAACCGAACACTACAACTGTAGCACATTTTTCCAACACAGATATCAAATTCGCCGAGGTTTAATCGTCTCGCAGTAAAGAATTTGCGATCTATTGGGACAATAGATCGCATGTGGAAGATTTGTGCCTTGCCCATCTTGCCCGTGTCATCATTTACCTGATGAGGACGGGAAGGAAAACAGGAGGAATAGGAAGGGGTGGATGAGGAATTTGGACAAACACAAACATATATATACCGAGAGATTTGTGTACCCCCGAGGGGATACTGCAATCCTCGGTAGTTAACTTATCAAAAGTACACCCCCTGCGGGGTATACTCATGATAAATAAGAGCTTATAGCTCAATACCGCTTTCGGTAAGAAACATCAAAATGTTTCGTAATTTTAGTTTTCTAAAATCCGATTCATTTAAGACGTAGGATCCAAAGATCCTATGACGCAATTGAGCTACTGCAGGACAGTTGCAAATTACGTGAAATGGTGTACCGTAGTCGGATTCACATAAATTACAATGAAACGATTCAGCTCGCTGAATCGTAGCCATATGATAATTTAGTCTGCAGTGACCAGTCAGTGATCTGACAAGAATACTGCAATTTACCTTTGAGTGTTGCAAAAGAAATTTCGCAACCTTCTCACAAGGCTTAACAATGAAACTTTTCGTTTGACGACAAGTTTCAAGAGTTTCCCAATAACGTACATGTTCAGATGAAAACCAAGATCGAATCTTTTGTTTTATCAAACATGCCACAATTGGTAAAGCAGGTTCCGGTCCGAAAACCGAATTTTCTGCTCCAGATCTTGCTAGTTCATCAGCCTATTCATTTCCGGTTATACCAGAATAACCAGGAACCCAAACCAGACGAACGGCATTTAGAATGCTTAGTTCTTCTAATTGGGTGTGGCAGGCGATGACTGTTTTAGATTTAGAATTAGCCGCATAAAGGGCTTTTATAGCGGCTTGACTGTCAGAACAGAAGTAGATAATCTTGCCTATCAGTTCTTTCTGAAGTGCAAACTAAGCTCCGCACATAATTGCAAAGATTTCAGCTTGAAAAACGGTGCAGTAACTACCCAAGGAATAGGATTCCTCCTATCCCAGCTCACGGCAGTAAACACCAGCACCCGCGCGATCTTCGTACAAGGAACCATCAGTATAACAGACCACATAGTCGGAAATTTTCCTTTCCATGTAGCCTGACATCCAATCCTCTCTAGGAGGAAAGTCACTTGAGAAAGTCCTATACGGGAAAGTACGCATGAGCGTTACATTGCTAGGAGCAAGGGCAAACTTGTCCTCAGCAACAATTTGCGACCACAATCGAGTATGACCAGTGGAACCGTCCACAGACTGCCAAAGGCCAATCGCGTGTAGTCGATAAGCACATATTAGTGCCTCTTGCTTCAGGTGGAAGTGTAGAGGTTTAATATTGAAAATAGCTTCTAGGGCGGCAGTAGGAGTTGTAGTAAATGCACCAGACATTGCCATTAAACACATCCTTTGAAGATGGTTTAGCTTTGTCTGGACAGTCACAACTTCCCCTCTCTGCCACCATACAAGACAACCATACGCCAGTATTGGTCTGACAATGACCGTGTATAACCAGTGTATGTATTTGGGTTTAAGCCCTCAAGAGTTGCCAATTGCTCGTCTACATTGCCCAAAGGCCATGCACGCTCTTTTAATCCGGAAATCAAAATTTGTGGACCAGTCAAGCTTGGAGTTGAGAATCAATCCCACGTACTTCACTTCGTTCACAACATCAACATCCGAATCGTAAAAGCGCAGAGCGCGAGCTCCATTGGTATTTCTACGTCTTGAAAATAAGACGATAGATGTTTTGCTCGGATTTACCGAAAGTGCAGTTTCTCGGCACCACGTTTCCACGACGCGTAGTGCCTGCTGCATTAAGTCAAATAATGTGCTTATGCACTTTCCAACTACTAGGATGAGATAGTCATCCGCAAAACCATATGACGGATAGCCTAGACCATTGAGTTTCCTCAATAGGCCATCCGCCACAAGGTTCCATAAAAAAGACGAGAGAACGCCACCTTGTGGACATCCACAAACACTTTGCTTCCAAATGCTTGCTTGCCGTAAGGACGAAAAAAGCAATCGTTTACTAAGCATTTGTTCTATGCACTTTATGATTATTGAAGGCACATTATGATAACGAGCAGCCTCCAAAATGGAAGCGAAACATACGTTATCAAACGCGCCTTCAATATCCGAAAAAGTTCCTAAGCAAGATTCCTTTTGTGAAAAAGCAACCTCAATTTTATCCACCACATCATGTAATAAAGTGGTTGTAGACTTGCCACTTTGATAAGCATGTTGTGCTGAATGAAGAGGAACTTCTACTAAGCTTGTTTCGCGGATGTGGTGATCAACAATCCGCTCAAGTGATTTAAGCAAGAAAGACGTTAGACTGATTGGTCTAAAACTTTTTGCTTGCTCGTATGTCGCGCATCCACCTTTAGGAATAAACTTAATGGTTATTTTACGCCATTGAGTTGGGATGTACCCAATAGCAATACTACACACAAACATCCTTCTCAGAATGTGTTTGAAGTACTTGAATCCTTTCTGCAGTAGAATAGGGTATATTCCATCTGTTCCAGGAGATTTGTATGGAAAGAAGCTGTTCACGGCCCACTCAATCGCTTCAGTTGTGACAAGTCTCCGAGCAAAAGCTCATGAGTCTAAGCCACGTAAAACGATTTCTGGATCGTTTCGAACTTCAGGTTCCACACAGCCCGGAAAGTGACTATAACAGAGACATTCCAGGATTTCATTGGCATTCGAACAGTATTCAGCGTTCGAACTTCGAATGTTATTAACCTGATAATCTTTCGATTTTGACAGTATTTTATTAAGTCGACTTGCCTCGCCGAAACTGGAAACGTTGCTACAGAACCTGTGCCAGCTGGTGCGTGCTGAAGATCATAGAGCCTTTGCATAGGCTTTCCGGGCCTGCTTGAAAGGCTCCACGCCATCCCTCCGACGTCTATTCCAGGCTCTCCTGCATCGTTTCTTTAGTTCCGCGAGATGAGAGTTCCACCATGGTGTTCCTCTAGTCGTTTTAATAGTTTTTAGCGGGCAAGCTACTTCAAAAGCTTCCGCAATAAAAGATGTTGTGACATCTACAGCCACATCTAAGTCGATCGATGACTCAATCGTCGGTTCGAATCCTTGAAATTTCGTTGCTAGTTCCTCCTCAAAGAGTTCCCAGTCAGAAAATCTCGGATTGCGAAAGGTTGCAGCGTTCAAGGAGACACCCAAATGATCAAAATATATAAAGCAATGATCAGATATTGGTGTCTCATGTGAAACATGCCATTGTACCAACTCATGACTGATCCTGTTAGAGCAGAGTGTTATATCTAACACTTCCTCTCTACCAGCTCGTATGAAAGTTGGATAATTGCCAATGTTGAGTATTCCAAGGTTGGTACTACTCAAATATTCCATCAAATCAGAGCCTCTCAGATTGATATCCGAGCTGCCCCAAATGATGTGATGGGCATTGGCATCACTGCCTACAATAAGCGGAAACCCATTAGATTGGCAGTATTTCATCACATTTCTGAAATCGTCGCTGGAAGACATAGCACCTATGGACATCATCCACGACGAGTTCTACTGTGACTGCACAAATATCTAGAGTAGTCAACTCAGAGATAAGGCATGCACTTATTGACCTATGCAACAATATGCATGCCCTGGGCATCAAACGAGGATTTGTCATACCAGTTTTGCTGAAAACAGCAAAGTTCTGGTTTCCAATATCCGTCGAATGAAAGTACCCCTTGCGAAAATATGGCTCCTGAACCAATGCGATGGTGACAGAGCCATTAAAAAGTTTTTCGCATAAATACACATTTGCTGCCCGTTTGTGTTGAAGATTTATTTGTGCGACTCTAACTATTTGACTAGCGGAGTATATGCACAAACAATCTCCAACACAGATCAGACAGCAAATTGTAAGCGAAGCCAATTATGTTGGCCAGAACGCACTTGGCGTAAAACCCATAAGGGAAATTGGGCAGGACTACTATGCTGTTCCCACGAAACGCAAGGGACAACAAAGATCGACCGTACCAGAGCCCCGCATGGCACAGTAGGGGCAAGATGCCCAAAACACTCCGTTGGCGACTGGCATGTTTTCACCCCTCCAGCCATTCAGTCATCGGCACGGAGTAGACCTTGACTTAGGGGCACCTAATTTGCCGACTCCCGGCAAGATCAGGTCCCGTGGCTCAATTTTTGCCCAAACGTACAATTCGACACCAACCGCCAAAGGGCGTAACTGCAGATTGTGTAAAACAGACCGATTAACCCCTCTAAGGTCTACATGATTTTTAGCACTGCAAAATTTACTAAAATGGCCATAACTTTTTTATTTTTCAATATTTTTTCACCAAATTTGGGAATTTTGCCGAAAATATTTTCTATTTTCATATTATTTGTAGATAATGGCCATATGTCATATGGTCCCGGAGTTATTCCGGAGTTCCTTGGGGGACCGAGATATGGCTTTTTTAGATAAAGTTGCCAAATATCTAAAATTTGTTTGAAATCTGTTGATTTTTGTAAACATACCATCGACTGTGGACATATCAGTTACTTTGCCGCAGTTAGGTGCCATGGTGCGCGCCATCCGGATCCGGGAGGACACTATAAATCCGGGACCGGTTCCCGTAACGGGACATTTCAGCATCACTAAAACACGTCGTGTCGCATATCAAAAAACATCAGCATTCAACAAAATAGCGATTGGTGATCATCTCATGTCTCTCAGAGGCCGTATGACTGGTTCCGGGTCCGAGGAGGGTTTCTTTTCTGATTCAAGCACGGAACGGATTTCGGAGGAACTTGTCCGGGACCTGGAATCGGCCATATGACCTCTGAGAGACATGAGATGATCGCCAACCGCTATTTTGTCGAATGCTGATGTTTTACCTTTGTTATACTATATAACAAAGGTTTAGAAATTGGTCGAAAAACGCGAAATAGAACCAAGGCCCGGAGGGCCAAGTGTCATATACCAATCGATAGGGTTCGACGAATTGAGCAATGTCTGTATGTGTGTGTGTGTGTGTATGTATGTGTGTGCAGCTCATTTTCTATCGCCTGTTTCTCGGAGATGGCTGAACCGATTCATCCGCTATTACTTTTGTTTGAAAGGTATTTATGCCTAGTATATCACCATTCAGTTGTTTCATGATACGACGTTTCGTTTAAAAGTTATAAGCAAAAATGTGAAAACTACGTGACACGGTTTTTTCCGGAACTACCCAACCAATTTTAATGATCTTAGTACCAAATAAAAGCTCTTGCTATGGCTAAACTTTCTACCAAGTTTCATCGAAAACAAATATGCAGTTTAAAAGTTACGCTTAAAAAACCAGTTTTGACAAGGTCCAAATGATCGCCTGTTTCTCAGAGATGGCCAAACCGATTTTTGCGCTATTAGTTTCATTTGAAAGGTAATAAAGCCGGATAGATCACCATTGAATTGTTTTTTGATTGGACGTTTAGTTTGAAAGTTATGAGCAACTGTATACACCACACCAAAATTAACTATAATTTATAATGTTTTTAACCAAGTTAATTTGCCTAATTTCAATTATTTTAATGTCAAACGAGAGGTTTTGACACTACGAATATATATGCAAAATTTCATAAGAATTGGTTTTACCGGTTAAAATATATTAACCGTCGAACACTCGCGCCAACTTTTGTAACACAGTTACTCGCGCGCACAATAGCCCAAAACCAAAGAAAACGTGCGCGCTAGATTTTTGACTAGGAAAACTTGGTTTTAAGTTTATCAAACCTTTGGCAGAGTTTTTTAAAATTGAATGCTCTATCGTCTGGTAGCATTTAAATTTTGACTAATCCCCCTAGAAGTAAAATAAAAAAATATTTTTCTTCAGTTTCAATATAACACATTGATGTGTTCTGCAAAGTTTTAGAGCATATTATTACAAGAAATTTTGCTGAAGACAGTAACCTTCTATCTCTTCAGCGAAGATAGAGAAATCTTATTTATTGTAAATGCACTTGTAAAATCAATTTTTCTACTTCGGCTCTTTTTGTAATTGTTGTATGACTTTTTCATGTATTACAAAGTTGTACAAATAGTAAAAATACACAACTTTACTGAATGTAGTATACCTCTATGTCTGCTTGTTTAGGATCTGTAGAACTTTGATTATAAAAAACACCCTAATTTTGACTCCGAATTATTCGACTACCAACAGACGGCTACATTTTAAACATTTTACATTTGCTGATAGTTTTGCTGCATTCCGACACCATTTTTCTATATGAAGAAACGGAATAAAATGCCAGTTAGGGCCAATTGCGGTACACCTCACAAGCTGCTTGCTTCGTTTCTGTGATTTTCTGTCGGTTTATGCTGATCAGTTTTCCTAACAATTTAAAATATTAATACATCGAATACTTCTGATATTTTGCTCATAACAAGTTTATTGAAGAATATACGTTAGTTAAACAATGATTTATAACTATATAACAATATGGCATTCAAAAACCTACACATGTTGTAAAAAATACAGCAGCTTGAGTAACCGAAGGTTAATAAAAATTGATGAAATTTATTCAAGAAAACCTTATTGATGTGAACCAAATAGAATGGCATTACAGGAAATTATGCATAGTTCAAAAACCTATAAACTAGGCCTTTACTACGCAATGTATATGTTAAAGAATAATATTTCTTCTTACAACTTAATTTTACTTGCACTTACCCACATTAGTAACAACTTACTTAGCAATTTCATGAGAAAAGGAACTATCAAAATTTATAAGTGCTGCCAATAGATGAATTATTTTCTGAAGACGTGTCGATTTCTATCTCAAATAGCAAGTAAGACCGTATAACAAAGGTTCCTTTCACCACTAGGTGGATTAAATCAGGTTTTTACCTTTGTTATACAATATAACAAAGGTTTAGGAATTGGTCGAAAAACATGAAGTCGATCTGAGGCCCGGAGGGCCGTGTCACATATACCAATCGATCAGGTTCGACGAATGAGCAATGTCTGTGTGTGTGTGTGTGTGTGTGTGTGTGTGTGTGTGTGTGTGTGTGTGTGTGTGTGTGTGTGTGTGTGTGTGTGTGTGTGTGTGTGTGTGTGTGTGTGTGTGTGTGTGTGTGTGTGTGTGTGTGTGTGTGTGTGTGTGTGTGTGTGTGTGTGTGTGTGTGTGTGTGTGTGTGTGTGTGTGTGTGTGTGTGTGTGTGTGTGTGTGTGTGTGTGTGTGTGTGTGTGTGTGTGTGTGTGTGTGTGTGTGTGTGTGTGTGTGTGTGTGTGTGTGTGTGTGTGTGTGTGTGTGTGTGTGTGTGTGTGTGTGTGTGTGTGTGTGTGTGTGTGTGTGTGTGTGTGTGTATGTGTGTATGTGTGTGCGCTTCAATTTTCAATCGCCTATTTCTCGGAGATGGCTGAACCGATTCGTCTGCTATAACTTGTATTTGAAAGGTATTTTTACCTAGTATATCACTATTAAATGGTTTCGAGGTCTGACTTTTAGTTTAAAAGTTATAAGCAAAAATGTGAAAATTACGTGACACGATTTTCTCCGGAACCACATAACCGATTTCATCGATCTTAGTACCAAATAAAAGCTCTTACTATTGCTAAACTTCACGCCGATTTTTATTGAAAACAAATAAGTGGTTTAAAAGTTATGCTTCAAAAACCAGTTTTGACAAGGTTCAAATGATCGCCTGTTTCTCAGAGATGGCCAAACTGATTTACATGCTATTTGTTTCATTTGGCAGGTAATATAGCCGGATAGATCACTATTGAATGGTTTTTTGATTGGATGTTTAATTTGAAAGTTATGAGTAACTCAATACACTACACCAAAATTAACAATAATTTATAATGATTTTAACCAAGAAAAATAACCTAATTTCAATTATTTTAATATCAAACGAGAGGTTTTCACACTACGAATATATATGCAAAATTTCATAAGAATTGGTTTTGCCGGTCAAAAGATATTAACCCTTGAACATACGCGCCAACTTTTGTAACACGGTTACTCGCGCGCACAATAGCCCAAAACCAAAGAAAACGTGCGCACTAGAGTTTTTACTAGGAAAACTTGGTTTTAAGTTTATCGAACCTTTGGAAGAGTTTCTTGAAATTGAAAGCTCTATCGTCTGGTAGAATTTGAATTTTGATTAATCCCCCTAAAAGTGAAATAAAAAAATTATTTTTCTTCAGTTTCCATATAACACATTGATGTGTTCTGCAAAGTTTTAGAGCATATTAGTACAAGAAATTTTGCTGAAGACAGTAACCTTCTATCTCTTCAACGAAGAGATCTTATTTATTGTATATGAATTTGAAAAATCAGTTTTTTTATTTTAACTCTTTTTGTAATTGTTGTATGACTTTTTCATGTATAACAAAGTTGTATAAATAATAAAAATACACAACTTTGCTGAACATAGTATACCTCTATGTTTCCTTGTTTACGAACTGTAGAACTTTGATTATAAAAAATACCCTGATTTTGACCCCGAATTACTCGACTACCAACAGACGGATACATTTTAAACATTTTACTTTTGCTGCACACAGACACCATTTTTCCATATGAAGAAACGAAAGAAAATTCCAGTTGGGGCCAATTGCGGTACACCTCACATGCTACTTGCTTCGTTTCTGTGATGTCGGTTTATGCTAATCTATTTTCCTAACAATTTAAAGTAATAATGCATTGAATAATTCTGACATTTTGCTCATAACAAGTTTATTGAAGAATATACGTTAGTATATACGTAATATACGATTTGTAACTATATAACAATATGGCATTCAAAAACCTACATATGGTGTACAAAATACAACAGCGTGAGTAACCGAAGGTTCATAAAAATTGATGAAATTTATTCAAGAGAACTTTATTGTTGTGAATCAAATAGAATGGCGTTACAGGAAATTATGCATAGTTCAAAAACCTTTTACCTTTACTACGCAATGTATATGTTAAACAATAATATTTTATCTTACAACTTACTTTTACTTGCACTTACCCTCATTAGTAACAACTTACTCAGCAATTTCATGAGAAAAGAAACTATCAAAATTTATAAGTGCTTCTATTTGTTTCAAATTTTGTAAACTTATTCAATTTCCAAAAATTTCATGTAAACCAAACGTGTCGATTTCTATCTCAAATTGCAAGTAAGACGGTATAACAAAGGTTCCTTTCACCACTAGGTGGATTAAATCAGGTTTTTGATATACGACACGACGTGCTTTACTGATGCTGAAATGTCCCGTTACGGGAACCGGTCCCGGATTTATAGTGTCCCCCCGGATCCGGATGGCGCACACCATGACTCCTAACTGCGGCAAAGCAACTGATATGTCCACAGTCGATGATATGTTTACAAAAATCAACAAATTTCAAACAAATTTTAGATATTTGGCAACTTTATCTAAAAGAGTCATGTCTCGGTCCCCCAAAGAACTCCGGAATAACTCCGGGACCATATGACATATGGCCATTATCTATAGATATTATGAAAATAGAAAATATTTTCGGCAAAATTCCCAAATTTGATGAAAAAATATTGAAAGATGAGAAAGTTACGGCCATTTTAGTGAATTTTGCGATGCTAAAAATCATGTAGACCTTAGAGGGGTTAAGAGTCTCTCTCTCTGTGCTAAGCCAGCTGAGAAAATAACTCTCTCCCGGTGTGCCCACACCCCGCAGCCGCGCCCTCCGAAAAACCTGCGCCGAACTGCATGATTAGGTGGCCGGAAACCACACGGCGAGTGTTCCACCTTCTCTGTCTGCATACGACAACCAAGGCTGCGTACCACCAGGTGCGCAACTTTGGCTACCGTACCCCAGCCGGCACCTCGTGGAGGTAGAGATAGGAGTTAGAAAACAGAGGTGATATATTTGCACATGTTCACTCAATTGGACAATTGGTTAACAATTGGCATACCGAAACAGCACTTGACTACAATGTAATTATATTTTACTATATTGTATACAGTATTTTATCGCGCCATTGCCGTGTATGTGATGTTAAAATCAAGCGTGAATATCCGGTATGGTTTGACTATGAAACGATAAGACTACTTAAAGAAAAAAAGAAGCTTTATAATAGGTTCCGACGGACTCGATCTGCGACTGATGAAATCGCTTATAATCTAGCGAAAAATGCTTTTGACGTAGGACTACGTCTTACGGCAAGTTTTGAGATAGGGTGTCATTCCAAAAAATCGAAAAATGCGAGCGTCACGAAAAATGAAAGGTTTTGAACGCTAATAGCTCAGCGGTTTTCCGATTGATTTTCAATATTCTTACACCAATCGATCGGTAAATCTTCTAAGAATTGACCCAAATGAAGAAAAGTATGGATTCTTGATGTTAAACTATTTAAAAATTGAAAATAATGAACCTATGTTTTACCAGAATTCTCGCTTCATGATTGGTTGGAAGATTCTTTGCGATGATCTAAACCTATACCAATTTGATATCTGTGCTTGGGAAGTACGCCAAAACAAGTGACTAAGATTTCTCATTTCAACAAGATTTCTTAACACCGCGGTTAATCCTAGACCATTTTGATGTCCTTGCTTGGGAAGTACGCCAGAAAGAGTGACAAAGCCCCTCGTTCCAACAGATTTCTTACGAACGCGAATAAACCTAGTCCAATTTGATGTCTGTGTTAGGGAAGTGTGCCAGAAAAAATGACACAGGTTCGTTATCCCAACAGATCGCAAATTCTTTACTGCGAGACGATTAAACCTCGGCGAATTTGATATCTGTGTTGGAAAAAAGTGCTATAGCTGTAGTGTCCGGTTATAATACGACTCTGTATGAAAACGCATGCTTGCCGATGTCGTTTCATTAGAAGTGTAGTGAAAAGATGTGCTGTTGATACAATAGGATTGAATTTGTAAAATCCCTTCAACGTGGGGAACCATGGGTAATAAAAACAATCTTTAATTTTAGTAAGGTAGCAGGAAAGCAATAGTTTGTGTTCTTGATTTTGTTAAATTGTTTTCAAATGCACAATATTTTGAGAATTGAACGTATGTAATGTTACTACTTTGATAAATGTTCCATACAACACATGTAGCATGTATATATGTTGCATATAGCATGTGTACATGAAGAATCGAATGATTACAAGCATACATACATGCTACTATCACTACAAAGAGACTTACGTAGTCCGGCGTCACCTATATATGCGGTCGTGTCTTGTACACAACCCCTCTGATTTTTTAAAGAAAGACGACAGTTACACCGTTTGTATTTGGATGGGCTGCAACGCAATATCCAGTCCAATCCAAAATGTTTCTGGAAATTTGTAAATAATAAACGTAAGGACAAAGGAGTTCCTTTGAATGTCACTCTAAACTCTAAAAAAAAGTGAAAATATGCAGGATGCCGTCGATATGTTTGCTGATTTCTTCAAAAGTGTTTACGACAGTGCAACGGTTAACAATATACCTGAGTTTATCGCATCTAACATAAGCATGTCTGTAATTGATCTGAACATGGAAAAAATTCGTGACAAAATAATTTCTGAAGTTTTTGGAGCGTCTTAGTAGAATACGAAACCTAAAAATAAAAAATAAGAAAACTTTTCCAATTTAATTCTACTATGTGTAATTTATTCAATGACAGATACGTATTTCGCCTACGACTTACAGGCTTCCTCAGTGTCTTCGAAAACAGACACTGAGGAAGCCTGCAAGTCGTAGGCGAAATACGTATCTGTCATTGAATAAAATACACATAGTAGAATTAAATTGGATAAGTTTTCTTATTTTTTATTTTTAGGTAAAATAATTTCGTTGGATGTATCGAAAGGATCGGGACCGGATGGAATACCGAACTCTTTGCTAAAACGTTGTGTGGATGGCTTGCTACTTCCGCTCTATGTACTATTCAACGCATCTTTGACAACGGGAATATTTCCAGATATCTGAAAAATGTCGCATATTGTACCAATTCACCAAAATGGTTCGAAGATATCCGTAGAAAATTATAGAGGCGTTTCTATTTTGTCGGCAATACCGAAGATGTTTGAAAGTATTGTATACGATCATGCATATACATGGATCGAGCCTCTAATGCTAGACTGTCAACACGGATTTCTGAAAAAACGTTCAACAGTGACTAATCTAACGGAATTCGTTTCCAGGACAGTGCAATGGATGTCAGATGGCTTCCAAGTCGATACTGTGTATACAGATATGTCCAAAGCGTTTGATGTAGTCAACATAGGAGCAATGACCGCAGTTGTCCGGAAGTATGGATTCAATGGTGTCTGCTAAAAATGGATAACTTCGTACCTGACCAACCGCTTACAATATGTTAGACTACACAATACAAATTCTAAACTGTTCAATACGCGCTCAGGAGTACCTCAAGGTAGTCATCTGGGCCCTCTGCTGTTTGTTATCGTCATGAATGAGTTACCCGATATGCTAAACGATGTTTTCGTGTTAACCTATGCTGATGACGTAAAAATGTTTTCTCCTGTACGTTCCCCGAAGGATTGTGCGACTCTTCAAGAGAACTTGAATCGTTTTCTGGACTTTTGCAAATTGTTTGGACTAAAAGTAAACGTTTCCAAATGCAAAGTGGTCTCTTCTAGTCGCAAATCGCGTAAAATCGAATATGGATACCGCCTAGGTGATGATTTAGTCCCAAGGAAAACTTGTCATTGTGATTTAGGCGTTGAAATGGACAGTGAATTGACCTTCGGCAAGCACATCGAGAAGATAGTAACGAAAGCAAATTCATTATTCGGAATGGTGAAACGATTTAGCCGTGAATTAGATGACCCGTACACGATAATTGCTATCTACACTGGTTTGGTCCGCACCACAATTGAGTATGCAAGCGTGGTATGGCGGCCATTTTATAACATATACGTTAACCGGATCGAGCGTGTGCAGAAAAAGTTTGTGCGATATGCTTTGCGCAATTTTGGTTGGAGAGGTGAATTGCCTGACTACCAATCTCTTTGTTTGCTAGTAGGAATCAACAGCTTGAATGACCGCAGGATTTTAATTGATGTTCTGTTTCTAAAAAACGTTATTTCGGAGAAATACAGCGCACCATACTTGTTCAGCCAGGTGACTAGATATGAAGGCAGAACCAGCTTAAGAAGAATTAGGCCGTTCTATTTATCGAACATGTCGCAGAATTATGCCCGGAATGAGCCCATGTATCGAGTGATGGCTATTTATAACGATCTTCAATCCATAATTTCCATTGATATGTCAAGTGGTCAGCTTAAACATAATCTTAAACAGTATTTTAATAATCATGTGTAAAATTTTTATGTATTTACTTACTTGTTAGAATCTATATGTACAGCTTTAAGTGTGATAACGGGCAAAGCCTGTACATCAAATAAATCAAATCAAATCATCCCACGTCACTTGCAGCTGGCCACTAGGAGTGGTATTTCAACGTGACTCAGAACCATACACAACGGCTTCGTCGATCGCATAGCTGCTAAGGTTTTCCGGTTGGTTCGTTGCAACAAGCCGTGCCTGGTTTGCGGTTATCGGTATTCCAATTTACCGAACAGAGAATTACGTTAAGTGCGTTAGGGCAGTTTATTGCAATCTAGAGTTATGATAATCAAACAATCGGTCCTTTCAAACAAGGGCCACACAACGAATGAAGAGTTTATTATATTTTCTTGCCCAGTTAATACCATAATAACACAGGCAACGAGGGAAAAGTTGGATTTTTCGCCGTTGCGGACGACCAATAAATTTCGGAAATAAGTTTTCTGGTCACGGGCGACATTTTCTGCGACTTCCAAAACGTCTGCAGGTTGTAAATGCTTTATTATCAGTGTTCTTCTGTAAGCCGCAGAAAAGTTGCGCAAAATTTTCAACTTTTTGAAAACTCGCGCGTACCGTCTACCGATTACCAGAGGAAAAGCACTATTCAACGTAGAAACATCATAAGAATTTATTTACTGTTTGGTTGAGTGTGACTTGGTTTCGTTTTGATACAATAGATTCAATCAATTCATGGATATAACCCCAAAATCGGTTGAGGATTGAATGTATACAATGTTACTATTTTAATAAACGTTACGTATGTAGCTTGTATACATGAAGAATCGTATTATTACATACATGGATACATCCTACTATCGCTACAAATAGACATACGTAGTCCTACGTCATCTATGCGGTCGTGTCTTGTGCACAATCCCTCTGATTTTTACTAACCTTACACTCAAAAAAATCAGCACGTCAAGTTTACGTGAAAACATAGGTAATTCTCATCCATCACACTTATCATGTAACATTCACGTGAATTGTTGGTTACTCGCACTCATACTAACCAGTTTACGTGCGATCCCGGTAAATTTTATCAATTTTCCCATTAACTAGTACATGAAGTTCACGTAAGTTGCTGTACAGAAGTTTACATGATTTTTCACGTGGATGCGACATGTCGATTTTTTTGAGTGTAATACAACAGATATACTGTAATGTCCAGATTGGCTCAAAAAACATCCAAATGTTCAAATCCAAGAATTTGTCTCAGAAAATCTCGTAGTTGAATATATCACTTGCCACCCTTTTTACTTATTTTACAATTTATAAATGACCAGTTTAGGTTCCGGTAGTACTCTAAACGGAAGTTTCGTAGTGTGGAGCGTGAACGAGTGCTCTACAGTATAATGTATTCATTCTTACTGACCCAAAATGAGATGGCAGTAGCAGATTTCGTTTTACTTCATCTGTTACTTATGACGTGAAAAAATAATCCCTCTGCGATCTGGAATATCTCCGGGAAATGGATTCTAAATTGGCTAATATATTTTTTCATTGGAGGTCAATCTAAGGTTGTTCTTTGAAGATAAGTTGTATAAAAATCGATCAAAAAATAGTAAAGATAGAGCCAAAAGTGTAACGGCAAGTATAATAATTTTTGAAGTCCCAGCGGGAACGTGAAGGTAAAAGTAGGTATATAATAAGGCTGAACCTGCACAATTGTGTAGGTATGAGAAACAATGTGCACAAGTAAGTTGTAAAAGTTATTTCCCGTTAATTTTTAATTACATCAATTAGAAATGCTTATTACCAATTATTTTTTATCCAAGTAATTTCGAAATATGGATCCAATAAGAAAATACGACAGATAAAACTTTTTGCTGTTTTCACACGGTTTTGAAGACTGGACAATAGAGTGTCCCAAAATAGCACTATGTCAGAAAACCCGGGGGCTCACCCCTCAAATGATAGCTTAGGGTGTCACAACAAAACTTTTATATGACGTCAACATTGGTTGCCGCGATTTAGGGGTCGCACATTTGAGTTTTATGAAAAAATGGCATTTTTCAGGAGTAAATTCAAAAATCAGAGGGGTTGTGTACAAGACACGACCGCATATATAGGTGACGCAGGACTACGTAAATCTCTTTGCAGTGATAGTAGCATGTACAGTCAACCAAAAAAGTATTCGGACAGCAGCGCATAAATTTTTCTTTTAGTAATTTTTGCGCAGTATTTTTTGGCTGCATTTTTAGGCAATTCAAATTATATGTACTCTATCTTCAAAACGGAAAGCTTTTCCCCGAATTTTTGTTGTGAATCTAAATATGCTTTAGTTAAACATTGTTTTAAAAAATATGTATTACCATTCTTTGCAAAAATACTGCGCAAAATTACTAAAAGAAAAATTTATGCGCTGCTATCCGAATACTTTTTTGGTTGACTGTATTCATGCTTGTAATCATTCGATTCTTCATGTATACATGCTATATGCAACATATATACATGCTACATGTGTTGTATGTAACATTTATCAAAGTAGTAACATTGCATACGTTCAATTCTCAAAAGATTGTGCATTTGAAAACAATTTAACAAAATCAAGAACACAAACTATTACTTTCCTGCTACCTTATTGAAATTAAAGATTGTTTTTATTATCCATGGTTTTCCACGTTGAAAGGATTTTACCAATTCAATCCTATTTTATCAACAGCACATCTTTTCACTACAGTTCTAATGAAACGGCAAGCATGCGTATTCATACAGAGCCGTATTATAACCGAACACTACATCTGTAGCACATTTTTGCAACACAGATATCAAATTCACCGAGGTTTAATCGTCACGCAGTAAAGAATTTGCGATCTGTTGGGAAAACGAGCTTGTTTAATTTTTTCTGGCACACTTCCCTAACACAGACATCAGATTGGACTAGGTTTAATCGCGTTCGTAAGAAATCTGTTGGCACGAGGGGGCTTTGTCACTCTCTCTGGCGTACTTCCCAAACAAGGACATCAAAATGGTCTAGGTTGAACCGCGGTGTTAAGAAATCTTGTTGAAATGAGGAAACTTTGTTACTTGTTTTGGCTTACTTCCCAAGTACAGATATCAAATTGGTATAGGTTTAGATCATCGAGAAGAATCTTCCAACCAATCACGAAGCGAGAATTCTGGTAAAACATAGGTTCATTATTTTCAATTTTTCAATAGTTCAGCATCAAGAATCCATACTTTTCTTCATTTGGGTCAATTCTTAGAAGATTTTCCGATCGATTGGTGTGAGAATATTGAAAATCGATCGGAAAACCGCTGAGCTATTAGCGCTCAAAACCTTTCATTTTTCGTGACGCTCGCATTTTTTGATTTTTTGGAATGACACCCTATCTCAAAACTTGCCGTAAGACGTAGTCCTACGTCAAAAAATATTTTTAGAAATGTTAAAGTAGGTGAAAAAAGGTACTTAACACAATCATTGGGATCTGATACATTCATAAAAAAGTTATGGTGGCATGTCTGGAGTCATATTTGGTTACAACAATTTATTGAATTCGGCAAAAATTTAAAATTTTCGAAATTTCATTTAAATAAACATCAAAACAGGGTATTTTTAGGAAACGATGGTTCTACAATTGATGAAGGGACGGTAGGGGAAAGAAAATGAAAATTTTTTGGTGAAGGAGGGGAAGAGCGGAAAGGAAGGGGGGGGGGTATTGGTAGCTATGCTTGACAAGTAGTCATTTTGACTCCTACCTTTTGTCCAATGCTGGAAGGTGCATCGTGCATACCCCCCCCCCCCTTCCTTTCCGCTCTTCTCCTCCTTCACCAAAAAATTTTCATTTTCTTTCCCCTACCGTCCCTTCATTAATTGTAGAACTATCGTTTCAAAAAAATATTAATACATGTATGACTTCATTCCAAGGTCAAGACTAAAAACTTGAGATTAGTCTATCAAAACAGGGTATCAAACAGTATCTCAGAGTAACGTAGCTATACTGTTTAGATGGAAAATTTTATGACGAACAACTTTGCCGAAGAAAGTATGGACGTATGTTCAAATCTCGCTGACGTATTCACGTTTTTCTGAAGGCGGGACCAAACATATTTTCGCAATTTTCAAATTTTAGTAGTTCCACGTGAAAAAGGTAAATGATAAAACTTGAAGTATTTATTCTAAACGTTACCTACGTGTTTGATAGGAAGAAATATGCATCTTCCACAGAGTTTAGCACCATTTAGGCTTAAGAATCACTTTAAAAAAGGGCGTATTTATTTTAATAGCTACTATATTTGAAAAATCGTATTTCCCGAAACTAGGGTTTTTTTTGTATGCCAGAAGGACATTGGGTTAAAAGGCCACTGCGACAGTCTTAATGATCGTCTTTTGTGGCAGGCCCCGATTGCTGTACACAGTTTACGGATCGCTCATACCCATTGATGGAGTTGAGCGGAATAGTTGTAATCCTGTGCCCCAATTCGGTACTACATGGTTTATAAAGCCAATGACCGTTTTGGGATTTAGGCTCCATACCTGATATGGAGTAAGAAGGAAACTTCCTAAGAAGTTGTGCCTTGATAATGCAAGAGCTCCGCAATAGCAGGGCAGATGCGCTGAACTTTCAGGTTCAGAGTTACAAAAGCGGCAGAAACTAGGGTTGCTCCAAAACTATGCTTAAGCGTGAGTTGTAGAAAATTGATTTTTAAACCTGAAAAAATAAACACTGCTATTTTTTTTACCCTATTTGTAATATCAGTAGATGGTAGAATCAGCAAGGTGTATTCAGACAAATTGAAAGGTATTATTTATTCTAGTTGCTAACATGGTAATATAACACGGATAACATATGAAAGGGACACATTTAAAATAAAAAAATAAAATGTATTAAACTTTTTTTTCAAATATCTTACATACGGCTGCATTTAGAAGCTAATTATTATTTTGAACGAGAAATATAAGAATAATAATAAGAAATATAAGTAACTAGCTGACCCGACAAACTTCGTATTGCCACAAATTAACCTGTGTTGTACATAAATCATGAATCTCGGATGATCTTTGTCACAATCTCGAGTTTTGCAAGCCACCCAGTGGGCGGCGCTTCCGACGGCGGGTCAGCGGCAACACTCGCGACCGTCTCGTCCTGAATGATCTAGTGTTACTATAGATAGTTTTTGTGGTCTTGTATTGACTAATGTTTTATGGAAGAGTCTCGAATTTCTCGAGTTCGATTAGTTTTTGAGTTTCGCAAATTTCTGTTTTATTTGTATGAGAGTCCATATCCCCCTACCATAGGGGTGAGAGGTCTCTAACTATCGTAAAATAAATTCAAGACTCCAAAATCTCCCACATGCCAAATTTGGTTCCATTTGCTTGATTAGTTCTCAAGTTATAAGGAAATTTGAATTTCGTTTGTATGGGTATCAGGTATCAGGTATCAGCATTTGTGGCTCGAGCAGCACGTTCTTCACAATCGTGTGGAAGATTTGTACCTTGCCCATCTTGCCCGTGTCATCATTTACCTGATGAGGACGGGAAGGAAAACAGAAGGAATAGGAAGGGGTGGATAGAGAATTTTACAAACACAAAAACACATAGATACCTAGTGATTACTGTACCCCCGAGGGGGTGCTGTAATCCTTGGTAGTTATATTATCAATAGTACACCCCCTAGGGGGTATACACATGATAAATGAGAGCCCATTAGCTCAATACCGGTTTCGGTAAGAAACATCAAAATGTCTCGCAGTGTCAGTTTCCTGAAATTCGATTCATTTAAGATGTAAGATCCGAAGATCTTCTGACGTAATTGTACTACTGCAAGACAGTTGCAAATTACGTGATACGGTGATACAACTACGTGTACCGTAGTTGGATTCACATAAAACACAATAAAAGATTCAGCAAGCTGAATCATAGCCGTGTGATAATTAAGGTTCAAACACGCATCATGAACTCCAGGAAATTTCAAAAGCAGTTTCCACGCTCAAAAACCAAAGATATGTTCACGAAAATTTATCATGGTGTTCTGGCAGACGCAAAGAACAGAATGATAACTTTCCGTGAACACCCCCCATATCCGAGCACGAGAACCGCCCTCGAAATCCCACAAATCAATTACGCATGCTTGAACCTTAAGTATGCAGTGACCGGTCAGTGAGCTGACAAGTACACTGCAATTTAACTCAAGGTGTTGCAAAAGAAATTTTGCCACCTTGTTACAAGGTTGATATCCACCGCTGAGCAGCATTTACACTTCTTCCCCCAAAATCACTGAAAGACATAGCAAACAGAATAGGGGTATCCACGTAGCGCCCGCTGCGTTGCGTATGCATGTATACACTGCCGCTACTCGCATAACAGCTCCAACTCCATAGAAACTGGGACTGTAATGCGAATAACGGCAGTGCACACACGGAATACACCGTTTACGCAACACAGCAAGCGCCACGCGAACAC